>NC_080202.1:31613479-31981959 GCF_030028045.1 Hippopotamus amphibius kiboko | reverse complement strand
CTCTCCAGAGCTACGCTGTGTGTGGAAGTTCGCAAGGTGTGGCATGTGCTTCTCTTTCACTGCTTGGAACCTGCACACACCCAGACTGTGTGTGTCAACATTCACAGTGGGGCCTGATGGCAAGCAATCCTTAGCCCACTGCAAAGCGGGAGAGAGGCGGCCTTTCTGCTCAGGGCCAAACACCCTGCTGCTAGTCTGCTTCCCTGCGGGCTAACCTCTGTGAGGGAAAGGCCGTCTGGGCCCTGAAACGCAAGCACCTGGCCACCCACTCCTAGGTGCTCCTTTGCAACGCTGTCTTTTGGAAAGGCATCCTTCTCCTGGAGCCACCATGTGAGCTGCCTTTGGAAGCCCACAAGAGGCAGGAAGCAGCTTGCAGGAAACCTTGCTCATTGAGGGCCTTGCCCTTGAATATGCTTTGCAAGGAGGCAAGGAGGCCTCGGGTCCACTCGCTTTTCCAGTGGGGAACAGCGAGTGCTGAAGAGCTCTGTTCTGGCTCCAAGGCAGCCTGCAGCTCAGGCGCCCGTGGAATGGGCTTGGTTGGTAGAGCACAGCCCTCAGCAGGGCTCTCCAGTGTGTCTAGCCAGAGAGCCCCCTGCTTTGAACCGGCCTCAGGAATGCAGCTCTAGGGAGCTTTCCCCCTCCCTGCTTGCCTGTCCGGGTGACCACCTTGGAGAGGCCTGCTCCAAACTCGGGCTTTGGCCTTCACGCTGAGATCTCCTCCCTGAGCTCTCTAGCTCTCCCAACAATTGGCAAGTGCACCCAGTGGCACCACACCAGACAGTCTCCCTGAGCATGGCTAGGCCAGGCCTAGTCCCCGTGTCCCCTTGGTCTCTCTCGGCCTTTGCCTCCCTTAGGCCCTCCACTGCATGTCGACCCCCTGGGGTGCAAGGGGTCTTCCTGGAATGGCCAGTGTGTGGCGTGTGTCTTTTGGTGGCTCCGAGACTGCCTCCACAGAGGCTGGCTGGCAAGGGGAACACTGGGGCTGAGAGGAAAATCAGCATTGTGCGTCCGGGGCAGCAGGCTAGCTGTGGCTTCCAAACTGCCTGCATAGCCCCCGTGTGGCCGTCTCCTCTTCCCTGGTGGAAAGCCTCCCTGAGAACTTAGGAGGCTAGCTGAAAGACACAGGTGCTTTGCATTCCTTGCTAGGACTTCACCGACAGCCCTCGCTCTCTGACTGGTGAGTTGGCACCTTCACCAGAGGCCTCCCAGGGAGCTGCCCCATCCCCATCCAGAAAGGAAACCAGCCGTTGGCAAGCAAACTCAGGCAGAGAAGTCTTGCCAGGGGAGAGGTTTCCCGAAGGAGCCCATGCTTCAGTCCACACCCTTTTCCATGGGGGAAGCCGGGGTGTCCCAAATCTCTCCCACGCTTCAGAACCCCCTCCAGCAGCAGGGAGGCTTGCAGTCACCGTTGGGTGCCAAGGGGTGTTCCAGGCAGGCAGCTCTCCATGGAGAGAAAGGCTTCCCAGCTAGCAAGCTGCCTCAGGAGCATTGCTGCAGTGCGGGTGTGAGTACCCGTGGGGTCGCCTTGAGGGTGGCTCCTGGAGCTGCATGGACGCAAACCCCGTGCTGAGCACACACCCAGGCAAGACTTAGCACACGTCTCAGCACCTCAAGCAGATCATGGCAGATGCCTCCTGCCTGCACTCAATAGACAGGTTGCCCTGTGCATTGCTGGGGAGGCCCTGGCACGTCACAGTTTCCCATGGGCCCAGCTACAGCCTTCTCCCTCTTAGGCCATGCACAGATCCTCTCCAGAGCTACGCTGTGTGTGGAAGTTCGCAAGGTGTGGCATGTGCTTCTCTTTCACTGCTTGGAACCTGCACACACCCAGACTGTGTGTGTCAACATTCACAGTGGGGCCTGATGGCAAGCAATCCTTAGCCCACTGCAAAGCGGGAGAGAGGCGGCCTTTCTGCTCAGGGCCAAACACCCTGCTGCTAGTCTGCTTCCCTGCGGGCTAACCTCTGTGAGGGAAAGGCCGTCTGGGCCCTGAAACGCAAGCACCTGGCCACCCACTCCTAGGTGCTCCTTTGCAACGCTGTCTTTTGGAAAGGCATCCTTCTCCTGGAGCCACCATGTGAGCTGCCTTTGGAAGCCCACAAGAGGCAGGAAGCAGCTTGCAGGAAACCTTGCTCATTGAGGGCCTTGCCCTTGAATATGCTTTGCAAGGAGGCAAGGAGGCCTCGGGTCCACTCGCTTTTCCAGTGGGGAACAGCGAGTGCTGAAGAGCTCTGTTCTGGCTCCAAGGCAGCCTGCAGCTCAGGCGCCCGTGGAATGGGCTTGGTTGGTAGAGCACAGCCCTCAGCAGGGCTCTCCAGTGTGTCTAGCCAGAGAGCCCCCTGCTTTGAACCGGCCTCAGGAATGCAGCTCTAGGGAGCTTTCCCCCTCCCTGCTTGCCTGTCCGGGTGACCACCTTGGAGAGGCCTGCTCCAAACTCGGGCTTTGGCCTTCACGCTGAGATCTCCTCCCTGAGCTCTCTAGCTCTCCCAACAATTGGCAAGTGCACCCAGTGGCACCACACCAGACAGTCTCCCTGAGCATGGCTAGGCCAGGCCTAGTCCCCGTGTCCCCTTGGTCTCTCTCGGCCTTTGCCTCCCTTAGGCCCTCCACTGCATGTCGACCCCCTGGGGTGCAAGGGGTCTTCCTGGAATGGCCAGTGTGTGGCGTGTGTCTTTTGGTGGCTCCGAGACTGCCTCCACAGAGGCTGGCTGGCAAGGGGAACACTGGGGCTGAGAGGAAAATCAGCATTGTGCGTCCGGGGCAGCAGGCTAGCTGTGGCTTCCAAACTGCCTGCATAGCCCCCGTGTGGCCGTCTCCTCTTCCCTGGTGGAAAGCCTCCCTGAGAACTTAGGAGGCTAGCTGAAAGACACAGGTGCTTTGCATTCCTTGCTAGGACTTCACCGACAGCCCTCGCTCTCTGACTGGTGAGTTGGCACCTTCACCAGAGGCCTCCCAGGGAGCTGCCCCATCCCCATCCAGAAAGGAAACCAGCCGTTGGCAAGCAAACTCAGGCAGAGAAGTCTTGCCAGGGGAGAGGTTTCCCGAAGGAGCCCATGCTTCAGTCCACACCCTTTTCCATGGGGGAAGCCGGGGTGTCCCAAATCTCTCCCACGCTTCAGAACCCCCTCCAGCAGCAGGGAGGCTTGCAGTCACCGTTGGGTGCCAAGGGGTGTTCCAGGCAGGCAGCTCTCCATGGAGAGAAAGGCTTCCCAGCTAGCAAGCTGCCTCAGGAGCATTGCTGCAGTGCGGGTGTGAGTACCCGTGGGGTCGCCTTGAGGGTGGCTCCTGGAGCTGCATGGACGCAAACCCCGTGCTGAGCACACACCCAGGCAAGACTTAGCACACGTCTCAGCACCTCAAGCAGATCATGGCAGATGCCTCCTGCCTGCACTCAATAGACAGGTTGCCCTGTGCATTGCTGGGGAGGCCCTGGCACGTCACAGTTTCCCATGGGCCCAGCTACAGCCTTCTCCCTCTTAGGCCATGCACAGATCCTCTCCAGAGCTACGCTGTGTGTGGAAGTTCGCAAGGTGTGGCATGTGCTTCTCTTTCACTGCTTGGAACCTGCACACACCCAGACTGTGTGTGTCAACATTCACAGTGGGGCCTGATGGCAAGCAATCCTTAGCCCACTGCAAAGCGGGAGAGAGGCGGCCTTTCTGCTCAGGGCCAAACACCCTGCTGCTAGTCTGCTTCCCTGCGGGCTAACCTCTGTGAGGGAAAGGCCGTCTGGGCCCTGAAACGCAAGCACCTGGCCACCCACTCCTAGGTGCTCCTTTGCAACGCTGTCTTTTGGAAAGGCATCCTTCTCCTGGAGCCACCATGTGAGCTGCCTTTGGAAGCCCACAAGAGGCAGGAAGCAGCTTGCAGGAAACCTTGCTCATTGAGGGCCTTGCCCTTGAATATGCTTTGCAAGGAGGCAAGGAGGCCTCGGGTCCACTCGCTTTTCCAGTGGGGAACAGCGAGTGCTGAAGAGCTCTGTTCTGGCTCCAAGGCAGCCTGCAGCTCAGGCGCCCGTGGAATGGGCTTGGTTGGTAGAGCACAGCCCTCAGCAGGGCTCTCCAGTGTGTCTAGCCAGAGAGCCCCCTGCTTTGAACCGGCCTCAGGAATGCAGCTCTAGGGAGCTTTCCCCCTCCCTGCTTGCCTGTCCGGGTGACCACCTTGGAGAGGCCTGCTCCAAACTCGGGCTTTGGCCTTCACGCTGAGATCTCCTCCCTGAGCTCTCTAGCTCTCCCAACAATTGGCAAGTGCACCCAGTGGCACCACACCAGACAGTCTCCCTGAGCATGGCTAGGCCAGGCCTAGTCCCCGTGTCCCCTTGGTCTCTCTCGGCCTTTGCCTCCCTTAGGCCCTCCACTGCATGTCGACCCCCTGGGGTGCAAGGGGTCTTCCTGGAATGGCCAGTGTGTGGCGTGTGTCTTTTGGTGGCTCCGAGACTGCCTCCACAGAGGCTGGCTGGCAAGGGGAACACTGGGGCTGAGAGGAAAATCAGCATTGTGCGTCCGGGGCAGCAGGCTAGCTGTGGCTTCCAAACTGCCTGCATAGCCCCCGTGTGGCCGTCTCCTCTTCCCTGGTGGAAAGCCTCCCTGAGAACTTAGGAGGCTAGCTGAAAGACACAGGTGCTTTGCATTCCTTGCTAGGACTTCACCGACAGCCCTCGCTCTCTGACTGGTGAGTTGGCACCTTCACCAGAGGCCTCCCAGGGAGCTGCCCCATCCCCATCCAGAAAGGAAACCAGCCGTTGGCAAGCAAACTCAGGCAGAGAAGTCTTGCCAGGGGAGAGGTTTCCCGAAGGAGCCCATGCTTCAGTCCACACCCTTTTCCATGGGGGAAGCCGGGGTGTCCCAAATCTCTCCCACGCTTCAGAACCCCCTCCAGCAGCAGGGAGGCTTGCAGTCACCGTTGGGTGCCAAGGGGTGTTCCAGGCAGGCAGCTCTCCATGGAGAGAAAGGCTTCCCAGCTAGCAAGCTGCCTCAGGAGCATTGCTGCAGTGCGGGTGTGAGTACCCGTGGGGTCGCCTTGAGGGTGGCTCCTGGAGCTGCATGGACGCAAACCCCGTGCTGAGCACACACCCAGGCAAGACTTAGCACACGTCTCAGCACCTCAAGCAGATCATGGCAGATGCCTCCTGCCTGCACTCAATAGACAGGTTGCCCTGTGCATTGCTGGGGAGGCCCTGGCACGTCACAGTTTCCCATGGGCCCAGCTACAGCCTTCTCCCTCTTAGGCCATGCACAGATCCTCTCCAGAGCTACGCTGTGTGTGGAAGTTCGCAAGGTGTGGCATGTGCTTCTCTTTCACTGCTTGGAACCTGCACACACCCAGACTGTGTGTGTCAACATTCACAGTGGGGCCTGATGGCAAGCAATCCTTAGCCCACTGCAAAGCGGGAGAGAGGCGGCCTTTCTGCTCAGGGCCAAACACCCTGCTGCTAGTCTGCTTCCCTGCGGGCTAACCTCTGTGAGGGAAAGGCCGTCTGGGCCCTGAAACGCAAGCACCTGGCCACCCACTCCTAGGTGCTCCTTTGCAACGCTGTCTTTTGGAAAGGCATCCTTCTCCTGGAGCCACCATGTGAGCTGCCTTTGGAAGCCCACAAGAGGCAGGAAGCAGCTTGCAGGAAACCTTGCTCATTGAGGGCCTTGCCCTTGAATATGCTTTGCAAGGAGGCAAGGAGGCCTCGGGTCCACTCGCTTTTCCAGTGGGGAACAGCGAGTGCTGAAGAGCTCTGTTCTGGCTCCAAGGCAGCCTGCAGCTCAGGCGCCCGTGGAATGGGCTTGGTTGGTAGAGCACAGCCCTCAGCAGGGCTCTCCAGTGTGTCTAGCCAGAGAGCCCCCTGCTTTGAACCGGCCTCAGGAATGCAGCTCTAGGGAGCTTTCCCCCTCCCTGCTTGCCTGTCCGGGTGACCACCTTGGAGAGGCCTGCTCCAAACTCGGGCTTTGGCCTTCACGCTGAGATCTCCTCCCTGAGCTCTCTAGCTCTCCCAACAATTGGCAAGTGCACCCAGTGGCACCACACCAGACAGTCTCCCTGAGCATGGCTAGGCCAGGCCTAGTCCCCGTGTCCCCTTGGTCTCTCTCGGCCTTTGCCTCCCTTAGGCCCTCCACTGCATGTCGACCCCCTGGGGTGCAAGGGGTCTTCCTGGAATGGCCAGTGTGTGGCGTGTGTCTTTTGGTGGCTCCGAGACTGCCTCCACAGAGGCTGGCTGGCAAGGGGAACACTGGGGCTGAGAGGAAAATCAGCATTGTGCGTCCGGGGCAGCAGGCTAGCTGTGGCTTCCAAACTGCCTGCATAGCCCCCGTGTGGCCGTCTCCTCTTCCCTGGTGGAAAGCCTCCCTGAGAACTTAGGAGGCTAGCTGAAAGACACAGGTGCTTTCCATTCCTTGCTAGGACTTCACCGACAGCCCTCGCTCTCTGACTGGTGAGTTGGCACCTTCACCAGAGGCCTCCCAGGGAGCTGCCCCATCCCCATCCAGAAAGGAAACCAGCCGTTGGCAAGCAAACTCAGGCAGAGAAGTCTTGCCAGGGGAGAGGTTTCCCGAAGGAGCCCATGCTTCAGTCCACACCCTTTTCCATGGGGGAAGCCGGGGTGTCCCAAATCTCTCCCACGCTTCAGAACCCCCTCCAGCAGCAGGGAGGCTTGCAGTCACCGTTGGGTGCCAAGGGGTGTTCCAGGCAGGCAGCTCTCCATGGAGAGAAAGGCTTCCCAGCTAGCAAGCTGCCTCAGGAGCATTGCTGCAGTGTGGGTGTGAGTACCCGTGGGGTCGCCTTGAGGGTGGCTCCTGGAGCTGCATGGACGCAAACCCCGTGCTGAGCACACACCCAGGCAAGACTTAGCACACGTCTCAGCACCTCAAGCAGATCATGGCAGATGCCTCCTGCCTGCACTCAATAGACAGGTTGCCCTGTGCATTGCTGGGGAGGCCCTGGCACGTCACAGTTTCCCATGGGCCCAGCTACAGCCTTCTCCCTCTTAGGCCATGCACAGATCCTCTCCAGAGCTACGCTGTGTGTGGAAGTTCGCAAGGTGTGGCATGTGCTTCTCTTTCACTGCTTGGAACCTGCACACACCCAGACTGTGTGTGTCAACATTCACAGTGGGGCCTGATGGCAAGCAATCCTTAGCCCACTGCAAAGCGGGAGAGAGGCGGCCTTTCTGCTCAGGGCCAAACACCCTGCTGCTAGTCTGCTTCCCTGCGGGCTAACCTCTGTGAGGGAAAGGCCGTCTGGGCCCTGAAACGCAAGCACCTGGCCACCCACTCCTAGGTGCTCCTTTGCAACGCTGTCTTTTGGAAAGGCATCCTTCTCCTGGAGCCACCATGTGAGCTGCCTTTGGAAGCCCACAAGAGGCAGGAAGCAGCTTGCAGGAAACCTTGCTCATTGAGGGCCTTGCCCTTGAATATGCTTTGCAAGGAGGCAAGGAGGCCTCGGGTCCACTCGCTTTTCCAGTGGGGAACAGCGAGTGCTGAAGAGCTCTGTTCTGGCTCCAAGGCAGCCTGCAGCTCAGGCGCCCGTGGAATGGGCTTGGTTGGTAGAGCACAGCCCTCAGCAGGGCTCTCCAGTGTGTCTAGCCAGAGAGCCCCCTGCTTTGAACCGGCCTCAGGAATGCAGCTCTAGGGAGCTTTCCCCCTCCCTGCTTGCCTGTCCGGGTGACCACCTTGGAGAGGCCTGCTCCAAACTCGGGCTTTGGCCTTCACGCTGAGATCTCCTCCCTGAGCTCTCTAGCTCTCCCAACAATTGGCAAGTGCACCCAGTGGCACCACACCAGACAGTCTCCCTGAGCATGGCTAGGCCAGGCCTAGTCCCCGTGTCCCCTTGGTCTCTCTCGGCCTTTGCCTCCCTTAGGCCCTCCACTGCATGTCGACCCCCTGGGGTGCAAGGGGTCTTCCTGGAATGGCCAGTGTGTGGCGTGTGTCTTTTGGTGGCTCCGAGACTGCCTCCACAGAGGCTGGCTGGCAAGGGGAACACTGGGGCTGAGAGGAAAATCAGCATTGTGCGTCCGGGGCAGCAGGCTAGCTGTGGCTTCCAAACTGCCTGCATAGCCCCCGTGTGGCCGTCTCCTCTTCCCTGGTGGAAAGCCTCCCTGAGAACTTAGGAGGCTAGCTGAAAGACACAGGTGCTTTCCATTCCTTGCTAGGACTTCACCGACAGCCCTCGCTCTCTGACTGGTGAGTTGGCACCTTCACCAGAGGCCTCCCAGGGAGCTGCCCCATCCCCATCCAGAAAGGAAACCAGCCGTTGGCAAGCAAACTCAGGCAGAGAAGTCTTGCCAGGGGAGAGGTTTCCCGAAGGAGCCCATGCTTCAGTCCACACCCTTTTCCATGGGGGAAGCCGGGCTGTCCCAAATCTCTCCCACGCTTCAGAACCCCCTCCAGCAGCAGGGAGGCTTGCAGTCACCGTTGGGTGCCAAGGGGTGTTCCAGGCAGGCAGCTCTCCATGGAGAGAAAGGCTTCCCAGCTAGCAAGCTGCCTCAGGAGCATTGCTGCAGTGCGGGTGTGAGTACCCGTGGGGTCGCCTTGAGGGTGGCTCCTGGAGCTGCATGGACGCAAACCCCGTGCTGAGCACACACCCAGGCAAGACTTAGCACACGTCTCAGCACCTCAAGCAGATCATGGCAGATGCCTCCTGCCTGCACTCAATAGACAGGTTGCCCTGTGCATTGCTGGGGAGGCCCTGGCACGTCACAGTTTCCCATGGGCCCAGCTACAGCCTTCTCCCTCTTAGGCCATGCACAGATCCTCTCCAGAGCTACGCTGTGTGTGGAAGTTCGCAAGGTGTGGCATGTGCTTCTCTTTCACTGCTTGGAACCTGCACACACCCAGACTGTGTGTGTCAACATTCACAGTGGGGCCTGATGGCAAGCAATCCTTAGCCCACTGCAAAGCGGGAGAGAGGCGGCCTTTCTGCTCAGGGCCAAACACCCTGCTGCTAGTCTGCTTCCCTGCGGGCTAACCTCTGTGAGGGAAAGGCCGTCTGGGCCCTGAAACGCAAGCACCTGGCCACCCACTCCTAGGTGCTCCTTTGCAACGCTGTCTTTTGGAAAGGCATCCTTCTCCTGGAGCCACCATGTGAGCTGCCTTTGGAAGCCCACAAGAGGCAGGAAGCAGCTTGCAGGAAACCTTGCTCATTGAGGGCCTTGCCCTTGAATATGCTTTGCAAGGAGGCAAGGAGGCCTCGGGTCCACTCGCTTTTCCAGTGGGGAACAGCGAGTGCTGAAGAGCTCTGTTCTGGCTCCAAGGCAGCCTGCAGCTCAGGCGCCCGTGGAATGGGCTTGGTTGGTAGAGCACAGCCCTCAGCAGGGCTCTCCAGTGTGTCTAGCCAGAGAGCCCCCTGCTTTGAACCGGCCTCAGGAATGCAGCTCTAGGGAGCTTTCCCCCTCCCTGCTTGCCTGTCCGGGTGACCACCTTGGAGAGGCCTGCTCCAAACTCGGGCTTTGGCCTTCACGCTGAGATCTCCTCCCTGAGCTCTCTAGCTCTCCCAACAATTGGCAAGTGCACCCAGTGGCACCACACCAGACAGTCTCCCTGAGCATGGCTAGGCCAGGCCTAGTCCCCGTGTCCCCTTGGTCTCTCTCGGCCTTTGCCTCCCTTAGGCCCTCCACTGCATGTCGACCCCCTGGGGTGCAAGGGGTCTTCCTGGAATGGCCAGTGTGTGGCGTGTGTCTTTTGGTGGCTCCGAGACTGCCTCCACAGAGGCTGGCTGGCAAGGGGAACACTGGGGCTGAGAGGAAAATCAGCATTGTGCGTCCGGGGCAGCAGGCTAGCTGTGGCTTCCAAACTGCCTGCATAGCCCCCGTGTGGCCGTCTCCTCTTCCCTGGTGGAAAGCCTCCCTGAGAACTTAGGAGGCTAGCTGAAAGACACAGGTGCTTTCCATTCCTTGCTAGGACTTCACCGACAGCCCTCGCTCTCTGACTGGTGAGTTGGCACCTTCACCAGAGGCCTCCCAGGGAGCTGCCCCATCCCCATCCAGAAAGGAAACCAGCCGTTGGCAAGCAAACTCAGGCAGAGAAGTCTTGCCAGGGGAGAGGTTTCCCGAAGGAGCCCATGCTTCAGTCCACACCCTTTTCCATGGGGGAAGCCGGGGTGTCCCAAATCTCTCCCACGCTTCAGAACCCCCTCCAGCAGCAGGGAGGCTTGCAGTCACCGTTGGGTGCCAAGGGGTGTTCCAGGCAGGCAGCTCTCCATGGAGAGAAAGGCTTCCCAGCTAGCAAGCTGCCTCAGGAGCATTGCTGCAGTGTGGGTGTGAGTACCCGTGGGGTCGCCTTGAGGGTGGCTCCTGGAGCTGCATGGACGCAAACCCCGTGCTGAGCACACACCCAGGCAAGACTTAGCACACGTCTCAGCACCTCAAGCAGATCATGGCAGATGCCTCCTGCCTGCACTCAATAGACAGGTTGCCCTGTGCATTGCTGGGGAGGCCCTGGCACGTCACAGTTTCCCATGGGCCCAGCTACAGCCTTCTCCCTCTTAGGCCATGCACAGATCCTCTCCAGAGCTACGCTGTGTGTGGAAGTTCGCAAGGTGTGGCATGTGCTTCTCTTTCACTGCTTGGAACCTGCACACACCCAGACTGTGTGTGTCAACATTCACAGTGGGGCCTGATGGCAAGCAATCCTTAGCCCACTGCAAAGCGGGAGAGAGGCGGCCTTTCTGCTCAGGGCCAAACACCCTGCTGCTAGTCTGCTTCCCTGCGGGCTAAGCTCTGTGAGGGAAAGGCCGTCTGGGCCCTGAAACGCAAGCACCTGGCCACCCACTCCTAGGTGCTCCTTTGCAACGCTGTCTTTTGGAAAGGCATCCTTCTCCTGGAGCCACCATGTGAGCTGCCTTTGGAAGCCCACAAGAGGCAGGAAGCAGCTTGCAGGAAACCTTGCTCATTGAGGGCCTTGCCCTTGAATATGCTTTGCAAGGAGGCAAGGAGGCCTCGGGTCCACTCGCTTTTCCAGTGGGGAACAGCGAGTGCTGAAGAGCTCTGTTCTGGCTCCAAGGCAGCCTGCAGCTCAGGCGCCCGTGGAATGGGCTTGGTTGGTAGAGCACAGCCCTCAGCAGGGCTCTCCAGTGTGTCTAGCCAGAGAGCCCCCTGCTTTGAACCGGCCTCAGGAATGCAGCTCTAGGGAGCTTTCCCCCTCCCTGCTTGCCTGTCCGGGTGACCACCTTGGAGAGGCCTGCTCCAAACTCGGGCTTTGGCCTTCACGCTGAGATCTCCTCCCTGAGCTCTCTAGCTCTCCCAACAATTGGCAAGTGCACCCAGTGGCACCACACCAGACAGTCTCCCTGAGCATGGCTAGGCCAGGCCTAGTCCCCGTGTCCCCTTGGTCTCTCTCGGCCTTTGCCTCCCTTAGGCCCTCCACTGCATGTCGACCCCCTGGGGTGCAAGGGGTCTTCCTGGAATGGCCAGTGTGTGGCGTGTGTCTTTTGGTGGCTCCGAGACTGCCTCCACAGAGGCTGGCTGGCAAGGGGAACACTGGGGCTGAGAGGAAAATCAGCATTGTGCGTCCGGGGCAGCAGGCTAGCTGTGGCTTCCAAACTGCCTGCATAGCCCCCGTGTGGCCGTCTCCTCTTCCCTGGTGGAAAGCCTCCCTGAGAACTTAGGAGGCTAGCTGAAAGACACAGGTGCTTTCCATTCCTTGCTAGGACTTCACCGACAGCCCTCGCTCTCTGACTGGTGAGTTGGCACCTTCACCAGAGGCCTCCCAGGGAGCTGCCCCATCCCCATCCAGAAAGGAAACCAGCCGTTGGCAAGCAAACTCAGGCAGAGAAGTCTTGCCAGGGGAGAGGTTTCCCGAAGGAGCCCATGCTTCAGTCCACACCCTTTTCCATGGGGGAAGCCGGGGTGTCCCAAATCTCTCCCACGCTTCAGAACCCCCTCCAGCAGCAGGGAGGCTTGCAGTCACCGTTGGGTGCCAAGGGGTGTTCCAGGCAGGCAGCTCTCCATGGAGAGAAAGGCTTCCCAGCTAGCAAGCTGCCTCAGGAGCATTGCTGCAGTGCGGGTGTGAGTACCCGTGGGGTCGCCTTGAGGGTGGCTCCTGGAGCTGCATGGACGCAAACCCCGTGCTGAGCACACACCCAGGCAAGACTTAGCACACGTCTCAGCACCTCAAGCAGATCATGGCAGATGCCTCCTGCCTGCACTCAATAGACAGGTTGCCCTGTGCATTGCTGGGGAGGCCCTGGCACGTCACAGTTTCCCATGGGCCCAGCTACAGCCTTCTCCCTCTTAGGCCATGCACAGATCCTCTCCAGAGCTACGCTGTGTGTGGAAGTTCGCAAGGTGTGGCATGTGCTTCTCTTTCACTGCTTGGAACCTGCACACACCCAGACTGTGTGTGTCAACATTCACAGTGGGGCCTGATGGCAAGCAATCCTTAGCCCACTGCAAAGCGGGAGAGAGGCGGCCTTTCTGCTCAGGGCCAAACACCCTGCTGCTAGTCTGCTTCCCTGCGGGCTAACCTCTGTGAGGGAAAGGCCGTCTGGGCCCTGAAACGCAAGCACCTGGCCACCCACTCCTAGGTGCTCCTTTGCAACGCTGTCTTTTGGAAAGGCATCCTTCTCCTGGAGCCACCATGTGAGCTGCCTTTGGAAGCCCACAAGAGGCAGGAAGCAGCTTGCAGGAAACCTTGCTCATTGAGGGCCTTGCCCTTGAATATGCTTTGCAAGGAGGCAAGGAGGCCTCGGGTCCACTCGCTTTTCCAGTGGGGAACAGCGAGTGCTGAAGAGCTCTGTTCTGGCTCCAAGGCAGCCTGCAGCTCAGGCGCCCGTGGAATGGGCTTGGTTGGTAGAGCACAGCCCTCAGCAGGGCTCTCCAGTGTGTCTAGCCAGAGAGCCCCCTGCTTTGAACCGGCCTCAGGAATGCAGCTCTAGGGAGCTTTCCCCCTCCCTGCTTGCCTGTCCGGGTGACCACCTTGGAGAGGCCTGCTCCAAACTCGGGCTTTGGCCTTCACGCTGAGATCTCCTCCCTGAGCTCTCTAGCTCTCCCAACAATTGGCAAGTGCACCCAGTGGCACCACACCAGACAGTCTCCCTGAGCATGGCTAGGCCAGGCCTAGTCCCCGTGTCCCCTTGGTCTCTCTCGGCCTTTGCCTCCCTTAGGCCCTCCACTGCATGTCGACCCCCTGGGGTGCAAGGGGTCTTCCTGGAATGGCCAGTGTGTGGCGTGTGTCTTTTGGTGGCTCCGAGACTGCCTCCACAGAGGCTGGCTGGCAAGGGGAACACTGGGGCTGAGAGGAAAATCAGCATTGTGCGTCCGGGGCAGCAGGCTAGCTGTGGCTTCCAAACTGCCTGCATAGCCCCCGTGTGGCCGTCTCCTCTTCCCTGGTGGAAAGCCTCCCTGAGAACTTAGGAGGCTAGCTGAAAGACACAGGTGCTTTCCATTCCTTGCTAGGACTTCACCGACAGCCCTCGCTCTCTGACTGGTGAGTTGGCACCTTCACCAGAGGCCTCCCAGGGAGCTGCCCCATCCCCATCCAGAAAGGAAACCAGCCGTTGGCAAGCAAACTCAGGCAGAGAAGTCTTGCCAGGGGAGAGGTTTCCCGAAGGAGCCCATGCTTCAGTCCACACCCTTTTCCATGGGGGAAGCCGGGGTGTCCCAAATCTCTCCCACGCTTCAGAACCCCCTCCAGCAGCAGGGAGGCTTGCAGTCACCGTTGGGTGCCAAGGGGTGTTCCAGGCAGGCAGCTCTCCATGGAGAGAAAGGTTTCCCAGCTAGCAAGCTGCCTCAGGAGCATTGCTGCAGTGTGGGTGTGAGTACCCGTGGGGTCGCCTTGAGGGTGGCTCCTGGAGCTGCATGGACGCAAACCCCGTGCTGAGCACACACCCAGGCAAGACTTAGCACACGTCTCAGCACCTCAAGCAGATCATGGCAGATGCCTCCTGCCTGCACTCAATAGACAGGTTGCCCTGTGCATTGCTGGGGAGGCCCTGGCACGTCACAGTTTCCCATGGGCCCAGCTACAGCCTTCTCCCTCTTAGGCCATGCACAGATCCTCTCCAGAGCTACGCTGTGTGTGGAAGTTCGCAAGGTGTGGCATGTGCTTCTCTTTCACTGCTTGGAACCTGCACACACCCAGACTGTGTGTGTCAACATTCACAGTGGGGCCTGATGGCAAGCAATCCTTAGCCCACTGCAAAGCGGGAGAGAGGCGGCCTTTCTGCTCAGGGCCAAACACCCTGCTGCTAGTCTGCTTCCCTGCGGGCTAACCTCTGTGAGGGAAAGGCCGTCTGGGCCCTGAAACGCAAGCACCTGGCCACCCACTCCTAGGTGCTCCTTTGCAACGCTGTCTTTTGGAAAGGCATCCTTCTCCTGGAGCCACCATGTGAGCTGCCTTTGGAAGCCCACAAGAGGCAGGAAGCAGCTTGCAGGAAACCTTGCTCATTGAGGGCCTTGCCCTTGAATATGCTTTGCAAGGAGGCAAGGAGGCCTCGGGTCCACTCGCTTTTCCAGTGGGGAACAGCGAGTGCTGAAGAGCTCTGTTCTGGCTCCAAGGCAGCCTGCAGCTCAGGCGCCCGTGGAATGGGCTTGGTTGGTAGAGCACAGCCCTCAGCAGGGCTCTCCAGTGTGTCTAGCCAGAGAGCCCCCTGCTTTGAACCGGCCTCAGGAATGCAGCTCTAGGGAGCTTTCCCCCTCCCTGCTTGCCTGTCCGGGTGACCACCTTGGAGAGGCCTGCTCCAAACTCGGGCTTTGGCCTTCACGCTGAGATCTCCTCCCTGAGCTCTCTAGCTCTCCCAACAATTGGCAAGTGCACCCAGTGGCACCACACCAGACAGTCTCCCTGAGCATGGCTAGGCCAGGCCTAGTCCCCGTGTCCCCTTGGTCTCTCTCGGCCTTTGCCTCCCTTAGGCCCTCCACTGCATGTCGACCCCCTGGGGTGCAAGGGGTCTTCCTGGAATGGCCAGTGTGTGGCGTGTGTCTTTTGGTGGCTCCGAGACTGCCTCCACAGAGGCTGGCTGGCAAGGGGAACACTGGGGCTGAGAGGAAAATCAGCATTGTGCGTCCGGGGCAGCAGGCTAGCTGTGGCTTCCAAAGTGCCTGCATAGCCCCCGTGTGGCCGTCTCCTCTTCCCTGGTGGAAAGCCTCCCTGAGAACTTAGGAGGCTAGCTGAAAGACACAGGTGCTTTGCATTCCTTGCTAGGACTTCACCGACAGCCCTCGCTCTCTGACTGGTGAGTTGGCACCTTCACCAGAGGCCTCCCAGGGAGCTGCCCCATCCCCATCCAGAAAGGAAACCAGCCGTTGGCAAGCAAACTCAGGCAGAGAAGTCTTGCCAGGGGAGAGGTTTCCCGAAGGAGCCCATGCTTCAGTCCACACCCTTTTCCATGGGGGAAGCCGGGGTGTCCCAAATCTCTCCCACGCTTCAGAACCCCCTCCAGCAGCAGGGAGGCTTGCAGTCACCGTTGGGTGCCAAGGGGTGTTCCAGGCAGGCAGCTCTCCATGGAGAGAAAGGCTTCCCAGCTAGCAAGCTGCCTCAGGAGCATTGCTGCAGTGCGGGTGTGAGTACCCGTGGGGTCGCCTTGAGGGTGGCTCCTGGAGCTGCATGGACGCAAACCCCGTGCTGAGCACACACCCAGGCAAGACTTAGCACACGTCTCAGCACCTCAAGCAGATCATGGCAGATGCCTCCTGCCTGCACTCAATAGACAGGTTGCCCTGTGCATTGCTGGGGAGGCCCTGGCACGTCACAGTTTCCCATGGGCCCAGCTACAGCCTTCTCCCTCTTAGGCCATGCACAGATCCTCTCCAGAGCTACGCTGTGTGTGGAAGTTCGCAAGGTGTGGCATGTGCTTCTCTTTCACTGCTTGGAACCTGCACACACCCAGACTGTGTGTGTCAACATTCACAGTGGGGCCTGATGGCAAGCAATCCTTAGCCCACTGCAAAGCGGGAGAGAGGCGGCCTTTCTGCTCAGGGCCAAACACCCTGCTGCTAGTCTGCTTCCCTGCGGGCTAACCTCTGTGAGGGAAAGGCCGTCTGGGCCCTGAAACGCAAGCACCTGGCCACCCACTCCTAGGTGCTCCTTTGCAACGCTGTCTTTTGGAAAGGCATCCTTCTCCTGGAGCCACCATGTGAGCTGCCTTTGGAAGCCCACAAGAGGCAGGAAGCAGCTTGCAGGAAACCTTGCTCATTGAGGGCCTTGCCCTTGAATATGCTTTGCAAGGAGGCAAGGAGGCCTCGGGTCCACTCGCTTTTCCAGTGGGGAACAGCGAGTGCTGAAGAGCTCTGTTCTGGCTCCAAGGCAGCCTGCAGCTCAGGCGCCCGTGGAATGGGCTTGGTTGGTAGAGCACAGCCCTCAGCAGGGCTCTCCAGTGTGTCTAGCCAGAGAGCCCCCTGCTTTGAACCGGCCTCAGGAATGCAGCTCTAGGGAGCTTTCCCCCTCCCTGCTTGCCTGTCCGGGTGACCACCTTGGAGAGGCCTGCTCCAAACTCGGGCTTTGGCCTTCACGCTGAGATCTCCTCCCTGAGCTCTCTAGCTCTCCCAACAATTGGCAAGTGCACCCAGTGGCACCACACCAGACAGTCTCCCTGAGCATGGCTAGGCCAGGCCTAGTCCCCGTGTCCCCTTGGTCTCTCTCGGCCTTTGCCTCCCTTAGGCCCTCCACTGCATGTCGACCCCCTGGGGTGCAAGGGGTCTTCCTGGAATGGCCAGTGTGTGGCGTGTGTCTTTTGGTGGCTCCGAGACTGCCTCCACAGAGGCTGGCTGGCAAGGGGAACACTGGGGCTGAGAGGAAAATCAGCATTGTGCGTCCGGGGCAGCAGGCTAGCTGTGGCTTCCAAACTGCCTGCATAGCCCCCGTGTGGCCGTCTCCTCTTCCCTGGTGGAAAGCCTCCCTGAGAACTTAGGAGGCTAGCTGAAAGACACAGGTGCTTTCCATTCCTTGCTAGGACTTCACCGACAGCCCTCGCTCTCTGACTGGTGAGTTGGCACCTTCACCAGAGGCCTCCCAGGGAGCTGCCCCATCCCCATCCAGAAAGGAAACCAGCCGTTGGCAAGCAAACTCAGGCAGAGAAGTCTTGCCAGGGGAGAGGTTTCCCGAAGGAGCCCATGCTTCAGTCCACACCCTTTTCCATGGGGGAAGCCGGGGTGTCCCAAATCTCTCCCACGCTTCAGAACCCCCTCCAGCAGCAGGGAGGCTTGCAGTCACCGTTGGGTGCCAAGGGGTGTTCCAGGCAGGCAGCTCTCCATGGAGAGAAAGGTTTCCCAGCTAGCAAGCTGCCTCAGGAGCATTGCTGCAGTGTGGGTGTGAGTACCCGTGGGGTCGCCTTGAGGGTGGCTCCTGGAGCTGCATGGACGCAAACCCCGTGCTGAGCACACACCCAGGCAAGACTTAGCACACGTCTCAGCACCTCAAGCAGATCATGGCAGATGCCTCCTGCCTGCACTCAATAGACAGGTTGCCCTGTGCATTGCTGGGGAGGCCCTGGCACGTCACAGTTTCCCATGGGCCCAGCTACAGCCTTCTCCCTCTTAGGCCATGCACAGATCCTCTCCAGAGCTACGCTGTGTGTGGAAGTTCGCAAGGTGTGGCATGTGCTTCTCTTTCACTGCTTGGAACCTGCACACACCCAGACTGTGTGTGTCAACATTCACAGTGGGGCCTGATGGCAAGCAATCCTTAGCCCACTGCAAAGCGGGAGAGAGGCGGCCTTTCTGCTCAGGGCCAAACACCCTGCTGCTAGTCTGCTTCCCTGCGGGCTAACCTCTGTGAGGGAAAGGCCGTCTGGGCCCTGAAACGCAAGCACCTGGCCACCCACTCCTAGGTGCTCCTTTGCAACGCTGTCTTTTGGAAAGGCATCCTTCTCCTGGAGCCACCATGTGAGCTGCCTTTGGAAGCCCACAAGAGGCAGGAAGCAGCTTGCAGGAAACCTTGCTCATTGAGGGCCTTGCCCTTGAATATGCTTTGCAAGGAGGCAAGGAGGCCTCGGGTCCACTCGCTTTTCCAGTGGGGAACAGCGAGTGCTGAAGAGCTCTGTTCTGGCTCCAAGGCAGCCTGCAGCTCAGGCGCCCGTGGAATGGGCTTGGTTGGTAGAGCACAGCCCTCAGCAGGGCTCTCCAGTGTGTCTAGCCAGAGAGCCCCCTGCTTTGAACCGGCCTCAGGAATGCAGCTCTAGGGAGCTTTCCCCCTCCCTGCTTGCCTGTCCGGGTGACCACCTTGGAGAGGCCTGCTCCAAACTCGGGCTTTGGCCTTCACGCTGAGATCTCCTCCCTGAGCTCTCTAGCTCTCCCAACAATTGGCAAGTGCACCCAGTGGCACCACACCAGACAGTCTCCCTGAGCATGGCTAGGCCAGGCCTAGTCCCCGTGTCCCCTTGGTCTCTCTCGGCCTTTGCCTCCCTTAGGCCCTCCACTGCATGTCGACCCCCTGGGGTGCAAGGGGTCTTCCTGGAATGGCCAGTGTGTGGCGTGTGTCTTTTGGTGGCTCCGAGACTGCCTCCACAGAGGCTGGCTGGCAAGGGGAACACTGGGGCTGAGAGGAAAATCAGCATTGTGCGTCCGGGGCAGCAGGCTAGCTGTGGCTTCCAAACTGCCTGCATAGCCCCCGTGTGGCCGTCTCCTCTTCCCTGGTGGAAAGCCTCCCTGAGAACTTAGGAGGCTAGCTGAAAGACACAGGTGCTTTGCATTCCTTGCTAGGACTTCACCGACAGCCCTCGCTCTCTGACTGGTGAGTTGGCACCTTCACCAGAGGCCTCCCAGGGAGCTGCCCCATCCCCATCCAGAAAGGAAACCAGCCGTTGGCAAGCAAACTCAGGCAGAGAAGTCTTGCCAGGGGAGAGGTTTCCCGAAGGAGCCCATGCTTCAGTCCACACCCTTTTCCATGGGGGAAGCCGGGGTGTCCCAAATCTCTCCCACGCTTCAGAACCCCCTCCAGCAGCAGGGAGGCTTGCAGTCACCGTTGGGTGCCAAGGGGTGTTCCAGGCAGGCAGCTCTCCATGGAGAGAAAGGCTTCCCAGCTAGCAAGCTGCCTCAGGAGCATTGCTGCAGTGCGGGTGTGAGTACCCGTGGGGTCGCCTTGAGGGTGGCTCCTGGAGCTGCATGGACGCAAACCCCGTGCTGAGCACACACCCAGGCAAGACTTAGCACACGTCTCAGCACCTCAAGCAGATCATGGCAGATGCCTCCTGCCTGCACTCAATAGACAGGTTGCCCTGTGCATTGCTGGGGAGGCCCTGGCACGTCACAGTTTCCCATGGGCCCAGCTACAGCCTTCTCCCTCTTAGGCCATGCACAGATCCTCTCCAGAGCTACGCTGTGTGTGGAAGTTCGCAAGGTGTGGCATGTGCTTCTCTTTCACTGCTTGGAACCTGCACACACCCAGACTGTGTGTGTCAACATTCACAGTGGGGCCTGATGGCAAGCAATCCTTAGCCCACTGCAAAGCGGGAGAGAGGCGGCCTTTCTGCTCAGGGCCAAACACCCTGCTGCTAGTCTGCTTCCCTGCGGGCTAACCTCTGTGAGGGAAAGGCCGTCTGGGCCCTGAAACGCAAGCACCTGGCCACCCACTCCTAGGTGCTCCTTTGCAACGCTGTCTTTTGGAAAGGCATCCTTCTCCTGGAGCCACCATGTGAGCTGCCTTTGGAAGCCCACAAGAGGCAGGAAGCAGCTTGCAGGAAACCTTGCTCATTGAGGGCCTTGCCCTTGAATATGCTTTGCAAGGAGGCAAGGAGGCCTCGGGTCCACTCGCTTTTCCAGTGGGGAACAGCGAGTGCTGAAGAGCTCTGTTCTGGCTCCAAGGCAGCCTGCAGCTCAGGCGCCCGTGGAATGGGCTTGGTTGGTAGAGCACAGCCCTCAGCAGGGCTCTCCAGTGTGTCTAGCCAGAGAGCCCCCTGCTTTGAACCGGCCTCAGGAATGCAGCTCTAGGGAGCTTTCCCCCTCCCTGCTTGCCTGTCCGGGTGACCACCTTGGAGAGGCCTGCTCCAAACTCGGGCTTTGGCCTTCACGCTGAGATCTCCTCCCTGAGCTCTCTAGCTCTCCCAACAATTGGCAAGTGCACCCAGTGGCACCACACCAGACAGTCTCCCTGAGCATGGCTAGGCCAGGCCTAGTCCCCGTGTCCCCTTGGTCTCTCTCGGCCTTTGCCTCCCTTAGGCCCTCCACTGCATGTCGACCCCCTGGGGTGCAAGGGGTCTTCCTGGAATGGCCAGTGTGTGGCGTGTGTCTTTTGGTGGCTCCGAGACTGCCTCCACAGAGGCTGGCTGGCAAGGGGAACACTGGGGCTGAGAGGAAAATCAGCATTGTGCGTCCGGGGCAGCAGGCTAGCTGTGGCTTCCAAAGTGCCTGCATAGCCCCCGTGTGGCCGTCTCCTCTTCCCTGGTGGAAAGCCTCCCTGAGAACTTAGGAGGCTAGCTGAAAGACACAGGTGCTTTGCATTCCTTGCTAGGACTTCACCGACAGCCCTCGCTCTCTGACTGGTGAGTTGGCACCTTCACCAGAGGCCTCCCAGGGAGCTGCCCCATCCCCATCCAGAAAGGAAACCAGCCGTTGGCAAGCAAACTCAGGCAGAGAAGTCTTGCCAGGGGAGAGGTTTCCCGAAGGAGCCCATGCTTCAGTCCACACCCTTTTCCATGGGGGAAGCCGGGGTGTCCCAAATCTCTCCCACGCTTCAGAACCCCCTCCAGCAGCAGGGAGGCTTGCAGTCACCGTTGGGTGCCAAGGGGTGTTCCAGGCAGGCAGCTCTCCATGGAGAGAAAGGCTTCCCAGCTAGCAAGCTGCCTCAGGAGCATTGCTGCAGTGCGGGTGTGAGTACCCGTGGGGTCGCCTTGAGGGTGGCTCCTGGAGCTGCATGGACGCAAACCCCGTGCTGAGCACACACCCAGGCAAGACTTAGCACACGTCTCAGCACCTCAAGCAGATCATGGCAGATGCCTCCTGCCTGCACTCAATAGACAGGTTGCCCTGTGCATTGCTGGGGAGGCCCTGGCACGTCACAGTTTCCCATGGGCCCAGCTACAGCCTTCTCCCTCTTAGGCCATGCACAGATCCTCTCCAGAGCTACGCTGTGTGTGGAAGTTCGCAAGGTGTGGCATGTGCTTCTCTTTCACTGCTTGGAACCTGCACACACCCAGACTGTGTGTGTCAACATTCACAGTGGGGCCTGATGGCAAGCAATCCTTAGCCCACTGCAAAGCGGGAGAGAGGCGGCCTTTCTGCTCAGGGCCAAACACCCTGCTGCTAGTCTGCTTCCCTGCGGGCTAACCTCTGTGAGGGAAAGGCCGTCTGGGCCCTGAAACGCAAGCACCTGGCCACCCACTCCTAGGTGCTCCTTTGCAACGCTGTCTTTTGGAAAGGCATCCTTCTCCTGGAGCCACCATGTGAGCTGCCTTTGGAAGCCCACAAGAGGCAGGAAGCAGCTTGCAGGAAACCTTGCTCATTGAGGGCCTTGCCCTTGAATATGCTTTGCAAGGAGGCAAGGAGGCCTCGGGTCCACTCGCTTTTCCAGTGGGGAACAGCGAGTGCTGAAGAGCTCTGTTCTGGCTCCAAGGCAGCCTGCAGCTCAGGCGCCCGTGGAATGGGCTTGGTTGGTAGAGCACAGCCCTCAGCAGGGCTCTCCAGTGTGTCTAGCCAGAGAGCCCCCTGCTTTGAACCGGCCTCAGGAATGCAGCTCTAGGGAGCTTTCCCCCTCCCTGCTTGCCTGTCCGGGTGACCACCTTGGAGAGGCCTGCTCCAAACTCGGGCTTTGGCCTTCACGCTGAGATCTCCTCCCTGAGCTCTCTAGCTCTCCCAACAATTGGCAAGTGCACCCAGTGGCACCACACCAGACAGTCTCCCTGAGCATGGCTAGGCCAGGCCTAGTCCCCGTGTCCCCTTGGTCTCTCTCGGCCTTTGCCTCCCTTAGGCCCTCCACTGCATGTCGACCCCCTGGGGTGCAAGGGGTCTTCCTGGAATGGCCAGTGTGTGGCGTGTGTCTTTTGGTGGCTCCGAGACTGCCTCCACAGAGGCTGGCTGGCAAGGGGAACACTGGGGCTGAGAGGAAAATCAGCATTGTGCGTCCGGGGCAGCAGGCTAGCTGTGGCTTCCAAAGTGCCTGCATAGCCCCCGTGTGGCCGTCTCCTCTTCCCTGGTGGAAAGCCTCCCTGAGAACTTAGGAGGCTAGCTGACAGACACAGGTGCTTTCCATTCCTTGCTAGGACTTCACCGACAGCCCTCGCTCTCTGACTGGTGAGTTGGCACCTTCACCAGAGGCCTCCCAGGGAGCTGCCCCATCCCCATCCAGAAAGGAAACCAGCCGTTGGCAAGCAAACTCAGGCAGAGAAGTCTTGCCAGGGGAGAGGTTTCCCGAAGGAGCCCATGCTTCAGTCCACACCCTTTTCCATGGGGGAAGCCGGGGTGTCCCAAATCTCTCCCACGCTTCAGAACCCCCTCCAGCAGCAGGGAGGCTTGCAGTCACCGTTGGGTGCCAAGGGGTGTTCCAGGCAGGCAGCTCTCCATGGAGAGAAAGGCTTCCCAGCTAGCAAGCTGCCTCAGGAGCATTGCTGCAGTGCGGGTGTGAGTACCCGTGGGGTCGCCTTGAGGGTGGCTCCTGGAGCTGCATGGACGCAAACCCCGTGCTGAGCACACACCCAGGCAAGACTTAGCACACGTCTCAGCACCTCAAGCAGATCATGGCAGATGCCTCCTGCCTGCACTCAATAGACAGGTTGCCCTGTGCATTGCTGGGGAGGCCCTGGCACGTCACAGTTTCCCATGGGCCCAGCTACAGCCTTCTCCCTCTTAGGCCATGCACAGATCCTCTCCAGAGCTACGCTGTGTGTGGAAGTTCGCAAGGTGTGGCATGTGCTTCTCTTTCACTGCTTGGAACCTGCACACACCCAGACTGTGTGTGTCAACATTCACAGTGGGGCCTGATGGCAAGCAATCCTTAGCCCACTGCAAAGCGGGAGAGAGGCGGCCTTTCTGCTCAGGGCCAAACACCCTGCTGCTAGTCTGCTTCCCTGCGGGCTAACCTCTGTGAGGGAAAGGCCGTCTGGGCCCTGAAACGCAAGCACCTGGCCACCCACTCCTAGGTGCTCCTTTGCAACGCTGTCTTTTGGAAAGGCATCCTTCTCCTGGAGCCACCATGTGAGCTGCCTTTGGAAGCCCACAAGAGGCAGGAAGCAGCTTGCAGGAAACCTTGCTCATTGAGGGCCTTGCCCTTGAATATGCTTTGCAAGGAGGCAAGGAGGCCTCGGGTCCACTCGCTTTTCCAGTGGGGAACAGCGAGTGCTGAAGAGCTCTGTTCTGGCTCCAAGGCAGCCTGCAGCTCAGGCGCCCGTGGAATGGGCTTGGTTGGTAGAGCACAGCCCTCAGCAGGGCTCTCCAGTGTGTCTAGCCAGAGAGCCCCCTGCTTTGAACCGGCCTCAGGAATGCAGCTCTAGGGAGCTTTCCCCCTCCCTGCTTGCCTGTCTGGGTGACCACCTTGGAGAGGCCTGCTCCAAACTCGGGCTTTGGCCTTCACGCTGAGATCTCCTCCCTGAGCTCTCTAGCTCTCCCAACAATTGGCAAGTGCACCCAGTGGCACCACACCAGACAGTCTCCCTGAGCATGGCTAGGCCAGGCCTAGTCCCCGTGTCCCCTTGGTCTCTCTCGGCCTTTGCCTCCCTTAGGCCCTCCACTGCATGTCGACCCCCTGGGGTGCAAGGGGTCTTCCTGGAATGGCCAGTGTGTGGCGTGTGTCTTTTGGTGGCTCCGAGACTGCCTCCACAGAGGCTGGCTGGCAAGGGGAACACTGGGGCTGAGAGGAAAATCAGCATTGTGCGTCCGGGGCAGCAGGCTAGCTGTGGCTTCCAAAGTGCCTGCATAGCCCCCGTGTGGCCGTCTCCTCTTCCCTGGTGGAAAGCCTCCCTGAGAACTTAGGAGGCTAGCTGACAGACACAGGTGCTTTCCATTCCTTGCTAGGACTTCACCGACAGCACACGCTCTCTGACTGGTGAGTTGGCACCTTCACCAGAGGCCTCCCAGGGAGCTGCCCCATCCCCATCCAGAAAGGAAACCAGCCGTTGGCAAGCAAACTCAGGCAGAGAAGTCTTGCCAGGGGAGAGGTTTCCCGAAGGAGCCCATGCTTCAGTCCACACCCTTTTCCATGGGGGAAGCCGGGGTGTCCCAAATCTCTCCCACGCTTCAGAACCCCCTCCAGCAGCAGGGAGGCTTGCAGTCACCGTTGGGTGCCAAGGGGTGTTCCAGGCAGGCAGCTCTCCATGGAGAGAAAGGCTTCCCAGCTAGCAAGCTGCCTCAGGAGCATTGCTGGAGTGCGGGTGTGAGTACCCGTGGGGTCGCCTTGAGGGTGGCTCCTGGAGCTGCATGGACGCAAACCCCGTGCTGAGCACACACCCAGGCAAGACTTAGCACACGTCTCAGCACCTCAAGCAGATCATGGCAGATGCCTCCTGCCTGCACTCAATAGACAGGTTGCCCTGTGCATTGCTGGGGAGGCCCTGGCACGTCAGAGTTTCCCATGGGCCCAGCTACAGCCTTCTCCCTCTTAGGCCATGCACAGATCCTCTCCAGAGCTACGCTGTGTGTGGAAGTTCGCAAGGTGTGGCATGTGCTTCTCTTTCACTGCTTGGAACCTGCACACACCCAGACTGTGTGTGTCAACATTCACAGTGGGGCCTGATGGCAAGCAATCCTTAGCCCACTGCAAAGCGGGAGAGAGGCGGCCTTTCTGCTCAGGGCCAAACACCCTGCTGCTAGTCTGCTTCCCTGCGGGCTAACCTCTGTGAGGGAAAGGCCGTCTGGGCCCTGAAACGCAAGCACCTGGCCACCCACTCCTAGGTGCTCCTTTGCAACGCTGTCTTTTGGAAAGGCATCCTTCTCCTGGAGCCACCATGTGAGCTGCCTTTGGAAGCCCACAAGAGGCAGGAAGCAGCTTGCAGGAAACCTTGCTCATTGAGGGCCTTGCCCTTGAATATGCTTTGCAAGGAGGCAAGGAGGCCTCGGGTCCACTCGCTTTTCCAGTGGGGAACAGCGAGTGCTGAAGAGCTCTGTTCTGGCTCCAAGGCAGCCTGCAGCTCAGGCGCCCGTGGAATGGGCTTGGTTGGTAGAGCACAGCCCTCAGCAGGGCTCTCCAGTGTGTCTAGCCAGAGAGCCCCCTGCTTTGAACCGGCCTCAGGAATGCAGCTCTAGGGAGCTTTCCCCCTCCCTGCTTGCCTGTCCGGGTGACCACCTTGGAGAGGCCTGCTCCAAACTCGGGCTTTGGCCTTCACGCTGAGATCTCCTCCCTGAGCTCTCTAGCTCTCCCAACAATTGGCAAGTGCACCCAGTGGCACCACACCAGACAGTCTCCCTGAGCATGGCTAGGCCAGGCCTAGTCCCCGTGTCCCCTTGGTCTCTCTCGGCCTTTGCCTCCCTTAGGCCCTCCACTGCATGTCGACCCCCTGGGGTGCAAGGGGTCTTCCTGGAATGGCCAGTGTGTGGCGTGTGTCTTTTGGTGGCTCCGAGACTGCCTCCACAGAGGCTGGCTGGCAAGGGGAACACTGGGGCTGAGAGGAAAATCAGCATTGTGCGTCCGGGGCAGCAGGCTAGCTGTGGCTTCCAAAGTGCCTGCATAGCCCCCGTGTGGCCGTCTCCTCTTCCCTGGTGGAAAGCCTCCCTGAGAACTTAGGAGGCTAGCTGAAAGACACAGGTGCTTTGCATTCCTTGCTAGGACTTCACCGACAGCCCTCGCTCTCTGACTGGTGAGTTGGCACCTTCACCAGAGGCCTCCCAGGGAGCTGCCCCATCCCCATCCAGAAAGGAAACCAGCCGTTGGCAAGCAAACTCAGGCAGAGAAGTCTTGCCAGGGGAGAGGTTTCCCGAAGGAGCCCATGCTTCAGTCCACACCCTTTTCCATGGGGGAAGCCGGGCTGTCCCAAATCTCTCCCACGCTTCAGAACCCCCTCCAGCAGCAGGGAGGCTTGCAGTCACCGTTGGGTGCCAAGGGGTGTTCCAGGCAGGCAGCTCTCCATGGAGAGAAAGGCTTCCCAGCTAGCAAGCTGCCTCAGGAGCATTGCTGCAGTGCGGGTGTGAGTACCCGTGGGGTCGCCTTGAGGGTGGCTCCTGGAGCTGCATGGACGCAAACCCCGTGCTGAGCACACACCCAGGCAAGACTTAGCACACGTCTCAGCACCTCAAGCAGATCATGGCAGATGCCTCCTGCCTGCACTCAATAGACAGGTTGCCCTGTGCATTGCTGGGGAGGCCCTGGCACGTCACAGTTTCCCATGGGCCCAGCTACAGCCTTCTCCCTCTTAGGCCATGCACAGATCCTCTCCAGAGCTACGCTGTGTGTGGAAGTTCGCAAGGTGTGGCATGTGCTTCTCTTTCACTGCTTGGAACCTGCACACACCCAGACTGTGTGTGTCAACATTCACAGTGGGGCCTGATGGCAAGCAATCCTTAGCCCACTGCAAAGCGGGAGAGAGGCGGCCTTTCTGCTCAGGGCCAAACACCCTGCTGCTAGTCTGCTTCCCTGCGGGCTAACCTCTGTGAGGGAAAGGCCGTCTGGGCCCTGAAATGCAAGCACCTGGCCACCCACTCCTAGGTGCTCCTTTGCAACGCTGTCTTTTGGAAAGGCATCCTTCTCCTGGAGCCACCATGTGAGCTGCCTTTGGAAGCCCACAAGAGGCAGGAAGCAGCTTGCAGGAAACCTTGCTCATTGAGGGCCTTGCCCTTGAATATGCTTTGCAAGGAGGCAAGGAGGCCTCGGGTCCACTCGCTTTTCCAGTGGGGAACAGCGAGTGCTGAAGAGCTCTGTTCTGGCTCCAAGGCAGCCTGCAGCTCAGGCGCCCGTGGAATGGGCTTGGTTGGTAGAGCACAGCCCTCAGCAGGGCTCTCCAGTGTGTCTAGCCAGAGAGCCCCCTGCTTTGAACCGGCCTCAGGAATGCAGCTCTAGGGAGCTTTCCCCCTCCCTGCTTGCCTGTCCGGGTGACCACCTTGGAGAGGCCTGCTCCAAACTCGGGCTTTGGCCTTCACGCTGAGATCTCCTCCCTGAGCTCTCTAGCTCTCCCAACAATTGGCAAGTGCACCCAGTGGCACCACACCAGACAGTCTCCCTGAGCATGGCTAGGCCAGGCCTAGTCCCCGTGTCCCCTTGGTCTCTCTCGGCCTTTGCCTCCCTTAGGCCCTCCACTGCATGTCGACCCCCTGGGGTGCAAGGGGTCTTCCTGGAATGGCCAGTGTGTGGCGTGTGTCTTTTGGTGGCTCCGAGACTGCCTCCACAGAGGCTGGCTGGCAAGGGGAACACTGGGGCTGAGAGGAAAATCAGCATTGTGCGTCCGGGGCAGCAGGCTAGCTGTGGCTTCCAAAGTGCCTGCATAGCCCCCGTGTGGCCGTCTCCTCTTCCCTGGTGGAAAGCCTCCCTGAGAACTTAGGAGGCTAGCTGAAAGACACAGGTGCTTTCCATTCCTTGCTAGGACTTCACCGACAGCCCTCGCTCTCTGACTGGTGAGTTGGCACCTTCACCAGAGGCCTCCCAGGGAGCTGCCCCATCCCCATCCAGAAAGGAAACCAGCCGTTGGCAAGCAAACTCAGGCAGAGAAGTCTTGCCAGGGGAGAGGTTTCCCGAAGGAGCCCATGCTTCAGTCCACACCCTTTTCCATGGGGGAAGCCGGGGTGTCCCAAATCTCTCCCACGCTTCAGAACCCCCTCCAGCAGCAGGGAGGCTTGCAGTCACCGTTGGGTGCCAAGGGGTGTTCCAGGCAGGCAGCTCTCCATGGAGAGAAAGGCTTCCCAGCTAGCAAGCTGCCTCAGGAGCATTGCTGCAGTGTGGGTGTGAGTACCCGTGGGGTCGCCTTGAGGGTGGCTCCTGGAGCTGCATGGACGCAAACCCCGTGCTGAGCACACACCCAGGCAAGACTTAGCACACGTCTCAGCACCTCAAGCAGATCATGGCAGATGCCTCCTGCCTGCACTCAATAGACAGGTTGCCCTGTGCATTGCTGGGGAGGCCCTGGCACGTCACAGTTTCCCATGGGCCCAGCTACAGCCTTCTCCCTCTTAGGCCATGCACAGATCCTCTCCAGAGCTACGCTGTGTGTGGAAGTTCGCAAGGTGTGGCATGTGCTTCTCTTTCACTGCTTGGAACCTGCACACACCCAGACTGTGTGTGTCAACATTCACAGTGGGGCCTGATGGCAAGCAATCCTTAGCCCACTGCAAAGCGGGAGAGAGGCGGCCTTTCTGCTCAGGGCCAAACACCCTGCTGCTAGTCTGCTTCCCTGCGGGCTAACCTCTGTGAGGGAAAGGCCGTCTGGGCCCTGAAACGCAAGCACCTGGCCACCCACTCCTAGGTGCTCCTTTGCAACGCTGTCTTTTGGAAAGGCATCCTTCTCCTGGAGCCACCATGTGAGCTGCCTTTGGAAGCCCACAAGAGGCAGGAAGCAGCTTGCAGGAAACCTTGCTCATTGAGGGCCTTGCCCTTGAATATGCTTTGCAAGGAGGCAAGGAGGCCTCGGGTCCACTCGCTTTTCCAGTGGGGAACAGCGAGTGCTGAAGAGCTCTGTTCTGGCTCCAAGGCAGCCTGCAGCTCAGGCGCCCGTGGAATGGGCTTGGTTGGTAGAGCACAGCCCTCAGCAGGGCTCTCCAGTGTGTCTAGCCAGAGAGCCCCCTGCTTTGAACCGGCCTCAGGAATGCAGCTCTAGGGAGCTTTCCCCCTCCCTGCTTGCCTGTCCGGGTGACCACCTTGGAGAGGCCTGCTCCAAACTCGGGCTTTGGCCTTCACGCTGAGATCTCCTCCCTGAGCTCTCTAGCTCTCCCAACAATTGGCAAGTGCACCCAGTGGCACCACACCAGACAGTCTCCCTGAGCATGGCTAGGCCAGGCCTAGTCCCCGTGTCCCCTTGGTCTCTCTCGGCCTTTGCCTCCCTTAGGCCCTCCACTGCATGTCGACCCCCTGGGGTGCAAGGGGTCTTCCTGGAATGGCCAGTGTGTGGCGTGTGTCTTTTGGTGGCTCCGAGACTGCCTCCACAGAGGCTGGCTGGCAAGGGGAACACTGGGGCTGAGAGGAAAATCAGCATTGTGCGTCCGGGGCAGCCGGCTAGCTGTGGCTTCCAAACTGCCTGCATAGCCCCCGTGTGGCCGTCTCCTCTTCCCTGGTGGAAAGCCTCCCTGAGAACTTAGGAGGCTAGCTGAAAGACACAGGTGCTTTGCATTCCTTGCTAGGACTTCACCGACAGCCCTCGTTCTCTGACTGGTGAGTTGGCACCTTCACCAGAGGCCTCCCAGGGAGCTGCCCCATCCCCATCCAGAAAGGAAACCAGCCGTTGGCAAGCAAACTCAGGCAGAGAAGTCTTGCCAGGGGAGAGGTTTCCCGAAGGAGCCCATGCTTCAGTCCACACCCTTTTCCATGGGGGAAGCCGGGGTGTCCCAAATCTCTCCCACGCTTCAGAACCCCCTCCAGCAGCAGGGAGGCTTGCAGTCACCGTTGGGTGCCAAGGGGTGTTCCAGGCAGGCAGCTCTCCATGGAGAGAAAGGCTTCCCAGCTAGCAAGCTGCCTCAGGAGCATTGCTGCAGTGCGGGTGTGAGTACCCGTGGGGTCGCCTTGAGGGTGGCTCCTGGAGCTGCATGGACGCAAACCCCGTGCTGAGCACACACCCAGGCAAGACTTAGCACACGTCTCAGCACCTCAAGCAGATCATGGCAGATGCCTCCTGCCTGCACTCAATAGACAGGTTGCCCTGTGCATTGCTGGGGAGGCCCTGGCACGTCACAGTTTCCCATGGGCCCAGCTACAGCCTTCTCCCTCTTAGGCCATGCACAGATCCTCTCCAGAGCTACGCTGTGTGTGGAAGTTCGCAAGGTGTGGCATGTGCTTCTCTTTCACTGCTTGGAACCTGCACACACCCAGACTGTGTGTGTCAACATTCACAGTGGGGCCTGATGGCAAGCAATCCTTAGCCCACTGCAAAGCGGGAGAGAGGCGGCCTTTCTGCTCAGGGCCAAACACCCTGCTGCTAGTCTGCTTCCCTGCGGGCTAACCTCTGTGAGGGAAAGGCCGTCTGGGCCCTGAAACGCAAGCACCTGGCCACCCACTCCTAGGTGCTCCTTTGCAACGCTGTCTTTTGGAAAGGCATCCTTCTCCTGGAGCCACCATGTGAGCTGCCTTTGGAAGCCCACAAGAGGCAGGAAGCAGCTTGCAGGAAACCTTGCTCATTGAGGGCCTTGCCCTTGAATATGCTTTGCAAGGAGGCAAGGAGGCCTCGGGTCCACTCGCTTTTCCAGTGGGGAACAGCGAGTGCTGAAGAGCTCTGTTCTGGCTCCAAGGCAGCCTGCAGCTCAGGCGCCCGTGGAATGGGCTTGGTTGGTAGAGCACAGCCCTCAGCAGGGCTCTCCAGTGTGTCTAGCCAGAGAGCCCCCTGCTTTGAACCGGCCTCAGGAATGCAGCTCTAGGGAGCTTTCCCCCTCCCTGCTTGCCTGTCCGGGTGACCACCTTGGAGAGGCCTGCTCCAAACTCGGGCTTTGGCCTTCACGCTGAGATCTCCTCCCTGAGCTCTCTAGCTCTCCCAACAATTGGCAAGTGCACCCAGTGGCACCACACCAGACAGTCTCCCTGAGCATGGCTAGGCCAGGCCTAGTCCCCGTGTCCCCTTGGTCTCTCTCGGCCTTTGCCTCCCTTAGGCCCTCCACTGCATGTCGACCCCCTGGGGTGCAAGGGGTCTTCCTGGAATGGCCAGTGTGTGGCGTGTGTCTTTTGGTGGCTCCGAGACTGCCTCCACAGAGGCTGGCTGGCAAGGGGAACACTGGGGCTGAGAGGAAAATCAGCATTGTGCGTCCGGGGCAGCCGGCTAGCTGTGGCTTCCAAACTGCCTGCATAGCCCCCGTGTGGCCGTCTCCTCTTCCCTGGTGGAAAGCCTCCCTGAGAACTTAGGAGGCTAGCTGAAAGACACAGGTGCTTTCCATTCCTTGCTAGGACTTCACCGACAGCCCTCGCTCTCTGACTGGTGAGTTGGCACCTTCACCAGAGGCCTCCCAGGGAGCTGCCCCATCCCCATCCAGAAAGGAAACCAGCCGTTGGCAAGCAAACTCAGGCAGAGAAGTCTTGCCAGGGGAGAGGTTTCCCGAAGGAGCCCATGCTTCAGTCCACACCCTTTTCCATGGGGGAAGCCGGGGTGTCCCAAATCTCTCCCACGCTTCAGAACCCCCTCCAGCAGCAGGGAGGCTTGCAGTCACCGTTGGGTGCCAAGGGGTGTTCCAGGCAGGCAGCTCTCCATGGAGAGAAAGGCTTCCCAGCTAGCAAGCTGCCTCAGGAGCATTGCTGCAGTGCGGGTGTGAGTACCCGTGGGGTCGCCTTGAGGGTGGCTCCTGGAGCTGCATGGACGCAAACCCCGTGCTGAGCACACACCCAGGCAAGACTTAGCACACGTCTCAGCACCTCAAGCAGATCATGGCAGATGCCTCCTGCCTGCACTCAATAGACAGGTTGCCCTGTGCATTGCTGGGGAGGCCCTGGCACGTCACAGTTTCCCATGGGCCCAGCTACAGCCTTCTCCCTCTTAGGCCATGCACAGATCCTCTCCAGAGCTACGCTGTGTGTGGAAGTTCGCAAGGTGTGGCATGTGCTTCTCTTTCACTGCTTGGAACCTGCACACACCCAGACTGTGTGTGTCAACATTCACAGTGGGGCCTGATGGCAAGCAATCCTTAGCCCACTGCAAAGCGGGAGAGAGGCGGCCTTTCTGCTCAGGGCCAAACACCCTGCTGCTAGTCTGCTTCCCTGCGGGCTAACCTCTGTGAGGGAAAGGCCGTCTGGGCCCTGAAACGCAAGCACCTGGCCACCCACTCCTAGGTGCTCCTTTGCAACGCTGTCTTTTGGAAAGGCATCCTTCTCCTGGAGCCACCATGTGAGCTGCCTTTGGAAGCCCACAAGAGGCAGGAAGCAGCTTGCAGGAAACCTTGCTCATTGAGGGCCTTGCCCTTGAATATGCTTTGCAAGGAGGCAAGGAGGCCTCGGGTCCACTCGCTTTTCCAGTGGGGAACAGCGAGTGCTGAAGAGCTCTGTTCTGGCTCCAAGGCAGCCTGCAGCTCAGGCGCCCGTGGAATGGGCTTGGTTGGTAGAGCACAGCCCTCAGCAGGGCTCTCCAGTGTGTCTAGCCAGAGAGCCCCCTGCTTTGAACCGGCCTCAGGAATGCAGCTCTAGGGAGCTTTCCCCCTCCCTGCTTGCCTGTCCGGGTGACCACCTTGGAGAGGCCTGCTCCAAACTCGGGCTTTGGCCTTCACGCTGAGATCTCCTCCCTGAGCTCTCTAGCTCTCCCAACAATTGGCAAGTGCACCCAGTGGCACCACACCAGACAGTCTCCCTGAGCATGGCTAGGCCAGGCCTAGTCCCCGTGTCCCCTTGGTCTCTCTCGGCCTTTGCCTCCCTTAGGCCCTCCACTGCATGTCGACCCCCTGGGGTGCAAGGGGTCTTCCTGGAATGGCCAGTGTGTGGCGTGTGTCTTTTGGTGGCTCCGAGACTGCCTCCACAGAGGCTGGCTGGCAAGGGGAACACTGGGGCTGAGAGGAAAATCAGCATTGTGCGTCCGGGGCAGCCGGCTAGCTGTGGCTTCCAAACTGCCTGCATAGCCCCCGTGTGGCCGTCTCCTCTTCCCTGGTGGAAAGCCTCCCTGAGAACTTAGGAGGCTAGCTGAAAGACACAGGTGCTTTCCGTTTCTTTCTAGGACTTCACCGACAGCCCTCGCTCTCTGACTGGTGAGTTGGCACCTTCACCAGAGGCCTCCCAGGGAGCTGCCCCATCCCCATCCAGAAAGGAAACCAGCCGTTGGCAAGCAAACTCAGGCAGAGAAGTCTTGCCAGGGGAGAGGTTTCCCGAAGGAGCCCATGCTTCAGTCCACACCCTTTTCCATGGGGGAAGCCGGGGTGTCCCAAATCTCTCCCACGCTTCAGAACCCCCTCCAGCAGCAGGGAGGCTTGCAGTCACCGTTGGGTGCCAAGGGGTGTTCCAGGCAGGCAGCTCTCCATGGAGAGAAAGGCTTCCCAGCTAGCAAGCTGCCTCAGGAGCTTTGCTGCAGTGCGGGTGTGAGTACCCGTGGGGTCGCCTTGAGGGTGGCTCCTGGAGCTGCATGGACGCAAACCCCGTGCTGAGCACACACCCAGGCAAGACTTAGCACACGTCTCAGCACCTCAAGCAGATCATGGCAGATGCCTCCTGCCTGCACTCAATAGACAGGTTGCCCTGTGCATTGCTGGGGAGGCCCTGGCACGTCACAGTTTCCCATGGGCCCAGCTACAGCCTTCTCCCTCTTAGGCCATGCACAGATCCTCTCCAGAGCTACGCTGTGTGTGGAAGTTCGCAAGGTGTGGCATGTGCTTCTCTTTCACTGCTTGGAACCTGCACACACCCAGACTGTGTGTGTCAACATTCACAGTGGGGCCTGATGGCAAGCAATCCTTAGCCCACTGCAAAGCGGGAGAGAGGCGGCCTTTCTGCTCAGGGCCAAACACCCTGCTGCTAGTCTGCTTCCCTGCGGGCTAACCTCTGTGAGGGAAAGGCCGTCTGGGCCCTGAAACGCAAGCACCTGGCCACCCACTCCTAGGTGCTCCTTTGCAACGCTGTCTTTTGGAAAGGCATCCTTCTCCTGGAGCCACCGTGTGAGCTGCCTTTGGAAGCCCACAAGAGGCAGGAAGCAGCTTGCAGGAAACCTTGCTCATTGAGGGCCTTGCCCTTGAATATGCTTTGCAAGGAGGCAAGGAGGCCTCGGGTCCACTCGCTTTTCCAGTGGGGAACAGCGAGTGCTGAAGAGCTCTGTTCTGGCTCCAAGGCAGCCTGCAGCTCAGGCGCCCGTGGAATGGGCTTGGTTGGTAGAGCACAGCCCTCAGCAGGGCTCTCCAGTGTGTCTAGCCAGAGAGCCCCCTGCTTTGAACCGGCCTCAGGAATGCAGCTCTAGGGAGCTTTCCCCCTCCCTGCTTGCCTGTCCGGGTGACCACCTTGGAGAGGCCTGCTCCAAACTCGGGCTTTGGCCTTCACGCTGAGATCTCCTCCCTGAGCTCTCTAGCTCTCCCAACAATTGGCAAGTGCACCCAGTGGCACCACACCAGACAGTCTCCCTGAGCATGGCTAGGCCAGGCCTAGTCCCCGTGTCCCCTTGGTCTCTCTCGGCCTTTGCCTCCCTTAGGCCCTCCACTGCATGTCGACCCCCTGGGGTGCAAGGGGTCTTCCTGGAATGGCCAGTGTGTGGCGTGTGTCTTTTGGTGGCTCCGAGACTGCCTCCACAGAGGCTGGCTGGCAAGGGGAACACTGGGGCTGAGAGGAAAATCAGCATTGTGCGTCCGGGGCAGCCGGCTAGCTGTGGCTTCCAAACTGCCTGCATAGCCCCCGTGTGGCCGTCTCCTCTTCCCTGGTGGAAAGCCTCCCTGAGAACTTAGGAGGCTAGCTGAAAGACACAGGTGCTTTGCATTCCTTGCTAGGACTTCACCGACAGCCCTCGCTCTCTGACTGGTGAGTTGGCACCTTCACCAGAGGCCTCCCAGGGAGCTGCCCCATCCCCATCCAGAAAGGAAACCAGCCGTTGGCAAGCAAACTCAGGCAGAGAAGTCTTGCCAGGGGAGAGGTTTCCCGAAGGAGCCCATGCTTCAGTCCACACCCTTTTCCATGGGGGAAGCCGGGCTGTCCCAAATCTCTCCCACGCTTCAGAACCCCCTCCAGCAGCAGGGAGGCTTGCAGTCACCGTTGGGTGCCAAGGGGTGTTCCAGGCAGGCAGCTCTCCATGGAGAGAAAGGCTTCCCAGCTAGCAAGCTGCCTCAGGAGCATTGCTGCAGTGTGGGTGTGAGTACCCGTGGGGTCGCCTTGAGGGTGGCTCCTGGAGCTGCATGGACGCAAACCCCGTGCTGAGCACACACCCAGGCAAGACTTAGCACACGTCTCAGCACCTCAAGCAGATCATGGCAGATGCCTCCTGCCTGCACTCAATAGACAGGTTGCCCTGTGCATTGCTGGGGAGGCCCTGGCACGTCACAGTTTCCCATGGGCCCAGCTACAGCCTTCTCCCTCTTAGGCCATGCACAGATCCTCTCCAGAGCTACGCTGTGTGTGGAAGTTCGCAAGGTGTGGCATGTGCTTCTCTTTCACTGCTTGGAACCTGCACACACCCAGACTGTGTGTGTCAACATTCACAGTGGGGCCTGATGGCAAGCAATCCTTAGCCCACTGCAAAGCGGGAGAGAGGCGGCCTTTCTGCTCAGGGCCAAACACCCTGCTGCTAGTCTGCTTCCCTGCGGGCTAACCTCTGTGAGGGAAAGGCCGTCTGGGCCCTGAAACGCAAGCACCTGGCCACCCACTCCTAGGTGCTCCTTTGCAACGCTGTCTTTTGGAAAGGCATCCTTCTCCTGGAGCCACCATGTGAGCTGCCTTTGGAAGCCCACAAGAGGCAGGAAGCAGCTTGCAGGAAACCTTGCTCATTGAGGGCCTTGCCCTTGAATATGCTTTGCAAGGAGGCAAGGAGGCCTCGGGTCCACTCGCTTTTCCAGTGGGGAACAGCGAGTGCTGAAGAGCTCTGTTCTGGCTCCAAGGCAGCCTGCAGCTCAGGCGCCCGTGGAATGGGCTTGGTTGGTAGAGCACAGCCCTCAGCAGGGCTCTCCAGTGTGTCTAGCCAGAGAGCCCCCTGCTTTGAACCGGCCTCAGGAATGCAGCTCTAGGGAGCTTTCCCCCTCCCTGCTTGCCTGTCCGGGTGACCACCTTGGAGAGGCCTGCTCCAAACTCGGGCTTTGGCCTTCACGCTGAGATCTCCTCCCTGAGCTCTCTAGCTCTCCCAACAATTGGCAAGTGCACCCAGTGGCACCACACCAGACAGTCTCCCTGAGCATGGCTAGGCCAGGCCTAGTCCCCGTGTCCCCTTGGTCTCTCTCGGCCTTTGCCTCCCTTAGGCCCTCCACTGCATGTCGACCCCCTGGGGTGCAAGGGGTCTTCCTGGAATGGCCAGTGTGTGGCGTGTGTCTTTTGGTGGCTCCGAGACTGCCTCCACAGAGGCTGGCTGGCAAGGGGAACACTGGGGCTGAGAGGAAAATCAGCATTGTGCGTCCGGGGCAGCAGGCTAGCTGTGGCTTCCAAACTGCCTGCATAGCCCCCGTGTGGCCGTCTCCTCTTCCCTGGTGGAAAGCCTCCCTGAGAACTTAGGAGGCTAGCTGAAAGACACAGGTGCTTTCCATTCCTTGCTAGGACTTCACCGACAGCCCTCGCTCTCTGACTGGTGAGTTGGCACCTTCACCAGAGGCCTCCCAGGGAGCTGCCCCATCCCCATCCAGAAAGGAAACCAGCCGTTGGCAAGCAAACTCAGGCAGAGAAGTCTTGCCAGGGGAGAGGTTTCCCGAAGGAGCCCATGCTTCAGTCCACACCCTTTTCCATGGGGGAAGCCGGGGTGTCCCAAATCTCTCCCATGCTTCAGAAACCCCTCCAGCAGCAGGGAGGCTTGCAGTCACCGTTGGGTGCCAAGGGGTGTTCCAGGCAGGCAGCTCTCCATGGAGAGAAAGGCTTCCCAGCTAGCAAGCTGCCTCAGGAGCTTTGCTGGAGTGCGGGTGTGAGTACCCGTGGGGTCGCCTTGAGGGTGGCTCCTGGAGCTGCATGGACGCAAACCCCGTGCTGAGCACACACCCAGGCAAGACTTAGCACACGTCTCAGCACCTCAAGCAGATCATGGCAGATGCCTCCTGCCTGCACTCAATAGACAGGTTGCCCTGTGCATTGCTGGGGAGGCCCTGGCACGTCACAGTTTCCCATGGGCCCAGCTACAGCCTTCTCCCTCTTAGGCCATGCACAGATCCTCTCCAGAGCTACGCTGTGTGTGGAAGTTCGCAAGGTGTGGCATGTGCTTCTCTTTCACTGCTTGGAACCTGCACACACCCAGACTGTGTGTGTCAACATTCACAGTGGGGCCTGATGGCAAGCAATCCTTAGCCCACTGCAAAGCGGGAGAGAGGCGGCCTTTCTGCTCAGGGCCAAACACCCTGCTGCTAGTCTGCTTCCCTGCGGGCTAACCTCTGTGAGGGAAAGGCCGTCTGGGCCCTGAAACGCAAGCACCTGGCCACCCACTCCTAGGTGCTCCTTTGCAACGCTGTCTTTTGGAAAGGCATCCTTCTCCTGGAGCCACCATGTGAGCTGCCTTTGGAAGCCCACAAGAGGCAGGAAGCAGCTTGCAGGAAACCTTGCTCATTGAGGGCCTTGCCCTTGAATATGCTTTGCAAGGAGGCAAGGAGGCCTCGGGTCCACTCGCTTTTCCAGTGGGGAACAGCGAGTGCTGAAGAGCTCTGTTCTGGCTCCAAGGCAGCCTGCAGCTCAGGCGCCCGTGGAATGGGCTTGGTTGGTAGAGCACAGCCCTCAGCAGGGCTCTCCAGTGTGTCTAGCCAGAGAGCCCCCTGCTTTGAACCGGCCTCAGGAATGCAGCTCTAGGGAGCTTTCCCCCTCCCTGCTTGCCTGTCCGGGTGACCACCTTGGAGAGGCCTGCTCCAAACTCGGGCTTTGGCCTTCACGCTGAGATCTCCTCCCTGAGCTCTCTAGCTCTCCCAACAATTGGCAAGTGCACCCAGTGGCACCACACCAGACAGTCTCCCTGAGCATGGCTAGGCCAGGCCTAGTCCCCGTGTCCCCTTGGTCTCTCTCGGCCTTTGCCTCCCTTAGGCCCTCCACTGCATGTCGACCCCCTGGGGTGCAAGGGGTCTTCCTGGAATGGCCAGTGTGTGGCGTGTGTCTTTTGGTGGCTCCGAGACTGCCTCCACAGAGGCTGGCTGGCAAGGGGAACACTGGGGCTGAGAGGAAAATCAGCATTGTGCGTCCGGGGCAGCAGGCTAGCTGTGGCTTCCAAACTGCCTGCATAGCCCCCGTGTGGCCGTCTCCTCTTCCCTGGTGGAAAGCCTCCCTGAGAACTTAGGAGGCTAGCTGAAAGACACAGGTGCTTTCCATTCCTTGCTAGGACTTCACCGACAGCCCTCGCTCTCTGACTGGTGAGTTGGCACCTTCACCAGAGGCCTCCCAGGGAGCTGCCCCATCCCCATCCAGAAAGGAAACCAGCCGTTGGCAAGCAAACTCAGGCAGAGAAGTCTTGCCAGGGGAGAGGTTTCCCGAAGGAGCCCATGCTTCAGTCCACACCCTTTTCCATGGGGGAAGCCGGGGTGTCCCAAATCTCTCCCATGCTTCAGAAACCCCTCCAGCAGCAGGGAGGCTTGCAGTCACCGTTGGGTGCCAAGGGGTGTTCCAGGCAGGCAGCTCTCCATGGAGAGAAAGGCTTCCCAGCTAGCAAGCTGCCTCAGGAGCTTTGCTGGAGTGCGGGTGTGAGTACCCGTGGGGTCGCCTTGAGGGTGGCTCCTGGAGCTGCATGGACGCAAACCCCGTGCTGAGCACACACCCAGGCAAGACTTAGCACACGTCTCAGCACCTCAAGCAGATCATGGCAGATGCCTCCTGCCTGCACTCAATAGACAGGTTGCCCTGTGCATTGCTGGGGAGGCCCTGGCACGTCACAGTTTCCCATGGGCCCAGCTACAGCCTTCTCCCTCTTAGGCCATGCACAGATCCTCTCCAGAGCTACGCTGTGTGTGGAAGTTCGCAAGGTGTGGCATGTGCTTCTCTTTCACTGCTTGGAACCTGCACACACCCAGACTGTGTGTGTCAACATTCACAGTGGGGCCTGATGGCAAGCAATCCTTAGCCCACTGCAAAGCGGGAGAGAGGCGGCCTTTCTGCTCAGGGCCAAACACCCTGCTGCTAGTCTGCTTCCCTGCGGGCTAACCTCTGTGAGGGAAAGGCCGTCTGGGCCCTGAAACGCAAGCACCTGGCCACCCACTCCTAGGTGCTCCTTTGCAACGCTGTCTTTTGGAAAGGCATCCTTCTCCTGGAGCCACCATGTGAGCTGCCTTTGGAAGCCCACAAGAGGCAGGAAGCAGCTTGCAGGAAACCTTGCTCATTGAGGGCCTTGCCCTTGAATATGCTTTGCAAGGAGGCAAGGAGGCCTCGGGTCCACTCGCTTTTCCAGTGGGGAACAGCGAGTGCTGAAGAGCTCTGTTCTGGCTCCAAGGCAGCCTGCAGCTCAGGCGCCCGTGGAATGGGCTTGGTTGGTAGAGCACAGCCCTCAGCAGGGCTCTCCAGTGTGTCTAGCCAGAGAGCCCCCTGCTTTGAACCGGCCTCAGGAATGCAGCTCTAGGGAGCTTTCCCCCTCCCTGCTTGCCTGTCCGGGTGACCACCTTGGAGAGGCCTGCTCCAAACTCGGGCTTTGGCCTTCACGCTGAGATCTCCTCCCTGAGCTCTCTAGCTCTCCCAACAATTGGCAAGTGCACCCAGTGGCACCACACCAGACAGTCTCCCTGAGCATGGCTAGGCCAGGCCTAGTCCCCGTGTCCCCTTGGTCTCTCTCGGCCTTTGCCTCCCTTAGGCCCTCCACTGCATGTCGACCCCCTGGGGTGCAAGGGGTCTTCCTGGAATGGCCAGTGTGTGGCGTGTGTCTTTTGGTGGCTCCGAGACTGCCTCCACAGAGGCTGGCTGGCAAGGGGAACACTGGGGCTGAGAGGAAAATCAGCATTGTGCGTCCGGGGCAGCAGGCTAGCTGTGGCTTCCAAACTGCCTGCATAGCCCCCGTGTGGCCGTCTCCTCTTCCCTGGTGGAAAGCCTCCCTGAGAACTTAGGAGGCTAGCTGAAAGACACAGGTGCTTTCCGTTTCTTGCTAGGACTTCACCGACAGCCCTCGCTCTCTGACTGGTGAGTTGGCACCTTCACCAGAGGCCTCCCAGGGAGCTGCCCCATCCCCATCCAGAAAGGAAACCAGCCGTTGGCAAGCAAACTCAGGCAGAGAAGTCTTGCCAGGGGAGAGGTTTCCCGAAGGAGCCCATGCTTCAGTCCACACCCTTTTCCATGGGGGAAGCCGGGGTGTCCCAAATCTCTCCCACGCTTCAGAACCCCCTCCAGCAGCAGGGAGGCTTGCAGTCACCGTTGGGTGCCAAGGGGTGTTCCAGGCAGGCAGCTCTCCATGGAGAGAAAGGCTTCCCAGCTAGCAAGCTGCCTCAGGAGCATTGCTGCAGTGCGGGTGTGAGTACCCGTGGGGTCGCCTTGAGGGTGGCTCCTGGAGCTGCATGGACGCAAACCCCGTGCTGAGCACACACCCAGGCAAGACTTAGCACACGTCTCAGCACCTCAAGCAGATCATGGCAGATGCCTCCTGCCTGCACTCAATAGACAGGTTGCCCTGTGCATTGCTGGGGAGGCCCTGGCACGTCACAGTTTCCCATGGGCCCAGCTACAGCCTTCTCCCTCTTAGGCCATGCACAGATCCTCTCCAGAGCTACGCTGTGTGTGGAAGTTCGCAAGGTGTGGCATGTGCTTCTCTTTCACTGCTTGGAACCTGCACACACCCAGACTGTGTGTGTCAACATTCACAGTGGGGCCTGATGGCAAGCAATCCTTAGCCCACTGCAAAGCGGGAGAGAGGCGGCCTTTCTGCTCAGGGCCAAACACCCTGCTGCTAGTCTGCTTCCCTGCGGGCTAACCTCTGTGAGGGAAAGGCCGTCTGGGCCCTGAAACGCAAGCACCTGGCCACCCACTCCTAGGTGCTCCTTTGCAACGCTGTCTTTTGGAAAGGCATCCTTCTCCTGGAGCCACCATGTGAGCTGCCTTTGGAAGCCCACAAGAGGCAGGAAGCAGCTTGCAGGAAACCTTGCTCATTGAGGGCCTTGCCCTTGAATATGCTTTGCAAGGAGGCAAGGAGGCCTCGGGTCCACTCGCTTTTCCAGTGGGGAACAGCGAGTGCTGAAGAGCTCTGTTCTGGCTCCAAGGCAGCCTGCAGCTCAGGCGCCCGTGGAATGGGCTTGGTTGGTAGAGCACAGCCCTCAGCAGGGCTCTCCAGTGTGTCTAGCCAGAGAGCCCCCTGCTTTGAACCGGCCTCAGGAATGCAGCTCTAGGGAGCTTTCCCCCTCCCTGCTTGCCTGTCCAGGTGACCACCTTGGAGAGGCCTGCTCCAAACTCGGGCTTTGGCCTTCACGCTGAGATCTCCTCCCTGAGCTCTCTAGCTCTCCCAACAATTGGCAAGTGCACCCAGTGGCACCACACCAGACAGTCTCCCTGAGCATGGCTAGGCCAGGCCTAGTCCCCGTGTCCCCTTGGTCTCTCTCGGCCTTTGCCTCCCTTAGGCCCTCCACTGCATGTCGACCCCCTGGGGTGCAAGGGGTCTTCCTGGAATGGCCAGTGTGTGGCGTGTGTCTTTTGGTGGCTCCGAGACTGCCTCCACAGAGGCTGGCTGGCAAGGGGAACACTGGGGCTGAGAGGAAAATCAGCATTGTGCGTCCGGGGCAGCAGGCTAGCTGTGGCTTCCAAACTGCCTGCATAGCCCCCGTGTGGCCGTCTCCTCTTCCCTGGTGGAAAGCCTCCCTGAGAACTTAGGAGGCTAGCTGAAAGACACAGGTGCTTTCCATTCCTTGCTAGGACTTCACCGACAGCCCTCGCTCTCTGACTGGTGAGTTGGCACCTTCACCAGAGGCCTCCCAGGGAGCTGCCCCATCCCCATCCAGAAAGGAAACCAGCCGTTGGCAAGCAAACTCAGGCAGAGAAGTCTTGCCAGGGGAGAGGTTTCCCGAAGGAGCCCATGCTTCAGTCCACACCCTTTTCCATGGGGGAAGCCGGGGTGTCCCAAATCTCTCCCATGCTTCAGAAACCCCTCCAGCAGCAGGGAGGCTTGCAGTCACCGTTGGGTGCCAAGGGGTGTTCCAGGCAGGCAGCTCTCCATGGAGAGAAAGGCTTCCCAGCTAGCAAGCTGCCTCAGGAGCTTTGCTGGAGTGCGGGTGTGAGTACCTGTGGGGTCGCCTTGAGGGTGGCTCCTGGAGCTGCATGGACGCAAACCCCGTGCTGAGCACACACCCAGGCAAGACTTAGCACACGTCTCAGCACCTCAAGCAGATCATGGCAGATGCCTCCTGCCTGCACTCAATAGACAGGTTGCCCTGTGCATTGCTGGGGAGGCCCTGGCACGTCACAGTTTCCCATGGGCCCAGCTACAGCCTTCTCCCTCTTAGGCCATGCACAGATCCTCTCCAGAGCTACGCTGTGTGTGGAAGTTCGCAAGGTGTGGCATGTGCTTCTCTTTCACTGCTTGGAACCTGCACACACCCAGACTGTGTGTGTCAACATTCACAGTGGGGCCTGATGGCAAGCAATCCTTAGCCCACTGCAAAGCGGGAGAGAGGCGGCCTTTCTGCTCAGGGCCAAACACCCTGCTGCTAGTCTGCTTCCCTGCGGGCTAACCTCTGTGAGGGAAAGGCCGTCTGGGCCCTGAAACGCAAGCACCTGGCCACCCACTCCTAGGTGCTCCTTTGCAACGCTGTCTTTTGGAAAGGCATCCTTCTCCTGGAGCCACCATGTGAGCTGCCTTTGGAAGCCCACAAGAGGCAGGAAGCAGCTTGCAGGAAACCTTGCTCATTGAGGGCCTTGCCCTTGAATATGCTTTGCAAGGAGGCAAGGAGGCCTCGGGTCCACTCGCTTTTCCAGTGGGGAACAGCGAGTGCTGAAGAGCTCTGTTCTGGCTCCAAGGCAGCCTGCAGCTCAGGCGCCCGTGGAATGGGCTTGGTTGGTAGAGCACAGCCCTCAGCAGGGCTCTCCAGTGTGTCTAGCCAGAGAGCCCCCTGCTTTGAACCGGCCTCAGGAATGCAGCTCTAGGGAGCTTTCCCCCTCCCTGCTTGCCTGTCCGGGTGACCACCTTGGAGAGGCCTGCTCCAAACTCGGGCTTTGGCCTTCACGCTGAGATCTCCTCCCTGAGCTCTCTAGCTCTCCCAACAATTGGCAAGTGCACCCAGTGGCACCACACCAGACAGTCTCCCTGAGCATGGCTAGGCCAGGCCTAGTCCCCGTGTCCCCTTGGTCTCTCTCGGCCTTTGCCTCCCTTAGGCCCTCCACTGCATGTCGACCCCCTGGGGTGCAAGGGGTCTTCCTGGAATGGCCAGTGTGTGGCGTGTGTCTTTTGGTGGCTCCGAGACTGCCTCCACAGAGGCTGGCTGGCAAGGGGAACACTGGGGCTGAGAGGAAAATCAGCATTGTGCGTCCGGGGCAGCAGGCTAGCTGTGGCTTCCAAACTGCCTGCATAGCCCCCGTGTGGCCGTCTCCTCTTCCCTGGTGGAAAGCCTCCCTGAGAACTTAGGAGGCTAGCTGAAAGACACAGGTGCTTTCCGTTTCTTGCTAGGACTTCACCGACAGCCCTCGCTCTCTGACTGGTGAGTTGGCACCTTCACCAGAGGCCTCCCAGGGAGCTGCCCCATCCCCATCCAGAAAGGAAACCAGCCGTTGGCAAGCAAACTCAGGCAGAGAAGTCTTGCCAGGGGAGAGGTTTCCCGAAGGAGCCCATGCTTCAGTCCACACCCTTTTCCATGGGGGAAGCCGGGGTGTCCCAAATCTCTCCCACGCTTCAGAACCCCCTCCAGCAGCAGGGAGGCTTGCAGTCACCGTTGGGTGCCAAGGGGTGTTCCAGGCAGGCAGCTCTCCATGGAGAGAAAGGCTTCCCAGCTAGCAAGCTGCCTCAGGAGCATTGCTGCAGTGCGGGTGTGAGTACCTGTGGGGTCGCCTTGAGGGTGGCTCCTGGAGCTGCATGGACGCAAACCCCGTGCTGAGCACACACCCAGGCAAGACTTAGCACACGTCTCAGCACCTCAAGCAGATCATGGCAGATGCCTCCTGCCTGCACTCAATAGACAGGTTGCCCTGTGCATTGCTGGGGAGGCCCTGGCACGTCACAGTTTCCCATGGGCCCAGCTACAGCCTTCTCCCTCTTAGGCCATGCACAGATCCTCTCCAGAGCTACGCTGTGTGTGGAAGTTCGCAAGGTGTGGCATGTGCTTCTCTTTCACTGCTTGGAACCTGCACACACCCAGACTGTGTGTGTCAACATTCACAGTGGGGCCTGATGGCAAGCAATCCTTAGCCCACTGCAAAGCGGGAGAGAGGCGGCCTTTCTGCTCAGGGCCAAACACCCTGCTGCTAGTCTGCTTCCCTGCGGGCTAACCTCTGTGAGGGAAAGGCCGTCTGGGCCCTGAAACGCAAGCACCTGGCCACCCACTCCTAGGTGCTCCTTTGCAACGCTGTCTTTTGGAAAGGCATCCTTCTCCTGGAGCCACCATGTGAGCTGCCTTTGGAAGCCCACAAGAGGCAGGAAGCAGCTTGCAGGAAACCTTGCTCATTGAGGGCCTTGCCCTTGAATATGCTTTGCAAGGAGGCAAGGAGGCCTCGGGTCCACTCGCTTTTCCAGTGGGGAACAGCGAGTGCTGAAGAGCTCTGTTCTGGCTCCAAGGCAGCCTGCAGCTCAGGCGCCCGTGGAATGGGCTTGGTTGGTAGAGCACAGCCCTCAGCAGGGCTCTCCAGTGTGTCTAGCCAGAGAGCCCCCTGCTTTGAACCGGCCTCAGGAATGCAGCTCTAGGGAGCTTTCCCCCTCCCTGCTTGCCTGTCCGGGTGACCACCTTGGAGAGGCCTGCTCCAAACTCGGGCTTTGGCCTTCACGCTGAGATCTCCTCCCTGAGCTCTCTAGCTCTCCCAACAATTGGCAAGTGCACCCAGTGGCACCACACCAGACAGTCTCCCTGAGCATGGCTAGGCCAGGCCTAGTCCCCGTGTCCCCTTGGTCTCTCTCGGCCTTTGCCTCCCTTAGGCCCTCCACTGCATGTCGACCCCCTGGGGTGCAAGGGGTCTTCCTGGAATGGCCAGTGTGTGGCGTGTGTCTTTTGGTGGCTCCGAGACTGCCTCCACAGAGGCTGGCTGGCAAGGGGAACACTGGGGCTGAGAGGAAAATCAGCATTGTGCGTCCGGGGCAGCAGGCTAGCTGTGGCTTCCAAACTGCCTGCATAGCCCCCGTGTGGCCGTCTCCTCTTCCCTGGTGGAAAGCCTCCCTGAGAACTTAGGAGGCTAGCTGAAAGACACAGGTGCTTTGCATTCCTTGCTAGGACTTCACCGACAGCCCTCGCTCTCTGACTGGTGAGTTGGCACCTTCACCAGAGGCCTCCCAGGGAGCTGCCCCATCCCCATCCAGAAAGGAAACCAGCCGTTGGCAAGCAAACTCAGGCAGAGAAGTCTTGCCAGGGGAGAGGTTTCCCGAAGGAGCCCATGCTTCAGTCCACACCCTTTTCCATGGGGGAAGCCGGGGTGTCCCAAATCTCTCCCACGCTTCAGAACCCCCTCCAGCAGCAGGGAGGCTTGCAGTCACCGTTGGGTGCCAAGGGGTGTTCCAGGCAGGCAGCTCTCCATGGAGAGAAAGGCTTCCCAGCTAGCAAGCTGCCTCAGGAGCTTTGCTGGAGTGCGGGTGTGAGTACCCGTGGGGTCGCCTTGAGGGTGGCTCCTGGAGCTGCATGGACGCAAACCCCGTGCTGAGCACACACCCAGGCAAGACTTAGCACACGTCTCAGCACCTCAAGCAGATCATGGCAGATGCCTCCTGCCTGCACTCAATAGACAGGTTGCCCTGTGCATTGCTGGGGAGGCCCTGGCACGTCACAGTTTCCCATGGGCCCAGCTACAGCCTTCTCCCTCTTAGGCCATGCACAGATCCTCTCCAGAGCTACGCTGTGTGTGGAAGTTCGCAAGGTGTGGCATGTGCTTCTCTTTCACTGCTTGGAACCTGCACACACCCAGACTGTGTGTGTCAACATTCACAGTGGGGCCTGATGGCAAGCAATCCTTAGCCCACTGCAAAGCGGGAGAGAGGCGGCCTTTCTGCTCAGGGCCAAACACCCTGCTGCTAGTCTGCTTCCCTGCGGGCTAACCTCTGTGAGGGAAAGGCCGTCTGGGCCCTGAAACGCAAGCACCTGGCCACCCACTCCTAGGTGCTCCTTTGCAACGCTGTCTTTTGGAAAGGCATCCTTCTCCTGGAGCCACCATGTGAGCTGCCTTTGGAAGCCCACAAGAGGCAGGAAGCAGCTTGCAGGAAACCTTGCTCATTGAGGGCCTTGCCCTTGAATATGCTTTGCAAGGAGGCAAGGAGGCCTCGGGTCCACTCGCTTTTCCAGTGGGGAACAGCGAGTGCTGAAGAGCTCTGTTCTGGCTCCAAGGCAGCCTGCAGCTCAGGCGCCCGTGGAATGGGCTTGGTTGGTAGAGCACAGCCCTCAGCAGGGCTCTCCAGTGTGTCTAGCCAGAGAGCCCCCTGCTTTGAACCGGCCTCAGGAATGCAGCTCTAGGGAGCTTTCCCCCTCCCTGCTTGCCTGTCCGGGTGACCACCTTGGAGAGGCCTGCTCCAAACTCGGGCTTTGGCCTTCACGCTGAGATCTCCTCCCTGAGCTCTCTAGCTCTCCCAACAATTGGCAAGTGCACCCAGTGGCACCACACCAGACAGTCTCCCTGAGCATGGCTAGGCCAGGCCTAGTCCCCGTGTCCCCTTGGTCTCTCTCGGCCTTTGCCTCCCTTAGGCCCTCCACTGCATGTCGACCCCCTGGGGTGCAAGGGGTCTTCCTGGAATGGCCAGTGTGTGGCGTGTGTCTTTTGGTGGCTCCGAGACTGCCTCCACAGAGGCTGGCTGGCAAGGGGAACACTGGGGCTGAGAGGAAAATCAGCATTGTGCGTCCGGGGCAGCAGGCTAGCTGTGGCTTCCAAACTGCCTGCATAGCCCCCGTGTGGCCGTCTCCTCTTCCCTGGTGGAAAGCCTCCCTGAGAACTTAGGAGGCTAGCTGAAAGACACAGGTGCTTTCCGTTTCTTGCTAGGACTTCACCGACAGCCCTCGCTCTCTGACTGGTGAGTTGGCACCTTCACCAGAGGCCTCCCAGGGAGCTGCCCCATCCCCATCCAGAAAGGAAACCAGCCGTTGGCAAGCAAACTCAGGCAGAGAAGTCTTGCCAGGGGAGAGGTTTCCCGAAGGAGCCCATGCTTCAGTCCACACCCTTTTCCATGGGGGAAGCCGGGGTGTCCCAAATCTCTCCCACGCTTCAGAACCCCCTCCAGCAGCAGGGAGGCTTGCAGTCACCGTTGGGTGCCAAGGGGTGTTCCAGGCAGGCAGCTCTCCATGGAGAGAAAGGCTTCCCAGCTAGCAAGCTGCCTCAGGAGCATTGCTGCAGTGCGGGTGTGAGTACCCGTGGGGTCGCCTTGAGGGTGGCTCCTGGAGCTGCATGGACGCAAACCCCGTGCTGAGCACACACCCAGGCAAGACTTAGCACACGTCTCAGCACCTCAAGCAGATCATGGCAGATGCCTCCTGCCTGCACTCAATAGACAGGTTGCCCTGTGCATTGCTGGGGAGGCCCTGGCACGTCACAGTTTCCCATGGGCCCAGCTACAGCCTTCTCCCTCTTAGGCCATGCACAGATCCTCTCCAGAGCTACGCTGTGTGTGGAAGTTCGCAAGGTGTGGCATGTGCTTCTCTTTCACTGCTTGGAACCTGCACACACCCAGACTGTGTGTGTCAACATTCACAGTGGGGCCTGATGGCAAGCAATCCTTAGCCCACTGCAAAGCGGGAGAGAGGCGGCCTTTCTGCTCAGGGCCAAACACCCTGCTGCTAGTCTGCTTCCCTGCGGGCTAACCTCTGTGAGGGAAAGGCCGTCTGGGCCCTGAAACGCAAGCACCTGGCCACCCACTCCTAGGTGCTCCTTTGCAACGCTGTCTTTTGGAAAGGCATCCTTCTCCTGGAGCCACCATGTGAGCTGCCTTTGGAAGCCCACAAGAGGCAGGAAGCAGCTTGCAGGAAACCTTGCTCATTGAGGGCCTTGCCCTTGAATATGCTTTGCAAGGAGGCAAGGAGGCCTCGGGTCCACTCGCTTTTCCAGTGGGGAACAGCGAGTGCTGAAGAGCTCTGTTCTGGCTCCAAGGCAGCCTGCAGCTCAGGCGCCCGTGGAATGGGCTTGGTTGGTAGAGCACAGCCCTCAGCAGGGCTCTCCAGTGTGTCTAGCCAGAGAGCCCCCTGCTTTGAACCGGCCTCAGGAATGCAGCTCTAGGGAGCTTTCCCCCTCCCTGCTTGCCTGTCCGGGTGACCACCTTGGAGAGGCCTGCTCCAAACTCGGGCTTTGGCCTTCACGCTGAGATCTCCTCCCTGAGCTCTCTAGCTCTCCCAACAATTGGCAAGTGCACCCAGTGGCACCACACCAGACAGTCTCCCTGAGCATGGCTAGGCCAGGCCTAGTCCCCGTGTCCCCTTGGTCTCTCTCGGCCTTTGCCTCCCTTAGGCCCTCCACTGCATGTCGACCCCCTGGGGTGCAAGGGGTCTTCCTGGAATGGCCAGTGTGTGGCGTGTGTCTTTTGGTGGCTCCGAGACTGCCTCCACAGAGGCTGGCTGGCAAGGGGAACACTGGGGCTGAGAGGAAAATCAGCATTGTGCGTCCGGGGCAGCAGGCTAGCTGTGGCTTCCAAACTGCCTGCATAGCCCCCGTGTGGCCGTCTCCTCTTCCCTGGTGGAAAGCCTCCCTGAGAACTTAGGAGGCTAGCTGAAAGACACAGGTGCTTTCCGTTTCTTGCTAGGACTTCACCGACAGCCCTCGCTCTCTGACTGGTGAGTTGGCACCTTCACCAGAGGCCTCCCAGGGAGCTGCCCCATCCCCATCCAGAAAGGAAACCAGCCGTTGGCAAGCAAACTCAGGCAGAGAAGTCTTGCCAGGGGAGAGGTTTCCCGAAGGAGCCCATGCTTCAGTCCACACCCTTTTCCATGGGGGAAGCCGGGGTGTCCCAAATCTCTCCCACGCTTCAGAACCCCCTCCAGCAGCAGGGAGGCTTGCAGTCACCGTTGGGTGCCAAGGGGTGTTCCAGGCAGGCAGCTCTCCATGGAGAGAAAGGCTTCCCAGCTAGCAAGCTGCCTCAGGAGCATTGCTGCAGTGCGGGTGTGAGTACCCGTGGGGTCGCCTTGAGGGTGGCTCCTGGAGCTGCATGGACGCAAACCCCGTGCTGAGCACACACCCAGGCAAGACTTAGCACACGTCTCAGCACCTCAAGCAGATCATGGCAGATGCCTCCTGCCTGCACTCAATAGACAGGTTGCCCTGTGCATTGCTGGGGAGGCCCTGGCACGTCACAGTTTCCCATGGGCCCAGCTACAGCCTTCTCCCTCTTAGGCCATGCACAGATCCTCTCCAGAGCTACGCTGTGTGTGGAAGTTCGCAAGGTGTGGCATGTGCTTCTCTTTCACTGCTTGGAACCTGCACACACCCAGACTGTGTGTGTCAACATTCACAGTGGGGCCTGATGGCAAGCAATCCTTAGCCCACTGCAAAGCGGGAGAGAGGCGGCCTTTCTGCTCAGGGCCAAACACCCTGCTGCTAGTCTGCTTCCCTGCGGGCTAACCTCTGTGAGGGAAAGGCCGTCTGGGCCCTGAAACGCAAGCACCTGGCCACCCACTCCTAGGTGCTCCTTTGCAACGCTGTCTTTTGGAAAGGCATCCTTCTCCTGGAGCCACCATGTGAGCTGCCTTTGGAAGCCCACAAGAGGCAGGAAGCAGCTTGCAGGAAACCTTGCTCATTGAGGGCCTTGCCCTTGAATATGCTTTGCAAGGAGGCAAGGAGGCCTCGGGTCCACTCGCTTTTCCAGTGGGGAACAGCGAGTGCTGAAGAGCTCTGTTCTGGCTCCAAGGCAGCCTGCAGCTCAGGCGCCCGTGGAATGGGCTTGGTTGGTAGAGCACAGCCCTCAGCAGGGCTCTCCAGTGTGTCTAGCCAGAGAGCCCCCTGCTTTGAACCGGCCTCAGGAATGCAGCTCTAGGGAGCTTTCCCCCTCCCTGCTTGCCTGTCCAGGTGACCACCTTGGAGAGGCCTGCTCCAAACTCGGGCTTTGGCCTTCACGCTGAGATCTCCTCCCTGAGCTCTCTAGCTCTCCCAACAATTGGCAAGTGCACCCAGTGGCACCACACCAGACAGTCTCCCTGAGCATGGCTAGGCCAGGCCTAGTCCCCGTGTCCCCTTGGTCTCTCTCGGCCTTTGCCTCCCTTAGGCCCTCCACTGCATGTCGACCCCCTGGGGTGCAAGGGGTCTTCCTGGAATGGCCAGTGTGTGGCGTGTGTCTTTTGGTGGCTCCGAGACTGCCTCCACAGAGGCTGGCTGGCAAGGGGAACACTGGGGCTGAGAGGAAAATCAGCATTGTGCGTCCGGGGCAGCAGGCTAGCTGTGGCTTCCAAACTGCCTGCATAGCCCCCGTGTGGCCGTCTCCTCTTCCCTGGTGGAAAGCCTCCCTGAGAACTTAGGAGGCTAGCTGAAAGACACAGGTGCTTTGCATTCCTTGCTAGGACTTCACCGACAGCCCTCGCTCTCTGACTGGTGAGTTGGCACCTTCACCAGAGGCCTCCCAGGGAGCTGCCCCATCCCCATCCAGAAAGGAAACCAGCCGTTGGCAAGCAAACTCAGGCAGAGAAGTCTTGCCAGGGGAGAGGTTTCCCGAAGGAGCCCATGCTTCAGTCCACACCCTTTTCCATGGGGGAAGCCAGGGTGTCCCAAATCTCTCCCATGCTTCAGAAACCCCTCCAGCAGCAGGGAGGCTTGCAGTCACCGTTGGGTGCCAAGGGGTGTTCCAGGCAGGCAGCTCTCCATGGAGAGAAAGGCTTCCCAGCTAGCAAGCTGCCTCAGGAGCTTTGCTGGAGTGCGGGTGTGAGTACCCGTGGGGTCGCCTTGAGGGTGGCTCCTGGAGCTGCATGGACGCAAACCCCGTGCTGAGCACACACCCAGGCAAGACTTAGCACACGTCTCAGCACCTCAAGCAGATCATGGCAGATGCCTCCTGCCTGCACTCAATAGACAGGTTGCCCTGTGCATTGCTGGGGAGGCCCTGGCACGTCACAGTTTCCCATGGGCCCAGCTACAGCCTTCTCCCTCTTAGGCCATGCACAGATCCTCTCCAGAGCTACGCTGTGTGTGGAAGTTCGCAAGGTGTGGCATGTGCTTCTCTTTCACTGCTTGGAACCTGCACACACCCAGACTGTGTGTGTCAACATTCACAGTGGGGCCTGATGGCAAGCAATCCTTAGCCCACTGCAAAGCGGGAGAGAGGCGGCCTTTCTGCTCAGGGCCAAACACCCTGCTGCTAGTCTGCTTCCCTGCGGGCTAACCTCTGTGAGGGAAAGGCCGTCTGGGCCCTGAAACGCAAGCACCTGGCCACCCACTCCTAGGTGCTCCTTTGCAACGCTGTCTTTTGGAAAGGCATCCTTCTCCTGGAGCCACCATGTGAGCTGCCTTTGGAAGCCCACAAGAGGCAGGAAGCAGCTTGCAGGAAACCTTGCTCATTGAGGGCCTTGCCCTTGAATATGCTTTGCAAGGAGGCAAGGAGGCCTCGGGTCCACTCGCTTTTCCAGTGGGGAACAGCGAGTGCTGAAGAGCTCTGTTCTGGCTCCAAGGCAGCCTGCAGCTCAGGCGCCCGTGGAATGGGCTTGGTTGGTAGAGCACAGCCCTCAGCAGGGCTCTCCAGTGTGTCTAGCCAGAGAGCCCCCTGCTTTGAACCGGCCTCAGGAATGCAGCTCTAGGGAGCTTTCCCCCTCCCTGCTTGCCTGTCCGGGTGACCACCTTGGAGAGGCCTGCTCCAAACTCGGGCTTTGGCCTTCACGCTGAGATCTCCTCCCTGAGCTCTCTAGCTCTCCCAACAATTGGCAAGTGCACCCAGTGGCACCACACCAGACAGTCTCCCTGAGCATGGCTAGGCCAGGCCTAGTCCCCATGTCCCCTTGGTCTCTCTCGGCCTTTGCCTCCCTTAGGCCCTCCACTGCATGTCGACCCCCTGGGGTGCAAGGGGTCTTCCTGGAATGGCCAGTGTGTGGCGTGTGTCTTTTGGTGGCTCCGAGACTGCCTCCACAGAGGCTGGCTGGCAAGGGGAACACTGGGGCTGAGAGGAAAATCAGCATTGTGCGTCCGGGGCAGCAGGCTAGCTGTGGCTTCCAAACTGCCTGCATAGCCCCCGTGTGGCCGTCTCCTCTTCCCTGGTGGAAAGCCTCCCTGAGAACTTAGGAGGCTAGCTGAAAGACACAGGTGCTTTCCGTTTCTTGCTAGGACTTCACCGACAGCCCTCGCTCTCTGACTGGTGAGTTGGCACCTTCACCAGAGGCCTCCCAGGGAGCTGCCCCATCCCCATCCAGAAAGGAAACCAGCCGTTGGCAAGCAAACTCAGGCAGAGAAGTCTTGCCAGGGGAGAGGTTTCCCGAAGGAGCCCATGCTTCAGTCCACACCCTTTTCCATGGGGGAAGCCGGGGTGTCCCAAATCTCTCCCACGCTTCAGAACCCCCTCCAGCAGCAGGGAGGCTTGCAGTCACCGTTGGGTGCCAAGGGGTGTTCCAGGCAGGCAGCTCTCCATGGAGAGAAAGGCTTCCCAGCTAGCAAGCTGCCTCAGGAGCATTGCTGCAGTGCGGGTGTGAGTACCTGTGGGGTCGCCTTGAGGGTGGCTCCTGGAGCTGCATGGACGCAAACCCCGTGCTGAGCACACACCCAGGCAAGACTTAGCACACGTCTCAGCACCTCAAGCAGATCATGGCAGATGCCTCCTGCCTGCACTCAATAGACAGGTTGCCCTGTGCATTGCTGGGGAGGCCCTGGCACGTCACAGTTTCCCATGGGCCCAGCTACAGCCTTCTCCCTCTTAGGCCATGCACAGATCCTCTCCAGAGCTACGCTGTGTGTGGAAGTTCGCAAGGTGTGGCATGTGCTTCTCTTTCACTGCTTGGAACCTGCACACACCCAGACTGTGTGTGTCAACATTCACAGTGGGGCCTGATGGCAAGCAATCCTTAGCCCACTGCAAAGCGGGAGAGAGGCGGCCTTTCTGCTCAGGGCCAAACACCCTGCTGCTAGTCTGCTTCCCTGCGGGCTAACCTCTGTGAGGGAAAGGCCGTCTGGGCCCTGAAACGCAAGCACCTGGCCACCCACTCCTAGGTGCTCCTTTGCAACGCTGTCTTTTGGAAAGGCATCCTTCTCCTGGAGCCACCATGTGAGCTGCCTTTGGAAGCCCACAAGAGGCAGGAAGCAGCTTGCAGGAAACCTTGCTCATTGAGGGCCTTGCCCTTGAATATGCTTTGCAAGGAGGCAAGGAGGCCTCGGGTCCACTCGCTTTTCCAGTGGGGAACAGCGAGTGCTGAAGAGCTCTGTTCTGGCTCCAAGGCAGCCTGCAGCTCAGGCGCCCGTGGAATGGGCTTGGTTGGTAGAGCACAGCCCTCAGCAGGGCTCTCCAGTGTGTCTAGCCAGAGAGCCCCCTGCTTTGAACCGGCCTCAGGAATGCAGCTCTAGGGAGCTTTCCCCCTCCCTGCTTGCCTGTCCGGGTGACCACCTTGGAGAGGCCTGCTCCAAACTCGGGCTTTGGCCTTCACGCTGAGATCTCCTCCCTGAGCTCTCTAGCTCTCCCAACAATTGGCAAGTGCACCCAGTGGCACCACACCAGACAGTCTCCCTGAGCATGGCTAGGCCAGGCCTAGTCCCCGTGTCCCCTTGGTCTCTCTCGGCCTTTGCCTCCCTTAGGCCCTCCACTGCATGTCGACCCCCTGGGGTGCAAGGGGTCTTCCTGGAATGGCCAGTGTGTGGCGTGTGTCTTTTGGTGGCTCCGAGACTGCCTCCACAGAGGCTGGCTGGCAAGGGGAACACTGGGGCTGAGAGGAAAATCAGCATTGTGCGTCCGGGGCAGCAGGCTAGCTGTGGCTTCCAAACTGCCTGCATAGCCCCCGTGTGGCCGTCTCCTCTTCCCTGGTGGAAAGCCTCCCTGAGAACTTAGGAGGCTAGCTGAAAGACACAGGTGCTTTGCATTCCTTGCTAGGACTTCACCGACAGCCCTCGCTCTCTGACTGGTGAGTTGGCACCTTCACCAGAGGCCTCCCAGGGAGCTGCCCCATCCCCATCCAGAAAGGAAACCAGCCGTTGGCAAGCAAACTCAGGCAGAGAAGTCTTGCCAGGGGAGAGGTTTCCCGAAGGAGCCCATGCTTCAGTCCACACCCTTTTCCATGGGGGAAGCCGGGGTGTCCCAAATCTCTCCCACGCTTCAGAACCCCCTCCAGCAGCAGGGAGGCTTGCAGTCACCGTTGGGTGCCAAGGGGTGTTCCAGGCAGGCAGCTCTCCATGGAGAGAAAGGCTTCCCAGCTAGCAAGCTGCCTCAGGAGCTTTGCTGGAGTGCGGGTGTGAGTACCCGTGGGGTCGCCTTGAGGGTGGCTCCTGGAGCTGCATGGACGCAAACCCCGTGCTGAGCACACACCCAGGCAAGACTTAGCACACGTCTCAGCACCTCAAGCAGATCATGGCAGATGCCTCCTGCCTGCACTCAATAGACAGGTTGCCCTGTGCATTGCTGGGGAGGCCCTGGCACGTCACAGTTTCCCATGGGCCCAGCTACAGCCTTCTCCCTCTTAGGCCATGCACAGATCCTCTCCAGAGCTACGCTGTGTGTGGAAGTTCGCAAGGTGTGGCATGTGCTTCTCTTTCACTGCTTGGAACCTGCACACACCCAGACTGTGTGTGTCAACATTCACAGTGGGGCCTGATGGCAAGCAATCCTTAGCCCACTGCAAAGCGGGAGAGAGGCGGCCTTTCTGCTCAGGGCCAAACACCCTGCTGCTAGTCTGCTTCCCTGCGGGCTAACCTCTGTGAGGGAAAGGCCGTCTGGGCCCTGAAACGCAAGCACCTGGCCACCCACTCCTAGGTGCTCCTTTGCAACGCTGTCTTTTGGAAAGGCATCCTTCTCCTGGAGCCACCATGTGAGCTGCCTTTGGAAGCCCACAAGAGGCAGGAAGCAGCTTGCAGGAAACCTTGCTCATTGAGGGCCTTGCCCTTGAATATGCTTTGCAAGGAGGCAAGGAGGCCTCGGGTCCACTCGCTTTTCCAGTGGGGAACAGCGAGTGCTGAAGAGCTCTGTTCTGGCTCCAAGGCAGCCTGCAGCTCAGGCGCCCGTGGAATGGGCTTGGTTGGTAGAGCACAGCCCTCAGCAGGGCTCTCCAGTGTGTCTAGCCAGAGAGCCCCCTGCTTTGAACCGGCCTCAGGAATGCAGCTCTAGGGAGCTTTCCCCCTCCCTGCTTGCCTGTCCGGGTGACCACCTTGGAGAGGCCTGCTCCAAACTCGGGCTTTGGCCTTCACGCTGAGATCTCCTCCCTGAGCTCTCTAGCTCTCCCAACAATTGGCAAGTGCACCCAGTGGCACCACACCAGACAGTCTCCCTGAGCATGGCTAGGCCAGGCCTAGTCCCCGTGTCCCCTTGGTCTCTCTCGGCCTTTGCCTCCCTTAGGCCCTCCACTGCATGTCGACCCCCTGGGGTGCAAGGGGTCTTCCTGGAATGGCCAGTGTGTGGCGTGTGTCTTTTGGTGGCTCCGAGACTGCCTCCACAGAGGCTGGCTGGCAAGGGGAACACTGGGGCTGAGAGGAAAATCAGCATTGTGCGTCCGGGGCAGCAGGCTAGCTGTGGCTTCCAAACTGCCTGCATAGCCCCCGTGTGGCCGTCTCCTCTTCCCTGGTGGAAAGCCTCCCTGAGAACTTAGGAGGCTAGCTGAAAGACACAGGTGCTTTGCATTCCTTGCTAGGACTTCACCGACAGCCCTCGCTCTCTGACTGGTGAGTTGGCACCTTCACCAGAGGCCTCCCAGGGAGCTGCCCCATCCCCATCCAGAAAGGAAACCAGCCGTTGGCAAGCAAACTCAGGCAGAGAAGTCTTGCCAGGGGAGAGGTTTCCCGAAGGAGCCCATGCTTCAGTCCACACCCTTTTCCATGGGGGAAGCCGGGGTGTCCCAAATCTCTCCCACGCTTCAGAACCCCCTCCAGCAGCAGGGAGGCTTGCAGTCACCGTTGGGTGCCAAGGGGTGTTCCAGGCAGGCAGCTCTCCATGGAGAGAAAGGCTTCCCAGCTAGCAAGCTGCCTCAGGAGCTTTGCTGGAGTGCGGGTGTGAGTACCCGTGGGGTCGCCTTGAGGGTGGCTCCTGGAGCTGCATGGACGCAAACCCCGTGCTGAGCACACACCCAGGCAAGACTTAGCACACGTCTCAGCACCTCAAGCAGATCATGGCAGATGCCTCCTGCCTGCACTCAATAGACAGGTTGCCCTGTGCATTGCTGGGGAGGCCCTGGCACGTCACAGTTTCCCATGGGCCCAGCTACAGCCTTCTCCCTCTTAGGCCATGCACAGATCCTCTCCAGAGCTACGCTGTGTGTGGAAGTTCGCAAGGTGTGGCATGTGCTTCTCTTTCACTGCTTGGAACCTGCACACACCCAGACTGTGTGTGTCAACATTCACAGTGGGGCCTGATGGCAAGCAATCCTTAGCCCACTGCAAAGCGGGAGAGAGGCGGCCTTTCTGCTCAGGGCCAAACACCCTGCTGCTAGTCTGCTTCCCTGCGGGCTAACCTCTGTGAGGGAAAGGCCGTCTGGGCCCTGAAACGCAAGCACCTGGCCACCCACTCCTAGGTGCTCCTTTGCAACGCTGTCTTTTGGAAAGGCATCCTTCTCCTGGAGCCACCATGTGAGCTGCCTTTGGAAGCCCACAAGAGGCAGGAAGCAGCTTGCAGGAAACCTTGCTCATTGAGGGCCTTGCCCTTGAATATGCTTTGCAAGGAGGCAAGGAGGCCTCGGGTCCACTCGCTTTTCCAGTGGGGAACAGCGAGTGCTGAAGAGCTCTGTTCTGGCTCCAAGGCAGCCTGCAGCTCAGGCGCCCGTGGAATGGGCTTGGTTGGTAGAGCACAGCCCTCAGCAGGGCTCTCCAGTGTGTCTAGCCAGAGAGCCCCCTGCTTTGAACCGGCCTCAGGAATGCAGCTCTAGGGAGCTTTCCCCCTCCCTGCTTGCCTGTCCGGGTGACCACCTTGGAGAGGCCTGCTCCAAACTCGGGCTTTGGCCTTCACGCTGAGATCTCCTCCCTGAGCTCTCTAGCTCTCCCAACAATTGGCAAGTGCACCCAGTGGCACCACACCAGACAGTCTCCCTGAGCATGGCTAGGCCAGGCCTAGTCCCCGTGTCCCCTTGGTCTCTCTCGGCCTTTGCCTCCCTTAGGCCCTCCACTGCATGTCGACCCCCTGGGGTGCAAGGGGTCTTCCTGGAATGGCCAGTGTGTGGCGTGTGTCTTTTGGTGGCTCCGAGACTGCCTCCACAGAGGCTGGCTGGCAAGGGGAACACTGGGGCTGAGAGGAAAATCAGCATTGTGCGTCCGGGGCAGCAGGCTAGCTGTGGCTTCCAAACTGCCTGCATAGCCCCCGTGTGGCCGTCTCCTCTTCCCTGGTGGAAAGCCTCCCTGAGAACTTAGGAGGCTAGCTGAAAGACACAGGTGCTTTCCATTCCTTGCTAGGACTTCACCGACAGCCCTCGCTCTCTGACTGGTGAGTTGGCACCTTCACCAGAGGCCTCCCAGGGAGCTGCCCCATCCCCATCCAGAAAGGAAACCAGCCGTTGGCAAGCAAACTCAGGCAGAGAAGTCTTGCCAGGGGAGAGGTTTCCCGAAGGATCCCATGCTTCAGTCCACACCCTTTTCCATGGGGGAAGCCGGGCTGTCCCAAATCTCTCCCACGCTTCAGAACCCCCTCCAGCAGCAGGGAGGCTTGCAGTCACCGTTGGGTGCCAAGGGGTGTTCCAGGCAGGCAGCTCTCCATGGAGAGAAAGGCTTCCCAGCTAGCAAGCTGCCTCAGGAGCTTTGCTGGAGTGCGGGTGTGAGTACCCGTGGGGTCGCCTTGAGGGTGGCTCCTGGAGCTGCATGGACGCAAACCCCGTGCTGAGCACACACCCAGGCAAGACTTAGCACACGTCTCAGCACCTCAAGCAGATCATGGCAGATGCCTCCTGCCTGCACTCAATAGACAGGTTGCCCTGTGCATTGCTGGGGAGGCCCTGGCACGTCACAGTTTCCCATGGGCCCAGCTACAGCCTTCTCCCTCTTAGGCCATGCACAGATCCTCTCCAGAGCTACGCTGTGTGTGGAAGTTCGCAAGGTGTGGCATGTGCTTCTCTTTCACTGCTTGGAACCTGCACACACCCAGACTGTGTGTGTCAACATTCACAGTGGGGCCTGATGGCAAGCAATCCTTAGCCCACTGCAAAGCGGGAGAGAGGCGGCCTTTCTGCTCAGGGCCAAACACCCTGCTGCTAGTCTGCTTCCCTGCGGGCTAACCTCTGTGAGGGAAAGGCCGTCTGGGCCCTGAAACGCAAGCACCTGGCCACCCACTCCTAGGTGCTCCTTTGCAACGCTGTCTTTTGGAAAGGCATCCTTCTCCTGGAGCCACCATGTGAGCTGCCTTTGGAAGCCCACAAGAGGCAGGAAGCAGCTTGCAGGAAACCTTGCTCATTGAGGGCCTTGCCCTTGAATATGCTTTGCAAGGAGGCAAGGAGGCCTCGGGTCCACTCGCTTTTCCAGTGGGGAACAGCGAGTGCTGAAGAGCTCTGTTCTGGCTCCAAGGCAGCCTGCAGCTCAGGCGCCCGTGGAATGGGCTTGGTTGGTAGAGCACAGCCCTCAGCAGGGCTCTCTAGTGTGTCTAGCCAGAGAGCCCCGTGCTTTGAACCGGCCTCAGGAATGCAGCTCTAGGGAGCTTTCCCCCTCCCTGCTTGCCTGTCCGGGTGACCACCTTGGAGAGGCCTGCTCCAAACTCGGGCTTTGGCCTTCACGCTGAGATCTCCTCCCTGAGCTCTCTAGCTCTCCCAACAATTGGCAAGTGCACCCAGTGGCACCACACCAGACAGTCTCCCTGAGCATGGCTAGGCCAGGCCTAGTCCCCGTGTCCCCTTGGTCTCTCTCGGCCTTTGCCTCCCTTAGGCCCTCCACTGCATGTCGACCCCCTGGGGTGCAAGGGGTCTTCCTGGAATGGCCAGGGTGTGGCGTGTGTCTTTTGGTGGCTCCGAGACTGCCTCCACAGAGGCTGGCTGGCAAGGGGAACACTGGGGCTGAGAGGAAAATCAGCATTGTGCGTCCGGGGCAGCAGGCTAGCTGTGGCTTCCAAACTGCCTGCATAGCCCCCGTGTGGCCGTCTCCTCTTCCCTGGTGGAAAGCCTCCCTGAGAACTTAGGAGGCTAGCTGAAAGACACAGGTGCTTTCCATTCCTTGCTAGGACTTCACCGACAGCCCTCGCTCTCTGACTGGTGAGTTGGCACCTTCACCAGAGGCCTCCCAGGGAGCTGCCCCATCCCCATCCAGAAAGGAAACCAGCCGTTGGCAAGCAAACTCAGGCAGAGAAGTCTTGCCAGGGGAGAGGTTTCCCGAAGGAGCCCATGCTTCAGTCCACACCCTTTTCCATGGGGGAAGCCGGGGTGTCCCAAATCTCTCCCACGCTTCAGAACCCCCTCCAGCAGCAGGGAGGCTTGCAGTCACCGTTGGGTGCCAAGGGGTGTTCCAGGCAGGCAGCTCTCCATGGAGAGAAAGGCTTCCCAGCTAGCAAGCTGCCTCAGGAGCTTTGCTGGAGTGCGGGTGTGAGTACCCGTGGGGTCGCCTTGAGGGTGGCTCCTGGAGCTGCATGGACGCAAACCCCGTGCTGAGCACACACCCAGGCAAGACTTAGCACACGTCTCAGCACCTCAAGCAGATCATGGCAGATGCCTCCTGCCTGCACTCAATAGACAGGTTGCCCTGTGCATTGCTGGGGAGGCCCTGGCACGTCACAGTTTCCCATGGGCCCAGCTACAGCCTTCTCCCTCTTAGGCCATGCACAGATCCTCTCCAGAGCTACGCTGTGTGTGGAAGTTCGCAAGGTGTGGCATGTGCTTCTCTTTCACTGCTTGGAACCTGCACACACCCAGACTGTGTGTGTCAACATTCACAGTGGGGCCTGATGGCAAGCAATCCTTAGCCCACTGCAAAGCGGGAGAGAGGCGGCCTTTCTGCTCAGGGCCAAACACCCTGCTGCTAGTCTGCTTCCCTGCGGGCTAACCTCTGTGAGGGAAAGGCCGTCTGGGCCCTGAAACGCAAGCACCTGGCCACCTACTCCTAGGTGCTCCTTTGCAACGCTGTCTTTTGGAAAGGCATCCTTCTCCTGGAGCCACCATGTGAGCTGCCTTTGGAAGCCCACAAGAGGCAGGAAGCAGCTTGCAGGAAACCTTGCTCATTGAGGGCCTTGCCCTTGAATATGCTTTGCAAGGAGGCAAGGAGGCCTCGGGTCCACTCGCTTTTCCAGTGGGGAACAGCGAGTGCTGAAGAGCTCTGTTCTGGCTCCAAGGCAGCCTGCAGCTCAGGCGCCCGTGGAATGGGCTTGGTTGGTAGAGCACAGCCCTCAGCAGGGCTCTCCAGTGTGTCTAGCCAGAGAGCCCCCTGCTTTGAACCGGCCTCAGGAATGCAGCTCTAGGGAGCTTTCCCCCTCCCTGCTTGCCTGTCCGGGTGACCACCTTGGAGAGGCCTGCTCCAAACTCGGGCTTTGGCCTTCACGCTGAGATCTCCTCCCTGAGCTCTCTAGCTCTCCCAACAATTGGCAAGTGCACCCAGTGGCACCACACCAGACAGTCTCCCTGAGCATGGCTAGGCCAGGCCTAGTCCCCGTGTCCCCTTGGTCTCTCTCGGCCTTTGCCTCCCTTAGGCCCTCCACTGCATGTCGACCCCCTGGGGTGCAAGGGGTCTTCCTGGAATGGCCAGTGTGTGGCGTGTGTCTTTTGGTGGCTCCGAGACTGCCTCCACAGAGGCTGGCTGGCAAGGGGAACACTGGGGCTGAGAGGAAAATCAGCATTGTGCGTCCGGGGCAGCAGGCTAGCTGTGGCTTCCAAACTGCCTGCATAGCCCCCGTGTGGCCGTCTCCTCTTCCCTGGTGGAAAGCCTCCCTGAGAACTTAGGAGGCTAGCTGAAAGACACAGGTGCTTTCCATTCCTTGCTAGGACTTCACCGACAGCCCTCGCTCTCTGACTGGTGAGTTGGCACCTTCACCAGAGGCCTCCCAGGGAGCTGCCCCATCCCCATCCAGAAAGGAAACCAGCCGTTGGCAAGCAAACTCAGGCAGAGAAGTCTTGCCAGGGGAGAGGTTTCCCGAAGGATCCCATGCTTCAGTCCACACCCTTTTCCATGGGGGAAGCCGGGCTGTCCCAAATCTCTCCCACGCTTCAGAACCCCCTCCAGCAGCAGGGAGGCTTGCAGTCACCGTTGGGTGCCAAGGGGTGTTCCAGGCAGGCAGCTCTCCATGGAGAGAAAGGCTTCCCAGCTAGCAAGCTGCCTCAGGAGCATTGCTGGAGTGCGGGTGTGAGTACCCGTGGGGTCGCCTTGAGGGTGGCTCCTGGAGCTGCATGGACGCAAACCCCGTGCTGAGCACACACCCAGGCAAGACTTAGCACACGTCTCAGCACCTCAAGCAGATCATGGCAGATGCCTCCTGCCTGCACTCAATAGACAGGTTGCCCTGTGCATTGCTGGGGAGGCCCTGGCACGTCACAGTTTCCCATGGGCCCAGCTACAGCCTTCTCCCTCTTAGGCCATGCACAGATCCTCTCCAGAGCTACGCTGTGTGTGGAAGTTCGCAAGGTGTGGCATGTGCTTCTCTTTCACTGCTTGGAACCTGCACACACCCAGACTGTGTGTGTCAACATTCACAGTGGGGCCTGATGGCAAGCAATCCTTAGCCCACTGCAAAGCGGGAGAGAGGCGGCCTTTCTGCTCAGGGCCAAACACCCTGCTGCTAGTCTGCTTCCCTGCGGGCTAACCTCTGTGAGGGAAAGGCCGTCTGGGCCCTGAAACGCAAGCACCTGGCCACCTACTCCTAGGTGCTCCTTTGCAACGCTGTCTTTTGGAAAGGCATCCTTCTCCTGGAGCCACCATGTGAGCTGCCTTTGGAAGCCCACGAGAGGCAGGAAGCAGCTTGCAGGAAACCTTGCTCATTGAGGGCCTTGCCCTTGAATATGCTTTGCAAGGAGGCAAGGAGGCCTCGGGTCCACTCGCTTTTCCAGTGGGGAACAGCGAGTGCTGAAGAGCTCTGTTCTGGCTCCAAGGCAGCCTGCAGCTCAGGCGCCCGTGGAATGGGCTTGGTTGGTAGAGCACAGCCCTCAGCAGGGCTCTCCAGTGTGTCTAGCCAGAGAGCCCCCTGCTTTGAACCGGCCTCAGGAATGCAGCTCTAGGGAGCTTTCCCCCTCCCTGCTTGCCTGTCCGGGTGACCACCTTGGAGAGGCCTGCTCCAAACTCGGGCTTTGGCCTTCACGCTGAGATCTCCTCCCTGAGCTCTCTAGCTCTCCCAACAATTGGCAAGTGCACCCAGGGGCACCACACCAGACAGTCTCCCTGAGCATGGCTAGGCCAGGCCTAGTCCCCGTGTCCCCTTGGTCTCTCTCGGCCTTTGCCTCCCTTAGGCCCTCCACTGCATGTCGACCCCCTGGGGTGCAAGGGGTCTTCCTGGAATGGCCAGTGTGTGGCGTGTGTCTTTTGGTGGCTCCGAGACTGCCTCCACAGAGGCTGGCTGGCAAGGGGAACACTGGGGCTGAGAGGAAAATCAGCATTGTGCGTCCGGGGCAGCAGGCTAGCTGTGGCTTCCAAACTGCCTGCATAGCCCCCGTGTGGCCGTCTCCTCTTCCCTGGTGGAAAGCCTCCCTGAGAACTTAGGAGGCTAGCTGAAAGACACAGGTGCTTTCCATTCCTTGCTAGGACTTCACCGACAGCCCTCGCTCTCTGACTGGTGAGTTGGCACCTTCACCAGAGGCCTCCCAGGGAGCTGCCCCATCCCCATCCAGAAAGGAAACCAGCCGTTGGCAAGCAAACTCAGGCAGAGAAGTCTTGCCAGGGGAGAGGTTTCCCGAAGGATCCCATGCTTCAGTCCACACCCTTTTCCATGGGGGAAGCCGGGCTGTCCCAAATCTCTCCCACGCTTCAGAACCCCCTCCAGCAGCAGGGAGGCTTGCAGTCACCGTTGGGTGCCAAGGGGTGTTCCAGGCAGGCAGCTCTCCATGGAGAGAAAGGCTTCCCAGCTAGCAAGCTGCCTCAGGAGCATTGCTGGAGTGCGGGTGTGAGTACCCGTGGGGTCGCCTTGAGGGTGGCTCCTGGAGCTGCATGGACGCAAACCCCGTGCTGAGCACACACCCAGGCAAGACTTAGCACACGTCTCAGCACCTCAAGCAGATCATGGCAGATGCCTCCTGCCTGCACTCAATAGACAGGTTGCCCTGTGCATTGCTGGGGAGGCCCTGGCACGTCACAGTTTCCCATGGGCCCAGCTACAGCCTTCTCCCTCTTAGGCCATGCACAGATCCTCTCCAGAGCTACGCTGTGTGTGGAAGTTCGCAAGGTGTGGCATGTGCTTCTCTTTCACTGCTTGGAACCTGCACACACCCAGACTGTGTGTGTCAACATTCACAGTGGGGCCTGATGGCAAGCAATCCTTAGCCCACTGCAAAGCGGGAGAGAGGCGGCCTTTCTGCTCAGGGCCAAACACCCTGCTGCTAGTCTGCTTCCCTGCGGGCTAACCTCTGTGAGGGAAAGGCCGTCTGGGCCCTGAAACGCAAGCACCTGGCCACCTACTCCTAGGTGCTCCTTTGCAACGCTGTCTTTTGGAAAGGCATCCTTCTCCTGGAGCCACCATGTGAGCTGCCTTTGGAAGCCCACGAGAGGCAGGAAGCAGCTTGCAGGAAACCTTGCTCATTGAGGGCCTTGCCCTTGAATATGCTTTGCAAGGAGGCAAGGAGGCCTCGGGTCCACTCGCTTTTCCAGTGGGGAACAGCGAGTGCTGAAGAGCTCTGTTCTGGCTCCAAGGCAGCCTGCAGCTCAGGCGCCCGTGGAATGGGCTTGGTTGGTAGAGCACAGCCCTCAGCAGGGCTCTCCAGTGTGTCTAGCCAGAGAGCCCCCTGCTTTGAACCGGCCTCAGGAATGCAGCTCTAGGGAGCTTTCCCCCTCCCTGCTTGCCTGTCCGGGTGACCACCTTGGAGAGGCCTGCTCCAAACTCGGGCTTTGGCCTTCACGCTGAGATCTCCTCCCTGAGCTCTCTAGCTCTCCCAACAATTGGCAAGTGCACCCAGTGGCACCACACCAGACAGTCTCCCTGAGCATGGCTAGGCCAGGCCTAGTCCCCGTGTCCCCTTGGTCTCTCTCGGCCTTTGCCTCCCTTAGGCCCTCCACTGCATGTCGACCCCCTGGGGTGCAAGGGGTCTTCCTGGAATGGCCAGTGTGTGGCGTGTGTCTTTTGGTGGCTCCGAGACTGCCTCCACAGAGGCTGGCTGGCAAGGGGAACACTGGGGCTGAGAGGAAAATCAGCATTGTGCGTCCGGGGCAGCAGGCTAGCTGTGGCTTCCAAACTGCCTGCATAGCCCCCGTGTGGCCGTCTCCTCTTCCCTGGTGGAAAGCCTCCCTGAGAACTTAGGAGGCTAGCTGAAAGACACAGGTGCTTTCCATTCCTTGCTAGGACTTCACCGACAGCCCTCACTCTCTGACTGGTGAGTTGGCACCTTCACCAGAGGCCTCCCAGGGAGCTGCCCCATCCCCATCCAGAAAGGAAACCAGCCGTTGGCAAGCAAACTCAGGCAGAGAAGTCTTGCCAGGGGAGAGGTTTCCCGAAGGATCCCATGCTTCAGTCCACACCCTTTTCCATGGGGGAAGCCGGGCTGTCCCAAATCTCTCCCACGCTTCAGAACCCCCTCCAGCAGCAGGGAGGCTTGCAGTCACCGTTGGGTGCCAAGGGGTGTTCCAGGCAGGCAGCTCTCCATGGAGAGAAAGGCTTCCCAGCTAGCAAGCTGCCTCAGGAGCTTTGCTGGAGTGCGGGTGTGAGTACCCGTGGGGTCGCCTTGAGGGTGGCTCCTGGAGCTGCATGGACGCAAACCCCGTGCTGAGCACACACCCAGGCAAGACTTAGCACACGTCTCAGCACCTCAAGCAGATCATGGCAGATGCCTCCTGCCTGCACTCAATAGACAGGTTGCCCTGTGCATTGCTGGGGAGGCCCTGGCACGTCACAGTTTCCCATGGGCCCAGCTACAGCCTTCTCCCTCTTAGGCCATGCACAGATCCTCTCCAGAGCTACGCTGTGTGTGGAAGTTCGCAAGGTGTGGCATGTGCTTCTCTTTCACTGCTTGGAACCTGCACACACCCAGACTGTGTGTGTCAACATTCACAGTGGGGCCTGATGGCAAGCAATCCTTAGCCCACTGCAAAGCGGGAGAGAGGCGGCCTTTCTGCTCAGGGCCAAACACCCTGCTGCTAGTCTGCTTCCCTGCGGGCTAACCTCTGTGAGGGAAAGGCCGTCTGGGCCCTGAAACGCAAGCACCTGGCCACCCACTCCTAGGTGCTCCTTTGCAACGCTGTCTTTTGGAAAGGCATCCTTCTCCTGGAGCCACCATGTGAGCTGCCTTTGGAAGCCCACAAGAGGCAGGAAGCAGCTTGCAGGAAACCTTGCTCATTGAGGGCCTTGCCCTTGAATATGCTTTGCAAGGAGGCAAGGAGGCCTCGGGTCCACTCGCTTTTCCAGTGGGGAACAGTGAGTGCTGAAGAGCTCTGTTCTGGCTCCAAGGCAGCCTGCAGCTCAGGCGCCCGTGGAATGGGCTTGGTTGGTAGAGCACAGCCCTCAGCAGGGCTCTCCAGTGTGTCTAGCCAGAGAGCCCCCTGCTTTGAACCGGCCTCAGGAATGCAGCTCTAGGGAGCTTTCCCCCTCCCTGCTTGCCTGTCCGGGTGACCACCTTGGAGAGGCCTGCTCCAAACTCGGGCTTTGGCCTTCACGCTGAGATCTCCTCCCTGAGCTCTCTAGCTCTCCCAACAATTGGCAAGTGCACCCAGTGGCACCACACCAGACAGTCTCCCTGAGCATGGCTAGGCCAGGCCTAGTCCCCGTGTCCCCTTGGTCTCTCTCGGCCTTTGCCTCCCTTAGGCCCTCCACTGCATGTCGACCCCCTGGGGTGCAAGGGGTCTTCCTGGAATGGCCAGGGTGTGGCGTGTGTCTTTTGGTGGCTCCGAGACTGCCTCCACAGAGGCTGGCTGGCAAGGGGAACACTGGGGCTGAGAGGAAAATCAGCATTGTGCGTCCGGGGCAGCAGGCTAGCTGTGGCTTCCAAACTGCCTGCATAGCCCCCGTGTGGCCGTCTCCTCTTCCCTGGTGGAAAGCCTCCCTGAGAACTTAGGAGGCTAGCTGAAAGACACAGGTGCTTTCCATTCCTTGCTAGGACTTCACCGACAGCCCTCGCTCTCTGACTGGTGAGTTGGCACCTTCACCAGAGGCCTCCCAGGGAGCTGCCCCATCCCCATCCAGAAAGGAAACCAGCCGTTGGCAAGCAAACTCAGGCAGAGAAGTCTTGCCAGGGGAGAGGTTTCCCGAAGGATCCCATGCTTCAGTCCACACCCTTTTCCATGGGGGAAGCCGGGGTGTCCCAAATCTCTCCCACGCTTCAGAACCCCCTCCAGCAGCAGGGAGGCTTGCAGTCACCGTTGGGTGCCAAGGGGTGTTCCAGGCAGGCAGCTCTCCATGGAGAGAAAGGCTTCCCAGCTAGCAAGCTGCCTCAGGAGCTTTGCTGGAGTGCGGGTGTGAGTACCCGTGGGGTCGCCTTGAGGGTGGCTCCTGGAGCTGCATGGACGCAAACCCCGTGCTGAGCACACACCCAGGCAAGACTTAGCACACGTCTCAGCACCTCAAGCAGATCATGGCAGATGCCTCCTGCCTGCACTCAATAGACAGGTTGCCCTGTGCATTGCTGGGGAGGCCCTGGCACGTCACAGTTTCCCATGGGCCCAGCTACAGCCTTCTCCCTCTTAGGCCATGCACAGATCCTCTCCAGAGCTACGCTGTGTGTGGAAGTTCGCAAGGTGTGGCATGTGCTTCTCTTTCACTGCTTGGAACCTGCACACACCCAGACTGTGTGTGTCAACATTCACAGTGGGGCCTGATGGCAAGCAATCCTTAGCCCACTGCAAAGCGGGAGAGAGGCGGCCTTTCTGCTCAGGGCCAAACACCCTGCTGCTAGTCTGCTTCCCTGCGGGCTAACCTCTGTGAGGGAAAGGCCGTCTGGGCCCTGAAACGCAAGCACCTGGCCACCCACTCCTAGGTGCTCCTTTGCAACGCTGTCTTTTGGAAAGGCATCCTTCTCCTGGAGCCACCATGTGAGCTGCCTTTGGAAGCCCACAAGAGGCAGGAAGCAGCTTGCAGGAAACCTTGCTCATTGAGGGCCTTGCCCTTGAATATGCTTTGCAAGGAGGCAAGGAGGCCTCGGGTCCACTCGCTTTTCCAGTGGGGAACAGTGAGTGCTGAAGAGCTCTGTTCTGGCTCCAAGGCAGCCTGCAGCTCAGGCGCCCGTGGAATGGGCTTGGTTGGTAGAGCACAGCCCTCAGCAGGGCTCTCCAGTGTGTCTAGCCAGAGAGCCCCCTGCTTTGAACCGGCCTCAGGAATGCAGCTCTAGGGAGCTTTCCCCCTCCCTGCTTGCCTGTCCGGGTGACCACCTTGGAGAGGCCTGCTCCAAACTCGGGCTTTGGCCTTCACGCTGAGATCTCCTCCCTGAGCTCTCTAGCTCTCCCAACAATTGGCAAGTGCACCCAGTGGCACCACACCAGACAGTCTCCCTGAGCATGGCTAGGCCAGGCCTAGTCCCCGTGTCCCCTTGGTCTCTCTCGGCCTTTGCCTCCCTTAGGCCCTCCACTGCATGTCGACCCCCTGGGGTGCAAGGGGTCTTCCTGGAATGGCCAGGGTGTGGCGTGTGTCTTTTGGTGGCTCCGAGACTGCCTCCACAGAGGCTGGCTGGCAAGGGGAACACTGGGGCTGAGAGGAAAATCAGCATTGTGCGTCCGGGGCAGCAGGCTAGCTGTGGCTTCCAAACTGCCTGCATAGCCCCCGTGTGGCCGTCTCCTCTTCCCTGGTGGAAAGCCTCCCTGAGAACTTAGGAGGCTAGCTGAAAGACACAGGTGCTTTCCATTCCTTGCTAGGACTTCACCGACAGCCCTCGCTCTCTGACTGGTGAGTTGGCACCTTCACCAGAGGCCTCCCAGGGAGCTGCCCCATCCCCATCCAGAAAGGAAACCAGCCGTTGGCAAGCAAACTCAGGCAGAGAAGTCTTGCCAGGGGAGAGGTTTCCCGAAGGATCCCATGCTTCAGTCCACACCCTTTTCCATGGGGGAAGCCGGGGTGTCCCAAATCTCTCCCACGCTTCAGAACCCCCTCCAGCAGCAGGGAGGCTTGCAGTCACCGTTGGGTGCCAAGGGGTGTTCCAGGCAGGCAGCTCTCCATGGAGAGAAAGGCTTCCCAGCTAGCAAGCTGCCTCAGGAGCTTTGCTGGAGTGCGGGTGTGAGTACCCGTGGGGTCGCCTTGAGGGTGGCTCCTGGAGCTGCATGGACGCAAACCCCGTGCTGAGCACACACCCAGGCAAGACTTAGCACACGTCTCAGCACCTCAAGCAGATCATGGCAGATGCCTCCTGCCTGCACTCAATAGACAGGTTGCCCTGTGCATTGCTGGGGAGGCCCTGGCACGTCACAGTTTCCCATGGGCCCAGCTACAGCCTTCTCCCTCTTAGGCCATGCACAGATCCTCTCCAGAGCTACGCTGTGTGTGGAAGTTCGCAAGGTGTGGCATGTGCTTCTCTTTCACTGCTTGGAACCTGCACACACCCAGACTGTGTGTGTCAACATTCACAGTGGGGCCTGATGGCAAGCAATCCTTAGCCCACTGCAAAGCGGGAGAGAGGCGGCCTTTCTGCTCAGGGCCAAACACCCTGCTGCTAGTCTGCTTCCCTGCGGGCTAACCTCTGTGAGGGAAAGGCCGTCTGGGCCCTGAAACGCAAGCACCTGGCCACCCACTCCTAGGTGCTCCTTTGCAACGCTGTCTTTTGGAAAGGCATCCTTCTCCTGGAGCCACCATGTGAGCTGCCTTTGGAAGCCCACAAGAGGCAGGAAGCAGCTTGCAGGAAACCTTGCTCATTGAGGGCCTTGCCCTTGAATATGCTTTGCAAGGAGGCAAGGAGGCCTCGGGTCCACTCGCTTTTCCAGTGGGGAACAGTGAGTGCTGAAGAGCTCTGTTCTGGCTCCAAGGCAGCCTGCAGCTCAGGCGCCCGTGGAATGGGCTTGGTTGGTAGAGCACAGCCCTCAGCAGGGCTCTCCAGTGTGTCTAGCCAGAGAGCCCCCTGCTTTGAACCGGCCTCAGGAATGCAGCTCTAGGGAGCTTTCCCCCTCCCTGCTTGCCTGTCCGGGTGACCACCTTGGAGAGGCCTGCTCCAAACTCGGGCTTTGGCCTTCACGCTGAGATCTCCTCCCTGAGCTCTCTAGCTCTCCCAACAATTGGCAAGTGCACCCAGTGGCACCACACCAGACAGTCTCCCTGAGCATGGCTAGGCCAGGCCTAGTCCCCGTGTCCCCTTGGTCTCTCTCGGCCTTTGCCTCCCTTAGGCCCTCCACTGCATGTCGACCCCCTGGGGTGCAAGGGGTCTTCCTGGAATGGCCAGTGTGTGGCGTGTGTCTTTTGGTGGCTCTGAGACTGCCTCCACAGAGGCTGGCTGGCAAGGGGAACACTGGGGCTGAGAGGAAAATCAGCATTGTGCGTCCGGGGCAGCAGGCTAGCTGTGGCTTCCAAACTGCCTGCATAGCCCCCGTGTGGCCGTCTCCTCTTCCCTGGTGGAAAGCCTCCCTGAGAACTTAGGAGGCTAGCTGAAAGACACAGGTGCTTTCCATTCCTTGCTAGGACTTCACCGACAGCCCTCGCTCTCTGACTGGTGAGTTGGCACCTTCACCAGAGGCCTCCCAGGGAGCTGCCCCATCCCCATCCAGAAAGGAAACCAGCCGTTGGCAAGCAAACTCAGGCAGAGAAGTCTTGCCAGGGGAGAGGTTTCCCGAAGGATCCCATGCTTCAGTCCACACCCTTTTCCATGGGGGAAGCCGGGCTGTCCCAAATCTCTCCCACGCTTCAGAACCCCCTCCAGCAGCAGGGAGGCTTGCAGTCACCGTTGGGTGCCAAGGGGTGTTCCAGGCAGGCAGCTCTCCATGGAGAGAAAGGCTTCCCAGCTAGCAAGCTGCCTCAGGAGCTTTGCTGGAGTGCGGGTGTGAGTACCCGTGGGGTCGCCTTGAGGGTGGCTCCTGGAGCTGCATGGACGCAAACCCCGTGCTGAGCACACACCCAGGCAAGACTTAGCACACGTCTCAGCACCTCAAGCAGATCATGGCAGATGCCTCCTGCCTGCACTCAATAGACAGGTTGCCCTGTGCATTGCTGGGGAGGCCCTGGCACGTCACAGTTTCCCATGGGCCCAGCTACAGCCTTCTCCCTCTTAGGCCATGCACAGATCCTCTCCAGAGCTACGCTGTGTGTGGAAGTTCGCAAGGTGTGGCATGTGCTTCTCTTTCACTGCTTGGAACCTGCACACACCCAGACTGTGTGTGTCAACATTCACAGTGGGGCCTGATGGCAAGCAATCCTTAGCCCACTGCAAAGCGGGAGAGAGGCGGCCTTTCTGCTCAGGGCCAAACACCCTGCTGCTAGTCTGCTTCCCTGCGGGCTAACCTCTGTGAGGGAAAGGCCGTCTGGGCCCTGAAACGCAAGCACCTGGCCACCCACTCCTAGGTGCTCCTTTGCAACGCTGTCTTTTGGAAAGGCATCCTTCTCCTGGAGCCACCATGTGAGCTGCCTTTGGAAGCCCACAAGAGGCAGGAAGCAGCTTGCAGGAAACCTTGCTCATTGAGGGCCTTGCCCTTGAATATGCTTTGCAAGGAGGCAAGGAGGCCTCGGGTCCACTCGCTTTTCCAGTGGGGAACAGCGAGTGCTGAAGAGCTCTGTTCTGGCTCCAAGGCAGCCTGCAGCTCAGGCGCCCGTGGAATGGGCTTGGTTGGTAGAGCACAGCCCTCAGCAGGGCTCTCCAGTGTGTCTAGCCAGAGAGCCCCGTGCTTTGAACCGGCCTCAGGAATGCAGCTCTAGGGAGCTTTCCCCCTCCCTGCTTGCCTGTCCGGGTGACCACCTTGGAGAGGCCTGCTCCAAACTCGGGCTTTGGCCTTCACGCTGAGATCTCCTCCCTGAGCTCTCTAGCTCTCCCAACAATTGGCAAGTGCACCCAGTGGCACCACACCAGACAGTCTCCCTGAGCATGGCTAGGCCAGGCCTAGTCCCCGTGTCCCCTTGGTCTCTCTCGGCCTTTGCCTCCCTTAGGCCCTCCACTGCATGTCGACCCCCTGGGGTGCAAGGGGTCTTCCTGGAATGGCCAGTGTGTGGCGTGTGTCTTTTGGTGGCTCCGAGACTGCCTCCACAGAGGCTGGCTGGCAAGGGGAACACTGGGGCTGAGAGGAAAATCAGCATTGTGCGTCCGGGGCAGCAGGCTAGCTGTGGCTTCCAAACTGCCTGCATAGCCCCCGTGTGGCCGTCTCCTCTTCCCTGGTGGAAAGCCTCCCTGAGAACTTAGGAGGCTAGCTGAAAGACACAGGTGCTTTCCATTCCTTGCTAGGACTTCACCGACAGCCCTCGCTCTCTGACTGGTGAGTTGGCACCTTCACCAGAGGCCTCCCAGGGAGCTGCCCCATCCCCATCCAGAAAGGAAACCAGCCGTTGGCAAGCAAACTCAGGCAGAGAAGTCTTGCCAGGGGAGAGGTTTCCCGAAGGATCCCATGCTTCAGTCCACACCCTTTTCCATGGGGGAAGCCGGGCTGTCCCAAATCTCTCCCACGCTTCAGAACCCCCTCCAGCAGCAGGGAGGCTTGCAGTCACCGTTGGGTGCCAAGGGGTGTTCCAGGCAGGCAGCTCTCCATGGAGAGAAAGGCTTCCCAGCTAGCAAGCTGCCTCAGGAGCATTGCTGGAGTGCGGGTGTGAGTACCCGTGGGGTCGCCTTGAGGGTGGCTCCTGGAGCTGCATGGACGCAAACCCCGTGCTGAGCACACACCCAGGCAAGACTTAGCACACGTCTCAGCACCTCAAGCAGATCATGGCAGATGCCTCCTGCCTGCACTCAATAGACAGGTTGCCCTGTGCATTGCTGGGGAGGCCCTGGCACGTCACAGTTTCCCATGGGCCCAGCTACAGCCTTCTCCCTCTTAGGCCATGCACAGATCCTCTCCAGAGCTACGCTGTGTGTGGAAGTTCGCAAGGTGTGGCATGTGCTTCTCTTTCACTGCTTGGAACCTGCACACACCCAGACTGTGTGTGTCAACATTCACAGTGGGGCCTGATGGCAAGCAATCCTTAGCCCACTGCAAAGCGGGAGAGAGGCGGCCTTTCTGCTCAGGGCCAAACACCCTGCTGCTAGTCTGCTTCCCTGCGGGCTAACCTCTGTGAGGGAAAGGCCGTCTGGGCCCTGAAACGCAAGCACCTGGCCACCTACTCCTAGGTGCTCCTTTGCAACGCTGTCTTTTGGAAAGGCATCCTTCTCCTGGAGCCACCATGTGAGCTGCCTTTGGAAGCCCACGAGAGGCAGGAAGCAGCTTGCAGGAAACCTTGCTCATTGAGGGCCTTGCCCTTGAATATGCTTTGCAAGGAGGCAAGGAGGCCTCGGGTCCACTCGCTTTTCCAGTGGGGAACAGCGAGTGCTGAAGAGCTCTGTTCTGGCTCCAAGGCAGCCTGCAGCTCAGGCGCCCGTGGAATGGGCTTGGTTGGTAGAGCACAGCCCTCAGCAGGGCTCTCCAGTGTGTCTAGCCAGAGAGCCCCCTGCTTTGAACCGGCCTCAGGAATGCAGCTCTAGGGAGCTTTCCCCCTCCCTGCTTGCCTGTCCGGGTGACCACCTTGGAGAGGCCTGCTCCAAACTCGGGCTTTGGCCTTCACGCTGAGATCTCCTCCCTGAGCTCTCTAGCTCTCCCAACAATTGGCAAGTGCACCCAGTGGCACCACACCAGACAGTCTCCCTGAGCATGGCTAGGCCAGGCCTAGTCCCCGTGTCCCCTTGGTCTCTCTCGGCCTTTGCCTCCCTTAGGCCCTCCACTGCATGTCGACCCCCTGGGGTGCAAGGGGTCTTCCTGGAATGGCCAGTGTGTGGCGTGTGTCTTTTGGTGGCTCCGAGACTGCCTCCACAGAGGCTGGCTGGCAAGGGGAACACTGGGGCTGAGAGGAAAATCAGCATTGTGCGTCCGGGGCAGCAGGCTAGCTGTGGCTTCCAAACTGCCTGCATAGCCCCCGTGTGGCCGTCTCCTCTTCCCTGGTGGAAAGCCTCCCTGAGAACTTAGGAGGCTAGCTGAAAGACACAGGTGCTTTCCATTCCTTGCTAGGACTTCACCGACAGCCCTCGCTCTCTGACTGGTGAGTTGGCACCTTCACCAGAGGCCTCCCAGGGAGCTGCCCCATCCCCATCCAGAAAGGAAACCAGCCGTTGGCAAGCAAACTCAGGCAGAGAAGTCTTGCCAGGGGAGAGGTTTCCCGAAGGATCCCATGCTTCAGTCCACACCCTTTTCCATGGGGGAAGCCGGGCTGTCCCAAATCTCTCCCACGCTTCAGAACCCCCTCCAGCAGCAGGGAGGCTTGCAGTCACCGTTGGGTGCCAAGGGGTGTTCCAGGCAGGCAGCTCTCCATGGAGAGAAAGGCTTCCCAGCTAGCAAGCTGCCTCAGGAGCATTGCTGGAGTGCGGGTGTGAGTACCCGTGGGGTCGCCTTGAGGGTGGCTCCTGGAGCTGCATGGACGCAAACCCCGTGCTGAGCACACACCCAGGCAAGACTTAGCACACGTCTCAGCACCTCAAGCAGATCATGGCAGATGCCTCCTGCCTGCACTCAATAGACAGGTTGCCCTGTGCATTGCTGGGGAGGCCCTGGCACGTCACAGTTTCCCATGGGCCCAGCTACAGCCTTCTCCCTCTTAGGCCATGCACAGATCCTCTCCAGAGCTACGCTGTGTGTGGAAGTTCGCAAGGTGTGGCATGTGCTTCTCTTTCACTGCTTGGAACCTGCACACACCCAGACTGTGTGTGTCAACATTCACAGTGGGGCCTGATGGCAAGCAATTCTTAGCCCACTGCAAAGCGGGAGAGAGGCGGCCTTTCTGCTCAGGGCCAAACACCCTGCTGCTAGTCTGCTTCCCTGCGGGCTAACCTCTGTGAGGGAAAGGCCGTCTGGGCCCTGAAACGCAAGCACCTGGCCACCTACTCCTAGGTGCTCCTTTGCAACGCTGTCTTTTGGAAAGGCATCCTTCTCCTGGAGCCACCATGTGAGCTGCCTTTGGAAGCCCACAAGAGGCAGGAAGCAGCTTGCAGGAAACCTTGCTCATTGAGGGCCTTGCCCTTGAATATGCTTTGCAAGGAGGCAAGGAGGCCTCGGGTCCACTCGCTTTTCCAGTGGGGAACAGCGAGTGCTGAAGAGCTCTGTTCTGGCTCCAAGGCAGCCTGCAGCTCAGGCGCCCGTGGAATGGGCTTGGTTGGTAGAGCACAGCCCTCAGCAGGGCTCTCCAGTGTGTCTAGCCAGAGAGCCCCCTGCTTTGAACCGGCCTCAGGAATGCAGCTCTAGGGAGCTTTCCCCCTCCCTGCTTGCCTGTCCGGGTGACCACCTTGGAGAGGCCTGCTCCAAACTCGGGCTTTGGCCTTCACGCTGAGATCTCCTCCCTGAGCTCTCTAGCTCTCCCAACAATTGGCAAGTGCACCCAGTGGCACCACACCAGACAGTCTCCCTGAGCATGGCTAGGCCAGGCCTAGTCCCCGTGTCCCCTTGGTCTCTCTCGGCCTTTGCCTCCCTTAGGCCCTCCACTGCATGTCGACCCCCTGGGGTGCAAGGGGTCTTCCTGGAATGGCCAGTGTGTGGCGTGTGTCTTTTGGTGGCTCCGAGACTGCCTCCACAGAGGCTGGCTGGCAAGGGGAACACTGGGGCTGAGAGGAAAATCAGCATTGTGCGTCCGGGGCAGCAGGCTAGCTGTGGCTTCCAAACTGCCTGCATAGCCCCCGTGTGGCCGTCTCCTCTTCCCTGGTGGAAAGCCTCCCTGAGAACTTAGGAGGCTAGCTGAAAGACACAGGTGCTTTGCATTCCTTGCTAGGACTTCACCGACAGCCCTCGCTCTCTGACTGGTGAGTTGGCACCTTCACCAGAGGCCTCCCAGGGAGCTGCCCCATCCCCATCCAGAAAGGAAACCAGCCGTTGGCAAGCAAACTCAGGCAGAGAAGTCTTGCCAGGGGAGAGGTTTCCCGAAGGATCCCATGCTTCAGTCCACACCCTTTTCCATGGGGGAAGCCGGGCTGTCCCAAATCTCTCCCACGCTTCAGAACCCCCTCCAGCAGCAGGGAGGCTTGCAGTCACCGTTGGGTGCCAAGGGGTGTTCCAGGCAGGCAGCTCTCCATGGAGAGAAAGGCTTCCCAGCTAGCAAGCTGCCTCAGGAGCTTTGCTGGAGTGCGGGTGTGAGTACCCGTGGGGTCGCCTTGAGGGTGGCTCCTGGAGCTGCATGGACGCAAACCCCGTGCTGAGCACACACCCAGGCAAGACTTAGCACACGTCTCAGCACCTCAAGCAGATCATGGCAGATGCCTCCTGCCTGCACTCAATAGACAGGTTGCCCTGTGCATTGCTGGGGAGGCCCTGGCACGTCACAGTTTCCCATGGGCCCAGCTACAGCCTTCTCCCTCTTAGGCCATGCACAGATCCTCTCCAGAGCTACGCTGTGTGTGGAAGTTCGCAAGGTGTGGCATGTGCTTCTCTTTCACTGCTTGGAACCTGCACACACCCAGACTGTGTGTGTCAACATTCACAGTGGGGCCTGATGGCAAGCAATCCTTAGCCCACTGCAAAGCGGGAGAGAGGCGGCCTTTCTGCTCAGGGCCAAACACCCTGCTGCTAGTCTGCTTCCCTGCGGGCTAACCTCTGTGAGGGAAAGGCCGTCTGGGCCCTGAAACGCAAGCACCTGGCCACCCACTCCTAGGTGCTCCTTTGCAACGCTGTCTTTTGGAAAGGCATCCTTCTCCTGGAGCCACCATGTGAGCTGCCTTTGGAAGCCCACAAGAGGCAGGAAGCAGCTTGCAGGAAACCTTGCTCATTGAGGGCCTTGCCCTTGAATATGCTTTGCAAGGAGGCAAGGAGGCCTCGGGTCCACTCGCTTTTCCAGTGGGGAACAGCGAGTGCTGAAGAGCTCTGTTCTGGCTCCAAGGCAGCCTGCAGCTCAGGCGCCCGTGGAATGGGCTTGGTTGGTAGAGCACAGCCCTCAGCAGGGCTCTCCAGTGTGTCTAGCCAGAGAGCCCCGTGCTTTGAACCGGCCTCAGGAATGCAGCTCTAGGGAGCTTTCCCCCTCCCTGCTTGCCTGTCCGGGTGACCACCTTGGAGAGGCCTGCTCCAAACTCGGGCTTTGGCCTTCACGCTGAGATCTCCTCCCTGAGCTCTCTAGCTCTCCCAACAATTGGCAAGTGCACCCAGTGGCACCACACCAGACAGTCTCCCTGAGCATGGCTAGGCCAGGCCTAGTCCCCGTGTCCCCTTGGTCTCTCTCGGCCTTTGCCTCCCTTAGGCCCTCCACTGCATGTCGACCCCCTGGGGTGCAAGGGGTCTTCCTGGAATGGCCAGGGTGTGGCGTGTGTCCTTTGGTGGCTCCGAGACTGCCTCCACAGAGGCTGGCTGGCAAGGGGAACACTGGGGCTGAGAGGAAAATCAGCATTGTGCGTCCGGGGCAGCAGGCTAGCTGTGGCTTCCAAACTGCCTGCATAGCCCCCGTGTGGCCGTCTCCTCTTCCCTGGTGGAAAGCCTCCCTGAGAACTTAGGAGGCTAGCTGAAAGACACAGGTGCTTTCCATTCCTTGCTAGGACTTCACCGACAGCCCTCGCTCTCTGACTGGTGAGTTGGCACCTTCACCAGAGGCCTCCCAGGGAGCTGCCCCATCCCCATCCAGAAAGGAAACCAGCCGTTGGCAAGCAAACTCAGGCAGAGAAGTCTTGCCAGGGGAGAGGTTTCCCGAAGGATCCCATGCTTCAGTCCACACCCTTTTCCATGGGGGAAGCCGGGGTGTCCCAAATCTCTCCCACGCTTCAGAACCCCCTCCAGCAGCAGGGAGGCTTGCAGTCACCGTTGGGTGCCAAGGGGTGTTCCAGGCAGGCAGCTCTCCATGGAGAGAAAGGCTTCCCAGCTAGCAAGCTGCCTCAGGAGCTTTGCTGGAGTGCGGGTGTGAGTACCCGTGGGGTCGCCTTGAGGGTGGCTCCTGGAGCTGCATGGACGCAAACCCCGTGCTGAGCACACACCCAGGCAAGACTTAGCACACGTCTCAGCACCTCAAGCAGATCATGGCAGATGCCTCCTGCCTGCACTCAATAGACAGGTTGCCCTGTGCATTGCTGGGGAGGCCCTGGCACGTCACAGTTTCCCATGGGCCCAGCTACAGCCTTCTCCCTCTTAGGCCATGCACAGATCCTCTCCAGAGCTACGCTGTGTGTGGAAGTTCGCAAGGTGTGGCATGTGCTTCTCTTTCACTGCTTGGAACCTGCACACACCCAGACTGTGTGTGTCAACATTCACAGTGGGGCCTGATGGCAAGCAATCCTTAGCCCACTGCAAAGCGGGAGAGAGGCGGCCTTTCTGCTCAGGGCCAAACACCCTGCTGCTAGTCTGCTTCCCTGCGGGCTAACCTCTGTGAGGGAAAGGCCGTCTGGGCCCTGAAACGCAAGCACCTGGCCACCCACTCCTAGGTGCTCCTTTGCAACGCTGTCTTTTGGAAAGGCATCCTTCTCCTGGAGCCACCATGTGAGCTGCCTTTGGAAGCCCACAAGAGGCAGGAAGCAGCTTGCAGGAAACCTTGCTCATTGAGGGCCTTGCCCTTGAATATGCTTTGCAAGGAGGCAAGGAGGCCTCGGGTCCACTCGCTTTTCCAGTGGGGAACAGTGAGTGCTGAAGAGCTCTGTTCTGGCTCCAAGGCAGCCTGCAGCTCAGGCGCCCGTGGAATGGGCTTGGTTGGTAGAGCACAGCCCTCAGCAGGGCTCTCCAGTGTGTCTAGCCAGAGAGCCCCCTGCTTTGAACCGGCCTCAGGAATGCAGCTCTAGGGAGCTTTCCCCCTCCCTGCTTGCCTGTCCGGGTGACCACCTTGGAGAGGCCTGCTCCAAACTCGGGCTTTGGCCTTCACGCTGAGATCTCCTCCCTGAGCTCTCTAGCTCTCCCAACAATTGGCAAGTGCACCCAGTGGCACCACACCAGACAGTCTCCCTGAGCATGGCTAGGCCAGGCCTAGTCCCCGTGTCCCCTTGGTCTCTCTCGGCCTTTGCCTCCCTTAGGCCCTCCACTGCATGTCGACCCCCTGGGGTGCAAGGGGTCTTCCTGGAATGGCCAGGGTGTGGCGTGTGTCTTTTGGTGGCTCCGAGACTGCCTCCACAGAGGCTGGCTGGCAAGGGGAACACTGGGGCTGAGAGGAAAATCAGCATTGTGCGTCCGGGGCAGCAGGCTAGCTGTGGCTTCCAAACTGCCTGCATAGCCCCCGTGTGGCCGTCTCCTCTTCCCTGGTGGAAAGCCTCCCTGAGAACTTAGGAGGCTAGCTGAAAGACACAGGTGCTTTGCATTCCTTGCTAGGACTTCACCGACAGCCCTCGCTCTCTGACTGGTGAGTTGGCACCTTCACCAGAGGCCTCCCAGGGAGCTGCCCCATCCCCATCCAGAAAGGAAACCAGCCGTTGGCAAGCAAACTCAGGCAGAGAAGTCTTGCCAGGGGAGAGGTTTCCCGAAGGAGCCCATGCTTCAGTCCACACCCTTTTCCATGGGGGAAGCCGGGGTGTCCCAAATCTCTCCCACGCTTCAGAACCCCCTCCAGCAGCAGGGAGGCTTGCAGTCACCGTTGGGTGCCAAGGGGTGTTCCAGGCAGGCAGCTCTCCATGGAGAGAAAGGCTTCCCAGCTAGCAAGCTGCCTCAGGAGCTTTGCTGGAGTGCGGGTGTGAGTACCCGTGGGGTCGCCTTGAGGGTGGCTCCTGGAGCTGCATGGACGCAAACCCCGTGCTGAGCACACACCCAGGCAAGACTTAGCACACGTCTCAGCACCTCAAGCAGATCATGGCAGATGCCTCCTGCCTGCACTCAATAGACAGGTTGCCCTGTGCATTGCTGGGGAGGCCCTGGCACGTCACAGTTTCCCATGGGCCCAGCTACAGCCTTCTCCCTCTTAGGCCATGCACAGATCCTCTCCAGAGCTACGCTGTGTGTGGAAGTTCGCAAGGTGTGGCATGTGCTTCTCTTTCACTGCTTGGAACCTGCACACACCCAGACTGTGTGTGTCAACATTCACAGTGGGGCCTGATGGCAAGCAATCCTTAGCCCACTGCAAAGCGGGAGAGAGGCGGCCTTTCTGCTCAGGGCCAAACACCCTGCTGCTAGTCTGCTTCCCTGCGGGCTAACCTCTGTGAGGGAAAGGCCGTCTGGGCCCTGAAACGCAAGCACCTGGCCACCCACTCCTAGGTGCTCCTTTGCAACGCTGTCTTTTGGAAAGGCATCCTTCTCCTGGAGCCACCATGTGAGCTGCCTTTGGAAGCCCACAAGAGGCAGGAAGCAGCTTGCAGGAAACCTTGCTCATTGAGGGCCTTGCCCTTGAATATGCTTTGCAAGGAGGCAAGGAGGCCTCGGGTCCACTCGCTTTTCCAGTGGGGAACAGTGAGTGCTGAAGAGCTCTGTTCTGGCTCCAAGGCAGCCTGCAGCTCAGGCGCCCGTGGAATGGGCTTGGTTGGTAGAGCACAGCCCTCAGCAGGGCTCTCCAGTGTGTCTAGCCAGAGAGCCCCGTGCTTTGAACCGGCCTCAGGAATGCAGCTCTAGGGAGCTTTCCCCCTCCCTGCTTGCCTGTCCGGGTGACCACCTTGGAGAGGCCTGCTCCAAACTCGGGCTTTGGCCTTCACGCTGAGATCTCCTCCCTGAGCTCTCTAGCTCTCCCAACAATTGGCAAGTGCACCCAGTGGCACCACACCAGACAGTCTCCCTGAGCATGGCTAGGCCAGGCCTAGTCCCCGTGTCCCCTTGGTCTCTCTCGGCCTTTGCCTCCCTTAGGCCCTCCACTGCATGTCGACCCCCTGGGGTGCAAGGGGTCTTCCTGGAATGGCCAGTGTGTGGCGTGTGTCTTTTGGTGGCTCCGAGACTGCCTCCACAGAGGCTGGCTGGCAAGGGGAACACTGGGGCTGAGAGGAAAATCAGCATTGTGCGTCCGGGGCAGCAGGCTAGCTGTGGCTTCCAAACTGCCTGCATAGCCCCCGTGTGGCCGTCTCCTCTTCCCTGGTGGAAAGCCTCCCTGAGAACTTAGGAGGCTAGCTGAAAGACACAGGTGCTTTCCATTCCTTGCTAGGACTTCACCGACAGCCCTCGCTCTCTGACAGGTGAGTTGGCACCTTCACCAGAGGCCTCCCAGGGAGCTGCCCCATCCCCATCCAGAAAGGAAACCAGCCGTTGGCAAGCAAACTCAGGCAGAGAAGTCTTGCCAGGGGAGAGGTTTCCCGAAGGATCCCATGCTTCAGTCCACACCCTTTTCCATGGGGGAAGCCGGGGTGTCCCAAATCTCTCCCACGCTTCAGAACCCCCTCCAGCAGCAGGGAGGCTTGCAGTCACCGTTGGGTGCCAAGGGGTGTTCCAGGCAGGCAGCTCTCCATGGAGAGAAAGGCTTCCCAGCTAGCAAGCTGCCTCAGGAGCATTGCTGGAGTGCGGGTGTGAGTACCCGTGGGGTCGCCTTGAGGGTGGCTCCTGGAGCTGCATGGACGCAAACCCCGTGCTGAGCACACACCCAGGCAAGACTTAGCACACGTCTCAGCACCTCAAGCAGATCATGGCAGATGCCTCCTGCCTGCACTCAATAGACAGGTTGCCCTGTGCATTGCTGGGGAGGCCCTGGCACGTCACAGTTTCCCATGGGCCCAGCTACAGCCTTCTCCCTCTTAGGCCATGCACAGATCCTCTCCAGAGCTACGCTGTGTGTGGAAGTTCGCAAGGTGTGGCATGTGCTTCTCTTTCACTGCTTGGAACCTGCACACACCCAGACTGTGTGTGTCAACATTCACAGTGGGGCCTGATGGCAAGCAATCCTTAGCCCACTGCAAAGCGGGAGAGAGGCGGCCTTTCTGCTCAGGGCCAAACACCCTGCTGCTAGTCTGCTTCCCTGCGGGCTAACCTCTGTGAGGGAAAGGCCGTCTGGGCCCTGAAACGCAAGCACCTGGCCACCCACTCCTAGGTGCTCCTTTGCAACGCTGTCTTTTGGAAAGGCATCCTTCTCCTGGAGCCACCATGTGAGCTGCCTTTGGAAGCCCACAAGAGGCAGGAAGCAGCTTGCAGGAAACCTTGCTCATTGAGGGCCTTGCCCTTGAATATGCTTTGCAAGGAGGCAAGGAGGCCTCGGGTCCACTCGCTTTTCCAGTGGGGAACAGCGAGTGCTGAAGAGCTCTGTTCTGGCTCCAAGGCAGCCTGCAGCTCAGGCGCCCGTGGAATGGGCTTGGTTGGTAGAGCACAGCCCTCAGCAGGGCTCTCCAGTGTGTCTAGCCAGAGAGCCCCCTGCTTTGAACCGGCCTCAGGAATGCAGCTCTAGGGAGCTTTCCCCCTCCCTGCTTGCCTGTCCGGGTGACCACCTTGGAGAGGCCTGCTCCAAACTCGGGCTTTGGCCTTCACGCTGAGATCTCCTCCCTGAGCTCTCTAGCTCTCCCAACAATTGGCAAGTGCACCCAGTGGCACCACACCAGACAGTCTCCCTGAGCATGGCTAGGCCAGGCCTAGTCCCCGTGTCCCCTTGGTCTCTCTCGGCCTTTGCCTCCCTTAGGCCCTCCACTGCATGTCGACCCCCTGGGGTGCAAGGGGTCTTCCTGGAATGGCCAGTGTGTGGCGTGTGTCTTTTGGTGGCTCTGAGACTGCCTCCACAGAGGCTGGCTGGCAAGGGGAACACTGGGACTGAGAGGAAAATCAGCATTGTGCGTCCGGGGCAGCAGGCTAGCTGTGGCTTCCAAACTGCCTGCATAGCCCCCGTGTGGCCGTCTCCTCTTCCCTGGTGGAAAGCCTCCCTGAGAACTTAGGAGGCTAGCTGAAAGACACAGGTGCTTTCCATTCCTTGCTAGGACTTCACCGACAGCCCTCGCTCTCTGACTGGTGAGTTGGCACCTTCACCAGAGGCCTCCCAGGGAGCTGCCCCATCCCCATCCAGAAAGGAAACCAGCCGTTGGCAAGCAAACTCAGGCAGAGAAGTCTTGCCAGGGGAGAGGTTTCCCAAAGGATCCCATGCTTCAGTCCACACCCTTTTCCATGGGGGAAGCCGGGGTGTCCCAAATCTCTCCCACGCTTCAGAACCCCCTCCAGCAGCAGGGAGGCTTGCAGTCACCGTTGGGTGCCAAGGGGTGTTCCAGGCAGGCAGCTCTCCATGGAGAGAAAGGCTTCCCAGCTAGCAAGCTGCCTCAGGAGCTTTGCTGGAGTGCGGGTGTGAGTACCCGTGGGGTCGCCTTGAGGGTGGCTCCTGGAGCTGCATGGACGCAAACCCCGTGCTGAGCACACACCCAGGCAAGACTTAGCACACGTCTCAGCACCTCAAGCAGATCATGGCAGATGCCTCCTGCCTGCACTCAATAGACAGGTTGCCCTGTGCATTGCTGGGGAGGCCCTGGCACGTCACAGTTTCCCATGGGCCCAGCTACAGCCTTCTCCCTCTTAGGCCATGCACAGATCCTCTCCAGAGCTACGCTGTGTGTGGAAGTTCGCAAGGTGTGGCATGTGCTTCTCTTTCACTGCTTGGAACCTGCACACACCCAGACTGTGTGTGTCAACATTCACAGTGGGGCCTGATGGCAAGCAATCCTTAGCCCACTGCAAAGCGGGAGAGAGGCGGCCTTTCTGCTCAGGGCCAAACACCCTGCTGCTAGTCTGCTTCCCTGCGGGCTAACCTCTGTGAGGGAAAGGCCGTCTGGGCCCTGAAACGCAAGCACCTGGCCACCCACTCCTAGGTGCTCCTTTGCAACGCTGTCTTTTGGAAAGGCATCCTTCTCCTGGAGCCACCATGTGAGCTGCCTTTGGAAGCCCACAAGAGGCAGGAAGCAGCTTGCAGGAAACCTTGCTCATTGAGGGCCTTGCCCTTGAATATGCTTTGCAAGGAGGCAAGGAGGCCTCGGGTCCACTCGCTTTTCCAGTGGGGAACAGCGAGTGCTGAAGAGCTCTGTTCTGGCTCCAAGGCAGCCTGCAGCTCAGGCGCCCGTGGAATGGGCTTGGTTGGTAGAGCACAGCCCTCAGCAGGGCTCTCCAGTGTGTCTAGCCAGAGAGCCCCGTGCTTTGAACCGGCCTCAGGAATGCAGCTCTAGGGAGCTTTCCCCCTCCCTGCTTGCCTGTCCGGGTGACCACCTTGGAGAGGCCTGCTCCAAACTCGGGCTTTGGCCTTCACGCTGAGATCTCCTCCCTGAGCTCTCTAGCTCTCCCAACAATTGGCAAGTGCACCCAGTGGCACCACACCAGACAGTCTCCCTGAGCATGGCTAGGCCAGGCCTAGTCCCCGTGTCCCCTTGGTCTCTCTCGGCCTTTGCCTCCCTTAGGCCCTCCACTGCATGTCGACCCCCTGGGGTGCAAGGGGTCTTCCTGGAATGGCCAGTGTGTGGCGTGTGTCTTTTGGTGGCTCCGAGACTGCCTCCACAGAGGCTGGCTGGCAAGGGGAACACTGGGGCTGAGAGGAAAATCAGCATTGTGCGTCCGGGGCAGCAGGCTAGCTGTGGCTTCCAAACTGCCTGCATAGCCCCCGTGTGGCCGTCTCCTCTTCCCTGGTGGAAAGCCTCCCTGAGAACTTAGGAGGCTAGCTGAAAGACACAGGTGCTTTCCATTCCTTGCTAGGACTTCACCGACAGCCCTCGCTCTCTGACTGGTGAGTTGGCACCTTTACCAGAGGCCTCCCAGGGAGCTGCCCCATCCCCATCCAGAAAGGAAACCAGCCGTTGGCAAGCAAACTCAGGCAGAGAAGTCTTGCCAGGGGAGAGGTTTCCCGAAGGAGCCCATGCTTCAGTCCACACCCTTTTCCATGGGGGAAGCCGGGGTGTCCCAAATCTCTCCCACGCTTCAGAACCCCCTCCAGCAGCAGGGAGGCTTGCAGTCACCGTTGGGTGCCAAGGGGTGTTCCAGGCAGGCAGCTCTCCATGGAGAGAAAGGCTTCCCAGCTAGCAAGCTGCCTCAGGAGCTTTGCTGGAGTGCGGGTGTGAGTACCCGTGGGGTCGCCTTGAGGGTGGCTCCTGGAGCTGCATGGACGCAAACCCCGTGCTGAGCACACACCCAGGCAAGACTTAGCACACGTCTCAGCACCTCAAGCAGATCATGGCAGATGCCTCCTGCCTGCACTCAATAGACAGGTTGCCCTGTGCATTGCTGGGGAGGCCCTGGCACGTCACAGTTTCCCATGGGCCCAGCTACAGCCTTCTCCCTCTTAGGCCATGCACAGATCCTCTCCAGAGCTACGCTGTGTGTGGAAGTTCGCAAGGTGTGGCATGTGCTTCTCTTTCACTGCTTGGAACCTGCACACACCCAGACTGTGTGTGTCAACATTCACAGTGGGGCCTGATGGCAAGCAATCCTTAGCCCACTGCAAAGCGGGAGAGAGGCGGCCTTTCTGCTCAGGGCCAAACACCCTGCTGCTAGTCTGCTTCCCTGCGGGCTAACCTCTGTGAGGGAAAGGCCGTCTGGGCCCTGAAACGCAAGCACCTGGCCACCCACTCCTAGGTGCTCCTTTGCAACGCTGTCTTTTGGAAAGGCATCCTTCTCCTGGAGCCACCATGTGAGCTGCCTTTGGAAGCCCACAAGAGGCAGGAAGCAGCTTGCAGGAAACCTTGCTCATTGAGGGCCTTGCCCTTGAATATGCTTTGCAAGGAGGCAAGGAGGCCTCGGGTCCACTCGCTTTTCCAGTGGGGAACAGCGAGTGCTGAAGAGCTCTGTTCTGGCTCCAAGGCAGCCTGCAGCTCAGGCGCCCGTGGAATGGGCTTGGTTGGTAGAGCACAGCCCTCAGCAGGGCTCTCCAGTGTGTCTAGCCAGAGAGCCCCGTGCTTTGAACCGGCCTCAGGAATGCAGCTCTAGGGAGCTTTCCCCCTCCCTGCTTGCCTGTCCGGGTGACCACCTTGGAGAGGCCTGCTCCAAACTCGGGCTTTGGCCTTCACGCTGAGATCTCCTCCCTGAGCTCTCTAGCTCTCCCAACAATTGGCAAGTGCACCCAGTGGCACCACACCAGACAGTCTCCCTGAGCATGGCTAGGCCAGGCCTAGTCCCCGTGTCCCCTTGGTCTCTCTCGGCCTTTGCCTCCCTTAGGCCCTCCACTGCATGTCGACCCCCTGGGGTGCAAGGGGTCTTCCTGGAATGGCCAGTGTGTGGCGTGTGTCTTTTGGTGGCTCCGAGACTGCCTCCACAGAGGCTGGCTGGCAAGGGGAACACTGGGGCTGAGAGGAAAATCAGCATTGTGCGTCCGGGGCAGCAGGCTAGCTGTGGCTTCCAAACTGCCTGCATAGCACGCGGGTGGCCGTCTCCTCTTCCCTGGTGGAAAGCCTCCCTGAGAACTTAGGAGGCTAGCTGAAAGACACAGGTGCTTTGCATTCCTTGCTAGGACTTCACCGACAGCCCTCGCTCTCTGACTGGTGAGTTGGCACCTTCACCAGAGGCCTCCCAGGGAGCTGCCCCATCCCCATCCAGAAAGGAAACCAGCCGTTGGCAAGCAAACTCAGGCAGAGAAGTCTTGCCAGGGGAGAGGTTTCCCGAAGGAGCCCATGCTTCAGTCCACACCCTTTTCCATGGGGGAAGCCGGGGTGTCCCAAATCTCTCCCACGCTTCAGAACCCCCTCCAGCAGCAGGGAGGCTTGCAGTCACCGTTGGGTGCCAAGGGGTGTTCCAGGCAGGCAGCTCTCCATGGAGAGAAAGGCTTCCCAGCTAGCAAGCTGCCTCAGGAGCTTTGCTGGAGTGCGGGTGTGAGTACCCGTGGGGTCGCCTTGAGGGTGGCTCCTGGAGCTGCATGGACGCAAACCCCGTGCTGAGCACACACCCAGGCAAGACTTAGCACACGTCTCAGCACCTCAAGCAGATCATGGCAGATGCCTCCTGCCTGCACTCAATAGACAGGTTGCCCTGTGCATTGCTGGGGAGGCCCTGGCACGTCACAGTTTCCCATGGGCCCAGCTACAGCCTTCTCCCTCTTAGGCCATGCACAGATCCTCTCCAGAGCTACGCTGTGTGTGGAAGTTCGCAAGGTGTGGCATGTGCTTCTCTTTCACTGCTTGGAACCTGCACACACCCAGACTGTGTGTGTCAACATTCACAGTGGGGCCTGATGGCAAGCAATCCTTAGCCCACTGCAAAGCGGGAGAGAGGCGGCCTTTCTGCTCAGGGCCAAACACCCTGCTGCTAGTCTGCTTCCCTGCGGGCTAACCTCTGTGAGGGAAAGGCCGTCTGGGCCCTGAAACGCAAGCACCTGGCCACCCACTCCTAGGTGCTCCTTTGCAACGCTGTCTTTTGGAAAGGCATCCTTCTCCTGGAGCCACCATGTGAGCTGCCTTTGGAAGCCCACAAGAGGCAGGAAGCAGCTTGCAGGAAACCTTGCTCATTGAGGGCCTTGCCCTTGAATATGCTTTGCAAGGAGGCAAGGAGGCCTCGGGTCCACTCGCTTTTCCAGTGGGGAACAGTGAGTGCTGAAGAGCTCTGTTCTGGCTCCAAGGCAGCCTGCAGCTCAGGCGCCCGTGGAATGGGCTTGGTTGGTAGAGCACAGCCCTCAGCAGGGCTCTCCAGTGTGTCTAGCCAGAGAGCCCCGTGCTTTGAACCGGCCTCAGGAATGCAGCTCTAGGGAGCTTTCCCCCTCCCTGCTTGCCTGTCCGGGTGACCACCTTGGAGAGGCCTGCTCCAAACTCGGGCTTTGGCCTTCACGCTGAGATCTCCTCCCTGAGCTCTCTAGCTCTCCCAACAATTGGCAAGTGCACCCAGTGGCACCACACCAGACAGTCTCCCTGAGCATGGCTAGGCCAGGCCTAGTCCCCGTGTCCCCTTGGTCTCTCTCGGCCTTTGCCTCCCTTAGGCCCTCCACTGCATGTCGACCCCCTGGGGTGCAAGGGGTCTTCCTGGAATGGCCAGTGTGTGGCGTGTGTCTTTTGGTGGCTCCGAGACTGCCTCCACAGAGGCTGGCTGGCAAGGGGAACACTGGGGCTGAGAGGAAAATCAGCATTGTGCGTCCGGGGCAGCAGGCTAGCTGTGGCTTCCAAACTGCCTGCATAGCCCCCGTGTGGCCGTCTCCTCTTCCCTGGTGGAAAGCCTCCCTGAGAACTTAGGAGGCTAGCTGAAAGACACAGGTGCTTTCCATTCCTTGCTAGGACTTCACCGACAGCCCTCGCTCTCTGACTGGTGAGTTGGCACCTTCACCAGAGGCCTCCCAGGGAGCTGCCCCATCCCCATCCAGAAAGGAAACCAGCCGTTGGCAAGCAAACTCAGGCAGAGAAGTCTTGCCAGGGGAGAGGTTTCCCGAAGGATCCCATGCTTCAGTCCACACCCTTTTCCATGGGGGAAGCCGGGGTGTCCCAAATCTCTCCCACGCTTCAGAACCCCCTCCAGCAGCAGGGAGGCTTGCAGTCACCGTTGGGTGCCAAGGGGTGTTCCAGGCAGGCAGCTCTCCATGGAGAGAAAGGCTTCCCAGCTAGCAAGCTGCCTCAGGAGCATTGCTGGAGTGCGGGTGTGAGTACCCGTGGGGTCGCCTTGAGGGTGGCTCCTGGAGCTGCATGGACGCAAACCCCGTGCTGAGCACACACCCAGGCAAGACTTAGCACACGTCTCAGCACCTCAAGCAGATCATGGCAGATGCCTCCTGCCTGCACTCAATAGACAGGTTGCCCTGTGCATTGCTGGGGAGGCCCTGGCACGTCACAGTTTCCCATGGGCCCAGCTACAGCCTTCTCCCTCTTAGGCCATGCACAGATCCTCTCCAGAGCTACGCTGTGTGTGGAAGTTCGCAAGGTGTGGCATGTGCTTCTCTTTCACTGCTTGGAACCTGCACACACCCAGACTGTGTGTGTCAACATTCACAGTGGGGCCTGATGGCAAGCAATCCTTAGCCCACTGCAAAGCGGGAGAGAGGCGGCCTTTCTGCTCAGGGCCAAACACCCTGCTGCTAGTCTGCTTCCCTGCGGGCTAACCTCTGTGAGGGAAAGGCCGTCTGGGCCCTGAAACGCAAGCACCTGGCCACCCACTCCTAGGTGCTCCTTTGCAACGCTGTCTTTTGGAAAGGCATCCTTCTCCTGGAGCCACCATGTGAGCTGCCTTTGGAAGCCCACAAGAGGCAGGAAGCAGCTTGCAGGAAACCTTGCTCATTGAGGGCCTTGCCCTTGAATATGCTTTGCAAGGAGGCAAGGAGGCCTCGGGTCCACTCGCTTTTCCAGTGGGGAACAGCGAGTGCTGAAGAGCTCTGTTCTGGCTCCAAGGCAGCCTGCAGCTCAGGCGCCCGTGGAATGGGCTTGGTTGGTAGAGCACAGCCCTCAGCAGGGCTCTCCAGTGTGTCTAGCCAGAGAGCCCCCTGCTTTGAACCGGCCTCAGGAATGCAGCTCTAGGGAGCTTTCCCCCTCCCTGCTTGCCTGTCCGGGTGACCACCTTGGAGAGGCCTGCTCCAAACTCGGGCTTTGGCCTTCACGCTGAGATCTCCTCCCTGAGCTCTCTAGCTCTCCCAACAATTGGCAAGTGCACCCAGTGGCACCACACCAGACAGTCTCCCTGAGCATGGCTAGGCCAGGCCTAGTCCCCGTGTCCCCTTGGTCTCTCTCGGCCTTTGCCTCCCTTAGGCCCTCCACTGCATGTCGACCCCCTGGGGTGCAAGGGGTCTTCCTGGAATGGCCAGTGTGTGGCGTGTGTCTTTTGGTGGCTCTGAGACTGCCTCCACAGAGGCTGGCTGGCAAGGGGAACACTGGGACTGAGAGGAAAATCAGCATTGTGCGTCCGGGGCAGCAGGCTAGCTGTGGCTTCCAAACTGCCTGCATAGCCCCCGTGTGGCCGTCTCCTCTTCCCTGGTGGAAAGCCTCCCTGAGAACTTAGGAGGCTAGCTGAAAGACACAGGTGCTTTCCATTCCTTGCTAGGACTTCACCGACAGCCCTCGCTCTCTGACTGGTGAGTTGGCACCTTCACCAGAGGCCTCCCAGGGAGCTGCCCCATCCCCATCCAGAAAGGAAACCAGCCGTTGGCAAGCAAACTCAGGCAGAGAAGTCTTGCCAGGGGAGAGGTTTCCCAAAGGATCCCATGCTTCAGTCCACACCCTTTTCCATGGGGGAAGCCGGGGTGTCCCAAATCTCTCCCACGCTTCAGAACCCCCTCCAGCAGCAGGGAGGCTTGCAGTCACCGTTGGGTGCCAAGGGGTGTTCCAGGCAGGCAGCTCTCCATGGAGAGAAAGGCTTCCCAGCTAGCAAGCTGCCTCAGGAGCTTTGCTGGAGTGCGGGTGTGAGTACCCGTGGGGTCGCCTTGAGGGTGGCTCCTGGAGCTGCATGGACGCAAACCCCGTGCTGAGCACACACCCAGGCAAGACTTAGCACACGTCTCAGCACCTCAAGCAGATCATGGCAGATGCCTCCTGCCTGCACTCAATAGACAGGTTGCCCTGTGCATTGCTGGGGAGGCCCTGGCACGTCACAGTTTCCCATGGGCCCAGCTACAGCCTTCTCCCTCTTAGGCCATGCACAGATCCTCTCCAGAGCTACGCTGTGTGTGGAAGTTCGCAAGGTGTGGCATGTGCTTCTCTTTCACTGCTTGGAACCTGCACACACCCAGACTGTGTGTGTCAACATTCACAGTGGGGCCTGATGGCAAGCAATCCTTAGCCCACTGCAAAGCGGGAGAGAGGCGGCCTTTCTGCTCAGGGCCAAACACCCTGCTGCTAGTCTGCTTCCCTGCGGGCTAACCTCTGTGAGGGAAAGGCCGTCTGGGCCCTGAAACGCAAGCACCTGGCCACCCACTCCTAGGTGCTCCTTTGCAACGCTGTCTTTTGGAAAGGCATCCTTCTCCTGGAGCCACCATGTGAGCTGCCTTTGGAAGCCCACAAGAGGCAGGAAGCAGCTTGCAGGAAACCTTGCTCATTGAGGGCCTTGCCCTTGAATATGCTTTGCAAGGAGGCAAGGAGGCCTCGGGTCCACTCGCTTTTCCAGTGGGGAACAGCGAGTGCTGAAGAGCTCTGTTCTGGCTCCAAGGCAGCCTGCAGCTCAGGCGCCCGTGGAATGGGCTTGGTTGGTAGAGCACAGCCCTCAGCAGGGCTCTCCAGTGTGTCTAGCCAGAGAGCCCCGTGCTTTGAACCGGCCTCAGGAATGCAGCTCTAGGGAGCTTTCCCCCTCCCTGCTTGCCTGTCCGGGTGACCACCTTGGAGAGGCCTGCTCCAAACTCGGGCTTTGGCCTTCACGCTGAGATCTCCTCCCTGAGCTCTCTAGCTCTCCCAACAATTGGCAAGTGCACCCAGTGGCACCACACCAGACAGTCTCCCTGAGCATGGCTAGGCCAGGCCTAGTCCCCGTGTCCCCTTGGTCTCTCTCGGCCTTTGCCTCCCTTAGGCCCTCCACTGCATGTCGACCCCCTGGGGTGCAAGGGGTCTTCCTGGAATGGCCAGTGTGTGGCGTGTGTCTTTTGGTGGCTCCGAGACTGCCTCCACAGAGGCTGGCTGGCAAGGGGAACACTGGGGCTGAGAGGAAAATCAGCATTGTGCGTCCGGGGCAGCAGGCTAGCTGTGGCTTCCAAACTGCCTGCATAGCCCCCGTGTGGCCGTCTCCTCTTCCCTGGTGGAAAGCCTCCCTGAGAACTTAGGAGGCTAGCTGAAAGACACAGGTGCTTTGCATTCCTTGCTAGGACTTCACCGACAGCCCTCGCTCTCTGACTGGTGAGTTGGCACCTTCACCAGAGGCCTCCCAGGGAGCTGCCCCATCCCCATCCAGAAAGGAAACCAGCCGTTGGCAAGCAAACTCAGGCAGAGAAGTCTTGCCAGGGGAGAGGTTTCCCAAAGGATCCCATGCTTCAGTCCACATCCTTTTCCATGGGGGAAGCCGGGGTGTCCCAAATCTTTCCCACGCTTCAGAACCCCCTCCAGCAGCAGGGAGGCTTGCAGTCACCGTTGGGTGCCAAGGGGTGTTCCAGGTAGGCAGCTCTCCATGGAGAGAAAGGCTTCCCAGCTAGCAAGCTGCCTCAGGAGCTTTGCTGGAGTGCGGGTGTGAGTACCCGTGGGGTCGCCTTGAGGGTGGCTCCTGGAGCTGCATGGACGCAAACCCCGTGCTGAGCACACACCCAGGCAAGACTTAGCACACGTCTCAGCACCTCAAGCAGATCATGGCAGATGCCTCCTGCCTGCACTCAATAGACAGGTTGCCCTGTGCATTGCTGGGGAGGCCCTGGCACGTCACAGTTTCCCATGGGCCCAGCTACAGCCTTCTCCCTCTTAGGCCATGCACAGATCCTCTCCAGAGCTACGCTGTGTGTGGAAGTTCGCAAGGTGTGGCATGTGCTTCTCTTTCACTGCTTGGAACCTGCACACACCCAGACTGTGTGTGTCAACATTCACAGTGGGGCCTGATGGCAAGCAATCCTTAGCCCACTGCAAAGCGGGAGAGAGGCGGCCTTTCTGCTCAGGGCCAAACACCCTGCTGCTAGTCTGCTTCCCTGCGGGCTAACCTCTGTGAGGGAAAGGCCGTCTGGGCCCTGAAACGCAAGCACCTGGCCACCCACTCCTAGGTGCTCCTTTGCAACGCTGTCTTTTGGAAAGGCATCCTTCTCCTGGAGCCACCATGTGAGCTGCCTTTGGAAGCCCACAAGAGGCAGGAAGCAGCTTGCAGGAAACCTTGCTCATTGAGGGCCTTGCCCTTGAATATGCTTTGCAAGGAGGCAAGGAGGCCTCGGGTCCACTCGCTTTTCCAGTGGGGAACAGCGAGTGCTGAAGAGCTCTGTTCTGGCTCCAAGGCAGCCTGCAGCTCAGGCGCCCGTGGAATGGGCTTGGTTGGTAGAGCACAGCCCTCAGCAGGGCTCTCCAGTGTGTCTAGCCAGAGAGCCCCCTGCTTTGAACCGGCCTCAGGAATGCAGCTCTAGGGAGCTTTCCCCCTCCCTGCTTGCCTGTCCGGGTGACCACCTTGGAGAGGCCTGCTCCAAACTCGGGCTTTGGCCTTCACGCTGAGATCTCCTCCCTGAGCTCTCTAGCTCTCCCAACAATTGGCAAGTGCACCCAGTGGCACCACACCAGACAGTCTCCCTGAGCATGGCTAGGCCAGGCCTAGTCCCCGTGTCCCCTTGGTCTCTCTCGGCCTTTGCCTCCCTTAGGCCCTCCACTGCATGTCGACCCCCTGGGGTGCAAGGGGTCTTCCTGGAATGGCCAGTGTGTGGCGTGTGTCTTTTGGTGGCTCCGAGACTGCCTCCACAGAGGCTGGCTGGCAAGGGGAACACTGGGACTGAGAGGAAAATCAGCATTGTGCGTCCGGGGCAGCAGGCTAGCTGTGGCTTCCAAACTGCCTGCATAGCCCCCGTGTGGCCGTCTCCTCTTCCCTGGTGGAAAGCCTCCCTGAGAACTTAGGAGGCTAGCTGAAAGACACAGGTGCTTTCCATTCCTTGCTAGGACTTCACCGACAGCCCTCGCTCTCTGACTGGTGAGTTGGCACCTTCACCAGAGGCCTCCCAGGGAGCTGCCCCATCCCCATCCAGAAAGGAAACCAGCCGTTGGCAAGCAAACTCAGGCAGAGAAGTCTTGCCAGGGGAGAGGTTTCCCAAAGGATCCCATGCTTCAGTCCACACCCTTTTCCATGGGGGAAGCCAGGGTGTCCCAAATCTCTCCCACGCTTCAGAACCCCCTCCAGCAGCAGGGAGGCTTGCAGTCACCGTTGGGTGCCAAGGGGTGTTCCAGGCAGGCAGCTCTCCATGGAGAGAAAGGCTTCCCAGCTAGCAAGCTGCCTCAGGAGCTTTGCTGGAGTGCGGGTGTGAGTACCCGTGGGGTCGCCTTGAGGGTGGCTCCTGGAGCTGCATGGACGCAAACCCCGTGCTGAGCACACACCCAGGCAAGACTTAGCACACGTCTCAGCACCTCAAGCAGATCATGGCAGATGCCTCCTGCCTGCACTCAATAGACAGGTTGCCCTGTGCATTGCTGGGGAGGCCCTGGCACGTCACAGTTTCCCATGGGCCCAGCTACAGCCTTCTCCCTCTTAGGCCATGCACAGATCCTCTCCAGAGCTACGCTGTGTGTGGAAGTTCGCAAGGTGTGGCATGTGCTTCTCTTTCACTGCTTGGAACCTGCACACACCCAGACTGTGTGTGTCAACATTCACAGTGGGGCCTGATGGCAAGCAATCCTTAGCCCACTGCAAAGCGGGAGAGAGGCGGCCTTTCTGCTCAGGGCCAAACACCCTGCTGCTAGTCTGCTTCCCTGCGGGCTAACCTCTGTGAGGGAAAGGCCGTCTGGGCCCTGAAACGCAAGCACCTGGCCACCCACTCCTAGGTGCTCCTTTGCAACGCTGTCTTTTGGAAAGGCATCCTTCTCCTGGAGCCACCATGTGAGCTGCCTTTGGAAGCCCACAAGAGGCAGGAAGCAGCTTGCAGGAAACCTTGCTCATTGAGGGCCTTGCCCTTGAATATGCTTTGCAAGGAGGCAAGGAGGCCTCGGGTCCACTCGCTTTTCCAGTGGGGAACAGCGAGTGCTGAAGAGCTCTGTTCTGGCTCCAAGGCAGCCTGCAGCTCAGGCGCCCGTGGAATGGGCTTGGTTGGTAGAGCACAGCCCTCAGCAGGGCTCTCCAGTGTGTCTAGCCAGAGAGCCCCCTGCTTTGAACCGGCCTCAGGAATGCAGCTCTAGGGAGCTTTCCCCCTCCCTGCTTGCCTGTCCGGGTGACCACCTTGGAGAGGCCTGCTCCAAACTCGGGCTTTGGCCTTCACGCTGAGATCTCCTCCCTGAGCTCTCTAGCTCTCCCAACAATTGGCAAGTGCACCCAGTGGCACCACACCAGACAGTCTCCCTGAGCATGGCTAGGCCAGGCCTAGTCCCCGTGTCCCCTTGGTCTCTCTCGGCCTTTGCCTCCCTTAGGCCCTCCACTGCATGTCGACCCCCTGGGGTGCAAGGGGTCTTCCTGGAATGGCCAGTGTGTGGCGTGTGTCTTTTGGTGGCTCCGAGACTGCCTCCACAGAGGCTGGCTGGCAAGGGGAACACTGGGACTGAGAGGAAAATCAGCATTGTGCGTCCGGGGCAGCAGGCTAGCTGTGGCTTCCAAACTGCCTGCATAGCCCCCGTGTGGCCGTCTCCTCTTCCCTGGTGGAAAGCCTCCCTGAGAACTTAGGAGGCTAGCTGAAAGACACAGGTGCTTTCCATTCCTTGCTAGGACTTCACCGACAGCCCTCGCTCTCTGACTGGTGAGTTGGCACCTTCACCAGAGGCCTCCCAGGGAGCTGCCCCATCCCCATCCAGAAAGGAAACCAGCCGTTGGCAAGCAAACTCAGGCAGAGAAGTCTTGCCAGGGGAGAGGTTTCCCAAAGGATCCCATGCTTCAGTCCACACCCTTTTCCATGGGGGAAGCCGGGGTGTCCCAAATCTCTCCCACGCTTCAGAACCCCCTCCAGCAGCAGGGAGGCTTGCAGTCACCGTTGGGTGCCAAGGGGTGTTCCAGGCAGGCAGCTCTCCATGGAGAGAAAGGCTTCCCAGCTAGCAAGCTGCCTCAGGAGCTTTGCTGGAGTGCGGGTGTGAGTACCCGTGGGGTCGCCTTGAGGGTGGCTCCTGGAGCTGCATGGACGCAAACCCCGTGCTGAGCACACACCCAGGCAAGACTTAGCACACGTCTCAGCACCTCAAGCAGATCATGGCAGATGCCTCCTGCCTGCACTCAATAGACAGGTTGCCCTGTGCATTGCTGGGGAGGCCCTGGCACGTCACAGTTTCCCATGGGCCCAGCTACAGCCTTCTCCCTCTTAGGCCATGCACAGATCCTCTCCAGAGCTACGCTGTGTGTGGAAGTTCGCAAGGTGTGGCATGTGCTTCTCTTTCACTGCTTGGAACCTGCACACACCCAGACTGTGTGTGTCAACATTCACAGTGGGGCCTGATGGCAAGCAATCCTTAGCCCACTGCAAAGCGGGAGAGAGGCGGCCTTTCTGCTCAGGGCCAAACACCCTGCTGCTAGTCTGCTTCCCTGCGGGCTAACCTCTGTGAGGGAAAGGCCGTCTGGGCCCTGAAACGCAAGCACCTGGCCACCCACTCCTAGGTGCTCCTTTGCAACGCTGTCTTTTGGAAAGGCATCCTTCTCCTGGAGCCACCATGTGAGCTGCCTTTGGAAGCCCACAAGAGGCAGGAAGCAGCTTGCAGGAAACCTTGCTCATTGAGGGCCTTGCCCTTGAATATGCTTTGCAAGGAGGCAAGGAGGCCTCGGGTCCACTCGCTTTTCCAGTGGGGAACAGCGAGTGCTGAAGAGCTCTGTTCTGGCTCCAAGGCAGCCTGCAGCTCAGGCGCCCGTGGAATGGGCTTGGTTGGTAGAGCACAGCCCTCAGCAGGGCTCTCCAGTGTGTCTAGCCAGAGAGCCCCCTGCTTTGAACCGGCCTCAGGAATGCAGCTCTAGGGAGCTTTCCCCCTCCCTGCTTGCCTGTCCGGGTGACCACCTTGGAGAGGCCTGCTCCAAACTCGGGCTTTGGCCTTCACGCTGAGATCTCCTCCCTGAGCTCTCTAGCTCTCCCAACAATTGGCAAGTGCACCCAGTGGCACCACACCAGACAGTCTCCCTGAGCATGGCTAGGCCAGGCCTAGTCCCCGTGTCCCCTTGGTCTCTCTCGGCCTTTGCCTCCCTTAGGCCCTCCACTGCATGTCGACCCCCTGGGGTGCAAGGGGTCTTCCTGGAATGGCCAGTGTGTGGCGTGTGTCTTTTGGTGGCTCCGAGACTGCCTCCACAGAGGCTGGCTGGCAAGGGGAACACTGGGACTGAGAGGAAAATCAGCATTGTGCGTCCGGGGCAGCAGGCTAGCTGTGGCTTCCAAACTGCCTGCATAGCCCCCGTGTGGCCGTCTCCTCTTCCCTGGTGGAAAGCCTCCCTGAGAACTTAGGAGGCTAGCTGAAAGACACAGGTGCTTTCCATTCCTTGCTAGGACTTCACCGACAGCCCTCGCTCTCTGACTGGTGAGTTGGCACCTTCACCAGAGGCCTCCCAGGGAGCTGCCCCATCCCCATCCAGAAAGGAAACCAGCCGTTGGCAAGCAAACTCAGGCAGAGAAGTCTTGCCAGGGGAGAGGTTTCCCGAAGGATCCCATGCTTCAGTCCACACCCTTTTCCATGGGGGAAGCCGGGGTGTCCCAAATCTCTCCCACGCTTCAGAACCCCCTCCAGCAGCAGGGAGGCTTGCAGTCACCGTTGGGTGCCAAGGGGTGTTCCAGGCAGGCAGCTCTCCATGGAGAGAAAGGCTTCCCAGCTAGCAAGCTGCCTCAGGAGCTTTGCTGGAGTGCGGGTGTGAGTACCCGTGGGGTCGCCTTGAGGGTGGCTCCTGGAGCTGCATGGACGCAAACCCCGTGCTGAGCACACACCCAGGCAAGACTTAGCACACGTCTCAGCACCTCAAGCAGATCATGGCAGATGCCTCCTGCCTGCACTCAATAGACAGGTTGCCCTGTGCATTGCTGGGGAGGCCCTGGCACGTCACAGTTTCCCATGGGCCCAGCTACAGCCTTCTCCCTCTTAGGCCATGCACAGATCCTCTCCAGAGCTACGCTGTGTGTGGAAGTTCGCAAGGTGTGGCATGTGCTTCTCTTTCACTGCTTGGAACCTGCACACACCCAGACTGTGTGTGTCAACATTCACAGTGGGGCCTGATGGCAAGCAATCCTTAGCCCACTGCAAAGCGGGAGAGAGGCGGCCTTTCTGCTCAGGGCCAAACACCCTGCTGCTAGTCTGCTTCCCTGCGGGCTAACCTCTGTGAGGGAAAGGCCGTCTGGGCCCTGAAACGCAAGCACCTGGCCACCCACTCCTAGGTGCTCCTTTGCAACGCTGTCTTTTGGAAAGGCATCCTTCTCCTGGAGCCACCATGTGAGCTGCCTTTGGAAGCCCACAAGAGGCAGGAAGCAGCTTGCAGGAAACCTTGCTCATTGAGGGCCTTGCCCTTGAATATGCTTTGCAAGGAGGCAAGGAGGCCTCGGGTCCACTCGCTTTTCCAGTGGGGAACAGCGAGTGCTGAAGAGCTCTGTTCTGGCTCCAAGGCAGCCTGCAGCTCAGGCGCCCGTGGAATGGGCTTGGTTGGTAGAGCACAGCCCTCAGCAGGGCTCTCCAGTGTGTCTAGCCAGAGAGCCCCCTGCTTTGAACCGGCCTCAGGAATGCAGCTCTAGGGAGCTTTCCCCCTCCCTGCTTGCCTGTCCGGGTGACCACCTTGGAGAGGCCTGCTCCAAACTCGGGCTTTGGCCTTCACGCTGAGATCTCCTCCCTGAGCTCTCTAGCTCTCCCAACAATTGGCAAGTGCACCCAGTGGCACCACACCAGACAGTCTCCCTGAGCATGGCTAGGCCAGGCCTAGTCCCCGTGTCCCCTTGGTCTCTCTCGGCCTTTGCCTCCCTTAGGCCCTCCACTGCATGTCGACCCCCTGGGGTGCAAGGGGTCTTCCTGGAATGGCCAGTGTGTGGCGTGTGTCTTTTGGTGGCTCCGAGACTGCCTCCACAGAGGCTGGCTGGCAAGGGGAACACTGGGGCTGAGAGGAAAATCAGCATTGTGCGTCCGGGGCAGCAGGCTAGCTGTGGCTTCCAAACTGCCTGCATAGCCCCCGTGTGGCCGTCTCCTCTTCCCTGGTGGAAAGCCTCCCTGAGAACTTAGGAGGCTAGCTGAAAGACACAGGTGCTTTGCATTCCTTGCTAGGACTTCACCGACAGCCCTCGCTCTCTGACTGGTGAGTTGGCACCTTCACCAGAGGCCTCCCAGGGAGCTGCCCCATCCCCATCCAGAAAGGAAACCAGCCGTTGGCAAGCAAACTCAGGCAGAGAAGTCTTGCCAGGGGAGAGGTTTCCCGAAGGATCCCATGCTTCAGTCCACACCCTTTTCCATGGGGGAAGCCAGGGTGTCCCAAATCTCTCCCACGCTTCAGAACCCCCTCCAGCAGCAGGGAGGCTTGCAGTCACCGTTGGGTGCCAAGGGGTGTTCCAGGCAGGCAGCTCTCCATGGAGAGAAAGGCTTCCCAGCTAGCAAGCTGCCTCAGGAGCTTTGCTGGAGTGCGGGTGTGAGTACCCGTGGGGTCGCCTTGAGGGTGGCTCCTGGAGCTGCATGGACGCAAACCCCGTGCTGAGCACACACCCAGGCAAGACTTAGCACACGTCTCAGCACCTCAAGCAGATCATGGCAGATGCCTCCTGCCTGCACTCAATAGACAGGTTGCCCTGTGCATTGCTGGGGAGGCCCTGGCACGTCACAGTTTCCCATGGGCCCAGCTACAGCCTTCTCCCTCTTAGGCCATGCACAGATCCTCTCCAGAGCTACGCTGTGTGTGGAAGTTCGCAAGGTGTGGCATGTGCTTCTCTTTCACTGCTTGGAACCTGCACACACCCAGACTGTGTGTGTCAACATTCACAGTGGGGCCTGATGGCAAGCAATCCTTAGCCCACTGCAAAGCGGGAGAGAGGCGGCCTTTCTGCTCAGGGCCAAACACCCTGCTGCTAGTCTGCTTCCCTGCGGGCTAACCTCTGTGAGGGAAAGGCCGTCTGGGCCCTGAAACGCAAGCACCTGGCCACCTACTCCTAGGTGCTCCTTTGCAACGCTGTCTTTTGGAAAGGCATCCTTCTCCTGGAGAAACCATGTGAGCTGCCTTTGGAAGCCCACAAGAGGCAGGAAGCAGCTTGCAGGAAACCTTGCTCATTGAGGGCCTTGCCCTTGAATATGCTTTGCAAGGAGGCAAGGAGGCCTCGGGTCCACTCGCTTTTCCAGTGGGGAACAGCGAGTGCTGAAGAGCTCTGTTCTGGCTCCAAGGCAGCCTGCAGCTCAGGCGCCCGTGGAATGGGCTTGGTTGGTAGAGCACAGCCCTCAGCAGGGCTCTCCAGTGTGTCTAGCCAGAGAGCCCCCTGCTTTGAACCGGCCTCAGGAATGCAGCTCTAGGGAGCTTTCCCCCTCCCTGCTTGCCTGTCCGGGTGACCACCTTGGAGAGGCCTGCTCCAAACTCGGGCTTTGGCCTTCACGCTGAGATCTCCTCCCTGAGCTCTCTAGCTCTCCCAACAATTGGCAAGTGCACCCAGTGGCACCACACCAGACAGTCTCCCTGAGCATGGCTAGGCCAGGCCTAGTCCCCGTGTCCCCTTGGTCTCTCTCGGCCTTTGCCTCCCTTAGGCCCTCCACTGCATGTCGACCCCCTGGGGTGCAAGGGGTCTTCCTGGAATGGCCAGTGTGTGGCGTGTGTCTTTTGGTGGCTCCGAGACTGCCTCCACAGAGGCTGGCTGGCAAGGGGAACACTGGGGCTGAGAGGAAAATCAGCATTGTGCGTCCGGGGCAGCAGGCTAGCTGTGGCTTCCAAACTGCCTGCATAGCCCCCGTGTGGCCGTCTCCTCTTCCCTGGTGGAAAGCCTCCCTGAGAACTTAGGAGGCTAGCTGAAAGACACAGGTGCTTTGCATTCCTTGCTAGGACTTCACCGACAGCCCTCGCTCTCTGACTGGTGAGTTGGCACCTTCACCAGAGGCCTCCCAGGGAGCTGCCCCATCCCCATCCAGAAAGGAAACCAGCCGTTGGCAAGCAAACTCAGGCAGAGAAGTCTTGCCAGGAGAGAGGTTTCCCGAAGGATCCCATGCTTCAGTCCACACCCTTTTCCATGGGGGAAGCCAGGGTGTCCCAAATCTCTCCCACGCTTCAGAACCCCCTCCAGCAGCAGGGAGGCTTGCAGTCACCGTTGGGTGCCAAGGGGTGTTCCAGGCAGGCAGCTCTCCATGGAGAGAAAGGCTTCCCAGCTAGCAAGCTGCCTCAGGAGCTTTGCTGGAGTGCGGGTGTGAGTACCCGTGGGGTCGCCTTGAGGGTGGCTCCTGGAGCTGCATGGACGCAAACCCCGTGCTGAGCACACACCCAGGCAAGACTTAGCACACGTCTCAGCACCTCAAGCAGATCATGGCAGATGCCTCCTGCCTGCACTCAATAGACAGGTTGCCCTGTGCATTGCTGGGGAGGCCCTGGCACGTCACAGTTTCCCATGGGCCCAGCTACAGCCTTCTCCCTCTTAGGCCATGCACAGATCCTCTCCAGAGCTACGCTGTGTGTGGAAGTTCGCAAGGTGTGGCATGTGCTTCTCTTTCACTGCTTGGAACCTGCACACACCCAGACTGTGTGTGTCAACATTCACAGTGGGGCCTGATGGCAAGCAATCCTTAGCCCACTGCAAAGCGGGAGAGAGGCGGCCTTTCTGCTCAGGGCCAAACACCCTGCTGCTAGTCTGCTTCCCTGCGGGCTAACCTCTGTGAGGGAAAGGCCGTCTGGGCCCTGAAACGCAAGCACCTGGCCACCCACTCCTAGGTGCTCCTTTGCAACGCTGTCTTTTGGAAAGGCATCCTTCTCCTGGAGCCACCATGTGAGCTGCCTTTGGAAGCCCACAAGAGGCAGGAAGCAGCTTGCAGGAAACCTTGCTCATTGAGGGCCTTGCCCTTGAATATGCTTTGCAAGGAGGCAAGGAGGCCTCGGGTCCACTCGCTTTTCCAGTGGGGAACAGCGAGTGCTGAAGAGCTCTGTTCTGGCTCCAAGGCAGCCTGCAGCTCAGGCGCCCGTGGAATGGGCTTGGTTGGTAGAGCATAGCCCTCAGCAGGGCTCTCCAGTGTGTCTAGCCAGAGAGCCCCCTGCTTTGAACCGGCCTCAGGAATGCAGCTCTAGGGAGCTTTCCCCCTCCCTGCTTGCCTGTCCGGGTGACCACCTTGGAGAGGCCTGCTCCAAACTCGGGCTTTGGCCTTCACGCTGAGATCTCCTCCCTGAGCTCTCTAGCTCTCCCAACAATTGGCAAGTGCACCCAGTGGCACCACACCAGACAGTCTCCCTGAGCATGGCTAGGCCAGGCCTAGTCCCCGTGTCCCCTTGGTCTCTCTCGGCCTTTGCCTCCCTTAGGCCCTCCACTGCATGTCGACCCCCTGGGGTGCAAGGGGTCTTCCTGGAATGGCCAGTGTGTGGCGTGTGTCTTTTGGTGGCTCTGAGACTGCCTCCACAGAGGCTGGCTGGCAAGGGGAACACTGGGACTGAGAGGAAAATCAGCATTGTGCGTCCGGGGCAGCAGGCTAGCTGTGGCTTCCAAACTGCCTGCATAGCCCCCGTGTGGCCGTCTCCTCTTCCCTGGTGGAAAGCCTCCCTGAGAACTTAGGAGGCTAGCTGAAAGACACAGGTGCTTTCCATTCCTTGCTAGGACTTCACCGACAGCCCTCGCTCTCTGACTGGTGAGTTGGCACCTTCACCAGAGGCCTCCCAGGGAGCTGCCCCATCCCCATCCAGAAAGGAAACCAGCCGTTGGCAAGCAAACTCAGGCAGAGAAGTCTTGCCAGGAGAGAGGTTTCCCGAAGGATCCCATGCTTCAGTCCACACCCTTTTCCATGGGGGAAGCCAGGGTGTCCCAAATCTCTCCCACGCTTCAGAACCCCCTCCAGCAGCAGGGAGGCTTGCAGTCACCGTTGGGTGCCAAGGGGTGTTCCAGGCAGGCAGCTCTCCATGGAGAGAAAGGCTTCCCAGCTAGCAAGCTGCCTCAGGAGCTTTGCTGGAGTGCGGGTGTGAGTACCCGTGGGGTCGCCTTGAGGGTGGCTCCTGGAGCTGCATGGACGCAAACCCCGTGCTGAGCACACACCCAGGCAAGACTTAGCACACGTCTCAGCACCTCAAGCAGATCATGGCAGATGCCTCCTGCCTGCACTCAATAGACAGGTTGCCCTGTGCATTGCTGGGGAGGCCCTGGCACGTCACAGTTTCCCATGGGCCCAGCTACAGCCTTCTCCCTCTTAGGCCATGCACAGATCCTCTCCAGAGCTACGCTGTGTGTGGAAGTTCGCAAGGTGTGGCATGTGCTTCTCTTTCACTGCTTGGAACCTGCACACACCCAGACTGTGTGTGTCAACATTCACAGTGGGGCCTGATGGCAAGCAATCCTTAGCCCACTGCAAAGCGGGAGAGAGGCGGCCTTTCTGCTCAGGGCCAAACACCCTGCTGCTAGTCTGCTTCCCTGCGGGCTAACCTCTGTGAGGGAAAGGCCGTCTGGGCCCTGAAACGCAAGCACCTGGCCACCCACTCCTAGGTGCTCCTTTGCAACGCTGTCTTTTGGAAAGGCATCCTTCTCCTGGAGCCACCATGTGAGCTGCCTTTGGAAGCCCACAAGAGGCAGGAAGCAGCTTGCAGGAAACCTTGCTCATTGAGGGCCTTGCCCTTGAATATGCTTTGCAAGGAGGCAAGGAGGCCTCGGGTCCACTCGCTTTTCCAGTGGGGAACAGCGAGTGCTGAAGAGCTCTGTTCTGGCTCCAAGGCAGCCTGCAGCTCAGGCGCCCGTGGAATGGGCTTGGTTGGTAGAGCATAGCCCTCAGCAGGGCTCTCCAGTGTGTCTAGCCAGAGAGCCCCCTGCTTTGAACCGGCCTCAGGAATGCAGCTCTAGGGAGCTTTCCCCCTCCCTGCTTGCCTGTCCGGGTGACCACCTTGGAGAGGCCTGCTCCAAACTCGGGCTTTGGCCTTCACGCTGAGATCTCCTCCCTGAGCTCTCTAGCTCTCCCAACAATTGGCAAGTGCACCCAGTGGCACCACACCAGACAGTCTCCCTGAGCATGGCTAGGCCAGGCCTAGTCCCCGTGTCCCCTTGGTCTCTCTCGGCCTTTGCCTCCCTTAGGCCCTCCACTGCATGTCGACCCCCTGGGGTGCAAGGGGTCTTCCTGGAATGGCCAGTGTGTGGCGTGTGTCTTTTGGTGGCTCTGAGACTGCCTCCACAGAGGCTGGCTGGCAAGGGGAACACTGGGACTGAGAGGAAAATCAGCATTGTGCGTCCGGGGCAGCAGGCTAGCTGTGGCTTCCAAACTGCCTGCATAGCCCCCGTGTGGCCGTCTCCTCTTCCCTGGTGGAAAGCCTCCCTGAGAACTTAGGAGGCTAGCTGAAAGACACAGGTGCTTTCCATTCCTTGCTAGGACTTCACCGACAGCCCTCGCTCTCTGACTGGTGAGTTGGCACCTTCACCAGAGGCCTCCCAGGGAGCTGCCCCATCCCCATCCAGAAAGGAAACCAGCCGTTGGCAAGCAAACTCAGGCAGAGAAGTCTTGCCAGGGGAGAGGTTTCCCAAAGGATCCCATGCTTCAGTCCACACCCTTTTCCATGGGGGAAGCCGGGGTGTCCCAAATCTCTCCCACGCTTCAGAACCCCCTCCAGCAGCAGGGAGGCTTGCAGTCACCGTTGGGTGCCAAGGGGTGTTCCAGGCAGGCAGCTCTCCATGGAGAGAAAGGCTTCCCAGCTAGCAAGCTGCCTCAGGAGCTTTGCTGGAGTGCGGGTGTGAGTACCCGTGGGGTCGCCTTGAGGGTGGCTCCTGGAGCTGCATGGACGCAAACCCCGTGCTGAGCACACACCCAGGCAAGACTTAGCACACGTCTCAGCACCTCAAGCAGATCATGGCAGATGCCTCCTGCCTGCACTCAATAGACAGGTTGCCCTGTGCATTGCTGGGGAGGCCCTGGCACGTCACAGTTTCCCATGGGCCCAGCTACAGCCTTCTCCCTCTTAGGCCATGCACAGATCCTCTCCAGAGCTACGCTGTGTGTGGAAGTTCGCAAGGTGTGGCATGTGCTTCTCTTTCACTGCTTGGAACCTGCACACACCCAGACTGTGTGTGTCAACATTCACAGTGGGGCCTGATGGCAAGCAATCCTTAGCCCACTGCAAAGCGGGAGAGAGGCGGCCTTTCTGCTCAGGGCCAAACACCCTGCTGCTAGTCTGCTTCCCTGCGGGCTAACCTCTGTGAGGGAAAGGCCGTCTGGGCCCTGAAACGCAAGCACCTGGCCACCCACTCCTAGGTGCTCCTTTGCAACGCTGTCTTTTGGAAAGGCATCCTTCTCCTGGAGCCACCATGTGAGCTGCCTTTGGAAGCCCACAAGAGGCAGGAAGCAGCTTGCAGGAAACCTTGCTCATTGAGGGCCTTGCCCTTGAATATGCTTTGCAAGGAGGCAAGGAGGCCTCGGGTCCACTCGCTTTTCCAGTGGGGAACAGCGAGTGCTGAAGAGCTCTGTTCTGGCTCCAAGGCAGCCTGCAGCTCAGGCGCCCGTGGAATGGGCTTGGTTGGTAGAGCACAGCCCTCAGCAGGGCTCTCCAGTGTGTCTAGCCAGAGAGCCCCGTGCTTTGAACCGGCCTCAGGAATGCAGCTCTAGGGAGCTTTCCCCCTCCCTGCTTGCCTGTCCGGGTGACCACCTTGGAGAGGCCTGCTCCAAACTCGGGCTTTGGCCTTCACGCTGAGATCTCCTCCCTGAGCTCTCTAGCTCTCCCAACAATTGGCAAGTGCACCCAGTGGCACCACACCAGACAGTCTCCCTGAGCATGGCTAGGCCAGGCCTAGTCCCCGTGTCCCCTTGGTCTCTCTCGGCCTTTGCCTCCCTTAGGCCCTCCACTGCATGTCGACCCCCTGGGGTGCAAGGGGTCTTCCTGGAATGGCCAGTGTGTGGCGTGTGTCTTTTGGTGGCTCCGAGACTGCCTCCACAGAGGCTGGCTGGCAAGGGGAACACTGGGGCTGAGAGGAAAATCAGCATTGTGCGTCCGGGGCAGCAGGCTAGCTGTGGCTTCCAAACTGCCTGCATAGCACGCGGGTGGCCGTCTCCTCTTCCCTGGTGGAAAGCCTCCCTGAGAACTTAGGAGGCTAGCTGAAAGACACAGGTGCTTTCCATTCCTTGCTAGGACTTCACCGACAGCCCTCGCTCTCTGACTGGTGAGTTGGCACCTTCACCAGAGGCCTCCCAGGGAGCTGCCCCATCCCCATCCAGAAAGGAAACCAGCCGTTGGCAAGCAAACTCAGGCAGAGAAGTCTTGCCAGGGGAGAGGTTTCCCGAAGGAGCCCATGCTTCAGTCCACACCCTTTTCCATGGGGGAAGCCGGGGTGTCCCAAATCTCTCCCACGCTTCAGAACCCCCTCCAGCAACAGGGAGGCTTGCAGTCACGGTTGGGTGCCAAGGGGTGTTCCAGGCAGGCAGCTCTCCATGGAGAGAAAGGCTTCCCAGCTAGCAAGCTGCCTCAGGAGCATTGCTGCAGTGCGGGTGTGAGTACCCGTGGGGTCGCCTTGAGGGTGGCTCCTGGAGCTGCATGGACGCAAACCCCGTGCTGAGCACACACCCAGGCAAGACTTAGCACACGTCTCAGCACCTCAAGCAGATCATGGCAGATGCCTCCTGCCTGCACTCAATAGACAGGTTGCCCTGTGCATTGCTGGGGAGGCCCTGGCACGTCACAGTTTCCCATGGGCCCAGCTACAGCCTTCTCCCTCTTAGGCCATGCACAGATCCTCTCCAGAGCTACGCTGTGTGTGGAAGTTCGCAAGGTGTGGCATGTGCTTCTCTTTCACTGCTTGGAACCTGCACACACCCAGACTGTGTGTGTCAACATTCACAGTGGGGCCTGATGGCAAGCAATCCTTAGCCCACTGCAAAGCGGGAGAGAGGCGGCCTTTCTGCTCAGGGCCAAACACCCTGCTGCTAGTCTGCTTCCCTGCGGGCTAACCTCTGTGAGGGAAAGGCCGTCTGGGCCCTGAAACGCAAGCACCTGGCCACCCACTCCTAGGTGCTCCTTTGCAACGCTGTCTTTTGGAAAGGCATCCTTCTCCTGGAGCCACCATGTGAGCTGCCTTTGGAAGCCCACAAGAGGCAGGAAGCAGCTTGCAGGAAACCTTGCTCATTGAGGGCCTTGCCCTTGAATATGCTTTGCAAGGAGGCAAGGAGGCCTCGGATCCACTCGCTTTTCCAGTGGGGAACAGTGAGTGCTGAAGAGCTCTGTTCTGGCTCCAAGGCAGCCTGCAGCTCAGGCGCCCGTGGAATGGGCTTGGTTGGTAGAGCACAGCCCTCAGCAGGGCTCTCCAGTGTGTCTAGCCAGAGAGCCCCCTGCTTTGATCCGGCCTCAGGAATGCAGCTCTAGGGAGCTTTCCCCCTCCCTGCTTGCCTGTCCGGGTGACCACCTTGGAGAGGCCTGCTCCAAACTCGGGCTTTGGCCTTCACGCTGAGATCTCCTCCCTGAGCTCTCTAGCTCTCCCAACAATTGGCAAGTGCACCCAGTGGCACCACACCAGACAGTCTCCCTGAGCATGGCTAGGCCAGGCCTAGTCCCCGTGTCCCCTTGGTCTCTCTCGGCCTTTGCCTCCCTTAGGCCCTCCACTGCATGTCGACCCCCTGGGGTGCAAGGGGTCTTCCTGGAATGGCCAGTGTGTGGCGTGTGTCTTTTGGTGGCTCCGAGACTGCCTCCACAGAGGCTGGCTGGCAAGGGGAACACTGGGGCTGAGAGGAAAATCAGCATTGTGCGTCCGGGGCAGCAGGCTAGCTGTGGCTTCCAAACTGCCTGCATAGCCCCCGTGTGGCCGTCTCCTCTTCCCTGGTGGAAAGCCTCCCTGAGAACTTAGGAGGCTAGCTGAAAGACACAGGTGCTTTCCATTCCTTGCTAGGACTTCACCGACAGCCCTCGCTCTCTGACTGGTGAGTTGGCACCTTCACCAGAGGCCTCCCAGGGAGCTGCCCCATCCCCATCCAGAAAGGAAACCAGCCGTTGGCAAGCAAACTCAGGCAGAGAAGTCTTGCCAGGGGAGAGGTTTCCCGAAGGATCCCATGCTTCAGTCCACACCCTTTTCCATGGGGGAAGCCGGGGTGTCCCAAATCTCTCCCACGCTTCAGAACCCCCTCCAGCAGCAGGGAGGCTTGCAGTCACCGTTGGGTGCCAAGGGGTGTTCCAGGCAGGCAGCTCTCCATGGAGAGAAAGGCTTCCCAGCTAGCAAGCTGCCTCAGGAGCATTGCTGGAGTGCGGGTGTGAGTACCCGTGGGGTCGCCTTGAGGGTGGCTCCTGGAGCTGCATGGACGCAAACCCCGTGCTGAGCACACACCCAGGCAAGACTTAGCACACGTCTCAGCACCTCAAGCAGATCATGGCAGATGCCTCCTGCCTGCACTCAATAGACAGGTTGCCCTGTGCATTGCTGGGGAGGCCCTGGCACGTCACAGTTTCCCATGGGCCCAGCTACAGCCTTCTCCCTCTTAGGCCATGCACAGATCCTCTCCAGAGCTACGCTGTGTGTGGAAGTTCGCAAGGTGTGGCATGTGCTTCTCTTTCACTGCTTGGAACCTGCACACACCCAGACTGTGTGTGTCAACATTCACAGTGGGGCCTGATGGCAAGCAATCCTTAGCCCACTGCAAAGCGGGAGAGAAGCGGCCTTTCTGCTCAGGGCCAAACACCCTGCTGCTAGTCTGCTTCCCTGCGGGCTAACCTCTGTGAGGGAAAGGCCGTCTGGGCCCTGAAACGCAAGCACCTGGCCACCCACTCCTAGGTGCTCCTTTGCAACGCTGTCTTTTGGAAAGGCATCCTTCTCCTGGAGCCACCATGTGAGCTGCCTTTGGAAGCCCACAAGAGGCAGGAAGCAGCTTGCAGGAAACCTTGCTCATTGAGGGCCTTGCCCTTGAATATGCTTTGCAAGGAGGCAAGGAGGCCTCGGATCCACTCGCTTTTCCAGTGGGGAACAGTGAGTGCTGAAGAGCTCTGTTCTGGCTCCAAGGCAGCCTGCAGCTCAGGCGCCCGTGGAATGGGCTTGGTTGGTAGAGCACAGCCCTCAGCAGGGCTCTCCAGTGTGTCTAGCCAGAGAGCCCCCTGCTTTGAACCGGCCTCAGGAATGCAGCTCTAGGGAGCTTTCCCCCTCCCTGCTTGCCTGTCCGGGTGACCACCTTGGAGAGGCCTGCTCCAAACTCGGGCTTTGGCCTTCACGCTGAGATCTCCTCCCTGAGCTCTCTAGCTCTCCCAACAATTGGCAAGTGCACCCAGTGGCACCACACCAGACAGTCTCCCTGAGCATGGCTAGGCCAGGCCTAGTCCCCGTGTCCCCTTGGTCTCTCTCGGCCTTTGCCTCCCTTAGGCCCTCCACTGCATGTCGACCCCCTGGGGTGCAAGGGGTCTTCCTGGAATGGCCAGTGTGTGGCGTGTGTCTTTTGGTGGCTCCGAGACTGCCTCCACAGAGGCTGGCTGGCAAGGGGAACACTGGGGCTGAGAGGAAAATCAGCATTGTGCGTCCGGGGCAGCAGGCTAGCTGTGGCTTCCAAACTGCCTGCATAGCCCCCGTGTGGCCCTCTCCTCTTCCCTGGTGGAAAGCCTCCCTGAGAACTTAGGAGGCTAGCTGAAAGACACAGGTGCTTTGCATTCCTTGCTAGGACTTCACCGACAGCCCTCGCTCTCTGACTGGTGAGTTGGCACCTTCACCAGAGGCCTCCCAGGGAGCTGCCCCATCCCCATCCAGAAAGGAAACCAGCCGTTGGCAAGCAAACTCAGGCAGAGAAGTCTTGCCAGGGGAGAGGTTTCCCGAAGGAGCCCATGCTTCAGTCCACACCCTTTTCCATGGGGGAAGCCGGGGTGTCCCAAATCTCTCCCACGCTTCAGAACCCCCTCCAGCAGCAGGGAGGCTTGCAGTCACCGTTGGGTGCCAAGGGGTGTTCCAGGCAGGCAGCTCTCCATGGAGAGAAAGGCTTCCCAGCTAGCAAGCTGCCTCAGGAGCATTGCTGGAGTGCGGGTGTGAGTACCCGTGGGGTCGCCTTGAGGGTGGCTCCTGGAGCTGCATGGACGCAAACCCCGTGCTGAGCACACACCCAGGCAAGACTTAGCACACGTCTCAGCACCTCAAGCAGATCATGGCAGATGCCTCCTGCCTGCACTCAATAGACAGGTTGCCCTGTGCATTGCTGGGGAGGCCCTGGCACGTCACAGTTTCCCATGGGCCCAGCTACAGCCTTCTCCCTCTTAGGCCATGCACAGATCCTCTCCAGAGCTACGCTGTGTGTGGAAGTTCGCAAGGTGTGGCATGTGCTTGTCTTTCACTGCTTGGAACCTGCACACACCCAGACTGTGTGTGTCAACATTCACAGTGGGGCCTGATGGCAAGCAATCCTTAGCCCACTGCAAAGCGGGAGAGAGGCGGCCTTTCTGCTCAGGGCCAAACACCCTGCTGCTAGTCTGCTTCCCTGCGGGCTAACCTCTGTGAGGGAAAGGCCGTCTGGGCCCTGAAACGCAAGCACCTGGCCACCCACTCCTAGGTGCTCCTTTGCAACGCTGTCTTTTGGAAAGGCATCCTTCTCCTGGAGCCACCATGTGAGCTGCCTTTGGAAGCCCACAAGAGGCAGGAAGCAGCTTGCAGGAAACCTTGCTCATTGAGGGCCTTGCCCTTGAATATGCTTTGCAAGGAGGCAAGGAGGCCTCGGGTCCACTCGCTTTTCCAGTGGGGAACAGCGAGTGCTGAAGAGCTCTGTTCTGGCTCCAAGGCAGCCTGCAGCTCAGGCGCCCGTGGAATGGGCTTGGTTGGTAGAGCACAGCCCTCAGCAGGGCTCTCCAGTGTGTCTAGCCAGAGAGCCCCCTGCTTTGAACCGGCCTCAGGAATGCAGCTCTAGGGAGCTTTCCCCCTCCCTGCTTGCCTGTCCGGGTGACCACCTTGGAGAGGCCTGCTCCAAACTCGGGCTTTGGCCTTCACGCTGAGATCTCCTCCCTGAGCTCTCTAGCTCTCCCAACAATTGGCAAGTGCACCCAGTGGCACCACACCAGACAGTCTCCCTTAGCATGGCTAGGCCAGGCCTAGTCCCCGTGTCCCCTTGGTCTCTCTCGGCCTTTGCCTCCCTTAGGCCCTCCACTGCATGTCGACCCCCTGGGGTGCAAGGGGTCTTCCTGGAATGGCCAGTGTGTGGCGTGTGTCTTTTGGTGGCTCCGAGACTGCCTCCACAGAGGCTGGCTGGCAAGGGGAACACTGGGGCTGAGAGGAAAATCAGCATTGTGCGTCCGGGGCAGCAGGCTAGCTGTGGCTTCCAAACTGCCTGCATAGCCCCCGTGTGGCCGTCTCCTCTTCCCTGGTGGAAAGCCTCCCTGAGAACTTAGGAGGCTAGCTGAAAGACACAGGTGCTTTGCATTCCTTGCTAGGACTTCACCGACAGCCCTCGCTCTCTGACTGGTGAGTTGGCACCTTCACCAGAGGCCTCCCAGGGAGCTGCCCCATCCCCATCCAGAAAGGAAACCAGCCGTTGGCAAGCAAACTCAGGCAGAGAAGTCTTGCCAGGGGAGAGGTTTCCCGAAGGATCCCATGCTTCAGTCCACACCCTTTTCCATGGGGGAAGCCGGGGTGTCCCAAATCTCTCCCACGCTTCAGAACCCCCTCCAGCAGCAGGGAGGCTTGCAGTCACCGTTGGGTGCCAAGGGGTGTTCCAGGCAGGCAGCTCTCCATGGAGAGAAAGGCTTCCCAGCTAGCAAGCTGCCTCAGGAGCTTTGCTGGAGTGCGGGTGTGAGTACCCGTGGGGTCGCCTTGAGGGTGGCTCCTGGAGCTGCATGGACGCAAACCCCGTGCTGAGCACACACCCAGGCAAGACTTAGCACACGTCTCAGCACCTCAAGCAGATCATGGCAGATGCCTCCTGCCTGCACTCAATAGACAGGTTGCCCTGTGCATTGCTGGGGAGGCCCTGGCACGTCACAGTTTCCCATGGGCCCAGCTACAGCCTTCTCCCTCTTAGGCCATGCACAGATCCTCTCCAGAGCTACGCTGTGTGTGGAAGTTCGCAAGGTGTGGCATGTGCTTGTCTTTCACTGCTTGGAACCTGCACACACCCAGACTGTGTGTGTCAACATTCACAGTGGGGCCTGATGGCAAGCAATCCTTAGCCCACTGCAAAGCGGGAGAGAGGCGGCCTTTCTGCTCAGGGCCAAACACCCTGCTGCTAGTCTGCTTCCCTGCGGGCTAACCTCTGTGAGGGAAAGGCCGTCTGGGCCCTGAAACGCAAGCACCTGGCCACCCACTCCTAGGTGCTCCTTTGCAACGCTGTCTTTTGGAAAGGCATCCTTCTCCTGGAGCCACCATGTGAGCTGCCTTTGGAAGCCCACAAGAGGCAGGAAGCAGCTTGCAGGAAACCTTGCTCATTGAGGGCCTTGCCCTTGAATATGCTTTGCAAGGAGGCAAGGAGGCCTCGGGTCCACTCGCTTTTCCAGTGGGGAACAGCGAGTGCTGAAGAGCTCTGTTCTGGCTCCAAGGCAGCCTGCAGCTCAGGCGCCCGTGGAATGGGCTTGGTTGGTAGAGCACAGCCCTCAGCAGGGCTCTCCAGTGTGTCTAGCCAGAGAGCCCCCTGCTTTGAACCGGCCTCAGGAATGCAGCTCTAGGGAGCTTTCCCCCTCCCTGCTTGCCTGTCCGGGTGACCACCTTGGAGAGGCCTGCTCCAAACTCGGGCTTTGGCCTTCACGCTGAGATCTCCTCCCTGAGCTCTCTAGCTCTCCCAACAATTGGCAAGTGCACCCAGTGGCACCACACCAGACAGTCTCCCTGAGCATGGCTAGGCCAGGCCTAGTCCCCGTGTCCCCTTGGTCTCTCTCGGCCTTTGCCTCCCTTAGGCCCTCCACTGCATGTCGACCCCCTGGGGTGCAAGGGGTCTTCCTGGAATGGCCAGTGTGTGGCGTGTGTCTTTTGGTGGCTCCGAGACTGCCTCCACAGAGGCTGGCTGGCAAGGGGAACACTGGGGCTGAGAGGAAAATCAGCATTGTGCGTCCGGGGCAGCAGGCTAGCTGTGGCTTCCAAACTGCCTGCATAGCCCCCGTGTGGCCGTCTCCTCTTCCCTGGTGGAAAGCCTCCCTGAGAACTTAGGAGGCTAGCTGAAAGACACAGGTGCTTTGCATTCCTTGCTAGGACTTCACCGACAGCCCTCGCTCTCTGACTGGTGAGTTGGCACCTTCACCAGAGGCCTCCCAGGGAGCTGCCCCATCCCCATCCAGAAAGGAAACCAGCCGTTGGCAAGCAAACTCAGGCAGAGAAGTCTTGCCAGGGGAGAGGTTTCCCGAAGGAGCCCATGCTTCAGTCCACACCCTTTTCCATGGGGGAAGCCGGGCTGTCCCAAATCTCTCCCACGCTTCAGAACCCCCTCCAGCAGCAGGGAGGCTTGCAGTCACCGTTGGGTGCCAAGGGGTGTTCCAGGCAGGCAGCTCTCCATGGAGAGAAAGGCTTCCCAGCTAGCAAGCTGCCTCAGGAGCTTTGCTGGAGTGCGGGTGTGAGTACCCGTGGGGTCGCCTTGAGGGTGGCTCCTGGAGCTGCATGGACGCAAACCCCGTGCTGAGCACACACCCAGGCAAGACTTAGCACACGTCTCAGCACCTCAAGCAGATCATGGCAGATGCCTCCTGCCTGCACTCAATAGACAGGTTGCCCTGTGCATTGCTGGGGAGGCCCTGGCACGTCACAGTTTCCCATGGGCCCAGCTACAGCCTTCTCCCTCTTAGGCCATGCACAGATCCTCTCCAGAGCTACGCTGTGTGTGGAAGTTCGCAAGGTGTGGCATGTGCTTCTCTTTCACTGCTTGGAACCTGCACACACCCAGACTGTGTGTGTCAACATTCACAGTGGGGCCTGATGGCAAGCAATCCTTAGCCCACTGCAAAGCGGGAGAGAGGCGGCCTTTCTGCTCAGGGCCAAACACCCTGCTGCTTGTCTGCTTCCCTGCGGGCTAACCTCTGTGAGGGAAAGGCCGTCTGGGCCCTGAAACGCAAGCACCTGGCCACCCACTCCTAGGTGCTCCTTTGCAACGCTGTCTTTTGGAAAGGCATCCTTCTCCTGGAGCCACCATGTGAGCTGCCTTTGGAAGCCCACAAGAGGCAGGAAGCAGCTTGCAGGAAACCTTGCTCATTGAGGGCCTTGCCCTTGAATATGCTTTGCAAGGAGGCAAGGAGGCCTCGGGTCCACTCGCTTTTCCAGTGGGGAACAGCGAGTGCTGAAGAGCTCTGTTCTGGCTCCAAGGCAGCCTGCAGCTCAGGCGCCCGTGGAATGGGCTTGGTTGGAGAGCACAGCCCTCAGCAGGGCTCTCCAGTGTGTCTAGCCAGAGAGCCCCCTGCTTTGAACCGGCCTCAGGAATGCAGCTCTAGGGAGCTTTCCCCCTCCCTGCTTGCCTGTCCGGGTGACCACCTTGGAGAGGCCTGCTCCAAACTCGGGCTTTGGCCTTCACGCTGAGATCTCCTCCCTGAGCTCTCTAGCTCTCCCAACAATTGGCAAGTGCACCCAGTGGCACCACACCAGACAGTCTCCCTGAGCATGGCTAGGCCAGGCCTAGTCCCCGTGTCCCCTTGGTCTCTCTCGGCCTTTGCCTCCCTTAGGCCCTCCACTGCATGTCGACCCCCTGGGGTGCAAGGGGTCTTCCTGGAATGGCCAGTGTGTGGCGTGTGTCTTTTGGTGGCTCCGAGACTGCCTCCACAGAGGCTGGCTGGCAAGGGGAACACTGGGGCTGAGAGGAAAATCAGCATTGTGCGTCCGGGGCAGCAGGCTAGCTGTGGCTTCCAAACTGCCTGCATAGCCCCCGTGTGGCCGTCTCCTCTTCCCTGGTGGAAAGCCTCCCTGAGAACTTAGGAGGCTAGCTGAAAGACACAGGTGCTTTCCATTCCTTGCTAGGACTTCACCGACAGCCCTCGCTCTCTGACTGGTGAGTTGGCACCTTCACCAGAGGCCTCCCAGGGAGCTGCCCCATCCCCATCCAGAAAGGAAACCAGCCGTTGGCAAGCAAACTCAGGCAGAGAAGTCTTGCCAGGGGAGAGGTTTCCCGAAGGAGCCCATGCTTCAGTCCACACCCTTTTCCATGGGGGAAGCCGGGGTGTCCCAAATCTCTCCCACGCTTCAGAACCCCCTCCAGCAGCAGGGAGGCTTGCAGTCACCGTTGGGTGCCAAGGGGTGTTCCAGGCAGGCAGCTCTCCATGGAGAGAAAGGCTTCCCAGCTAGCAAGCTGCCTCAGGAGCATTGCTGCAGTGCGGGTGTGAGTACCCGTGGGGTCGCCTTGAGGGTGGCTCCTGGAGCTGCATGGACGCAAACCCCGTGCTGAGCACACACCCAGGCAAGACTTAGCACACGTCTCAGCACCTCAAGCAGATCATGGCAGATGCCTCCTGCCTGCACTCAATAGACAGGTTGCCCTGTGCATTGCTGGGGAGGCCCTGGCACGTCAGAGTTTCCCATGGGCCCAGCTACAGCCTTCTCCCTCTTAGGCCATGCACAGATCCTCTCCAGAGCTACGCTGTGTGTGGAAGTTCGCAAGGTGTGGCATGTGCTTGTCTTTCACTGCTTGGAACCTGCACACACCCAGACTGTGTGTGTCAACATTCACAGTGGGGCCTGATGGCAAGCAATCCTTAGCCCACTGCAAAGCGGGAGAGAGGCGGCCTTTCTGCTCAGGGCCAAACACCCTGCTGCTAGTCTGCTTCCCTGCGGGCTAACCTCTGTGAGGGAAAGGCCGTCTGGGCCCTGAAACGCAAGCACCTGGCCACCCACTCCTAGGTGCTCCTTTGCAACGCTGTCTTTTGGAAAGGCATCCTTCTCCTGGAGCCACCATGTGAGCTGCCTTTGGAAGCCCACAAGAGGCAGGAAGCAGCTTGCAGGAAACCTTGCTCATTGAGGGCCTTGCCCTTGAATATGCTTTGCAAGGAGGCAAGGAGGCCTCGGGTCCACTCGCTTTTCCAGTGGGGAACAGCGAGTGCTGAAGAGCTCTGTTCTGGCTCCAAGGCAGCCTGCAGCTCAGGCGCCCGTGGAATGGGCTTGGTTGGAGAGCACAGCCCTCAGCAGGGCTCTCCAGTGTGTCTAGCCAGAGAGCCCCCTGCTTTGAACCGGCCTCAGGAATGCAGCTCTAGGGAGCTTTCCCCCTCCCTGCTTGCCTGTCCGGGTGACCACCTTGGAGAGGCCTGCTCCAAACTCGGGCTTTGGCCTTCACGCTGAGATCTCCTCCCTGAGCTCTCTAGCTCTCCCAACAATTGGCAAGTGCACCCAGTGGCACCACACCAGACAGTCTCCCTGAGCATGGCTAGGCCAGGCCTAGTCCCCGTGTCCCCTTGGTCTCTCTCGGCCTTTGCCTCCCTTAGGCCCTCCACTGCATGTCGACCCCCTGGGGTGCAAGGGGTCTTCCTGGAATGGCCAGTGTGTGGCATGTGTCTTTTGGTGGCTCCGAGACTGCCTCCACAGAGGCTGGCTGGCAAGGGGAACACTGGGGCTGAGAGGAAAATCAGCATTGTGCGTCCGGGGCAGCAGGCTAGCTGTGGCTTCCAAACTGCCTGCATAGCCCCCGTGTGGCCGTCTCCTCTTCCCTGGTGGAAAGCCTCCCTGAGAACTTAGGAGGCTAGCTGAAAGACACAGGTGCTTTCCATTCCTTGCTAGGACTTCACCGACAGCCCTCGCTCTCTGACTGGTGAGTTGGCACCTTCACCAGAGGCCTCCCAGGGAGCTGCCCCATCCCCATCCAGAAAGGAAACCAGCCGTTGGCAAGCAAACTCAGGCAGAGAAGTCTTGCCAGGGGAGAGGTTTCCCGAAGGATCCCATGCTTCAGTCCACACCCTTTTCCATGGGGGAAGCCGGGGTGTCCCAAATCTCTCCCACGCTTCAGAACCCCCTCCAGCAGCAGGGAGGCTTGCAGTCACCGTTGGGTGCCAAGGGGTGTTCCAGGCAGGCAGCTCTCCATGGAGAGAAAGGCTTCCCAGCTAGCAAGCTGCCTCAGGAGCATTGCTGGAGTGCGGGTGTGAGTACCCGTGGGGTCGCCTTGAGGGTGGCTCCTGGAGCTGCATGGACGCAAACCCCGTGCTGAGCACACACCCAGGCAAGACTTAGCACACGTCTCAGCACCTCAAGCAGATCATGGCAGATGCCTCCTGCCTGCACTCAATAGACAGGTTGCCCTGTGCATTGCTGGGGAGGCCCTGGCACGTCACAGTTTCCCATGGGCCCAGCTACAGCCTTCTCCCTCTTAGGCCATGCACAGATCCTCTCCAGAGCTACGCTGTGTGTGGAAGTTCGCAAGGTGTGGCATGTGCTTCTCTTTCACTGCTTGGAACCTGCACACACCCAGACTGTGTGTGTCAACATTCACAGTGGGGCCTGATGGCAAGCAATCCTTAGCCCACTGCAAAGCGGGAGAGAGGCGGCCTTTCTGCTCAGGGCCAAACACCCTGCTGCTAGTCTGCTTCCCTGCGGGCTAACCTCTGTGAGGGAAAGGCCGTCTGGGCCCTGAAACGCAAGCACCTGGCCACCCACTCCTAGGTGCTCCTTTGCAACGCTGTCTTTTGGAAAGGCATCCTTCTCCTGGAGAAACCATGTGAGCTGCCTTTGGAAGCCCACAAGAGGCAGGAAGCAGCTTGCAGGAAACCTTGCTCATTGAGGGCCTTGCCCTTGAATATGCTTTGCAAGGAGGCAAGGAGGCCTCGGGTCCACTCGCTTTTCCAGTGGGGAACAGCGAGTGCTGAAGAGCTCTGTTCTGGCTCCAAGGCAGCCTGCAGCTCAGGCGCCCGTGGAATGGGCTTGGTTGGAGAGCACAGCCCTCAGCAGGGCTCTCCAGTGTGTCTAGCCAGAGAGCCCCCTGCTTTGAACCGGCCTCAGGAATGCAGCTCTAGGGAGCTTTCCCCCTCCCTGCTTGCCTGTCCGGGTGACCACCTTGGAGAGGCCTGCTCCAAACTCGGGCTTTGGCCTTCACGCTGAGATCTCCTCCCTGAGCTCTCTAGCTCTCCCAACAATTGGCAAGTGCACCCAGTGGCACCACACCAGACAGTCTCCCTGAGCATGGCTAGGCCAGGCCTAGTCCCCGTGTCCCCTTGGTCTCTCTCGGCCTTTGCCTCCCTTAGGCCCTCCACTGCATGTCGACCCCCTGGGGTGCAAGGGGTCTTCCTGGAATGGCCAGTGTGTGGCGTGTGTCTTTTGGTGGCTCCGAGACTGCCTCCACAGAGGCTGGCTGGCAAGGGGAACACTGGGGCTGAGAGGAAAATCAGCATTGTGCGTCCGGGGCAGCAGGCTAGCTGTGGCTTCCAAACTGCCTGCATAGCCCCCGTGTGGCCGTCTCCTCTTCCCTGGTGGAAAGCCTCCCTGAGAACTTAGGAGGCTAGCTGAAAGACACAGGTGCTTTGCATTCCTTGCTAGGACTTCACCGACAGCCCTCGCTCTCTGACTGGTGAGTTGGCACCTTCACCAGAGGCCTCCCAGGGAGCTGCCCCATCCCCATCCAGAAAGGAAACCAGCCGTTGGCAAGCAAACTCAGGCAGAGAAGTCTTGCCAGGGGAGAGGTTTCCCGAAGGATCCCATGCTTCAGTCCACACCCTTTTCCATGGGGGAAGCCGGGGTGTCCCAAATCTCTCCCACGCTTCAGAACCCCCTCCAGCAGCAGGGAGGCTTGCAGTCACCGTTGGGTGCCAAGGGGTGTTCCAGGCAGGCAGCTCTCCATGGAGAGAAAGGCTTCCCAGCTAGCAAGCTGCCTCAGGAGCATTGCTGCAGTGCGGGTGTGAGTACCCGTGGGGTCGCCTTGAGGGTGGCTCCTGGAGCTGCATGGACGCAAACCCCGTGCTGAGCACACACCCAGGCAAGACTTAGCACACGTCTCAGCACCTCAAGCAGATCATGGCAGATGCCTCCTGCCTGCACTCAATAGACAGGTTGCCCTGTGCATTGCTGGGGAGGCCCTGGCACGTCACAGTTTCCCATGGGCCCAGCTACAGCCTTCTCCCTCTTAGGCCATGCACAGATCCTCTCCAGAGCTACGCTGTGTGTGGAAGTTCGCAAGGTGTGGCATGTGCTTCTCTTTCACTGCTTGGAACCTGCACACACCCAGACTGTGTGTGTCAACATTCACAGTGGGGCCTGATGGCAAGCAATCCTTAGCCCACTGCAAAGCGGGAGAGAGGCGGCCTTTCTGCTCAGGGCCAAACACCCTGCTGCTAGTCTGCTTCCCTGCGGGCTAACCTCTGTGAGGGAAAGGCCGTCTGGGCCCTGAAACGCAAGCACCTGGCCACCCACTCCTAGGTGCTCCTTTGCAACGCTGTCTTTTGGAAAGGCATCCTTCTCCTGGAGCCACCATGTGAGCTGCCTTTGGAAGCCCACAAGAGGCAGGAAGCAGCTTGCAGGAAACCTTGCTCATTGAGGGCCTTGCCCTTGAATATGCTTTGCAAGGAGGCAAGGAGGCCTCGGGTCCACTCGCTTTTCCAGTGGGGAACAGCGAGTGCTGAAGAGCTCTGTTCTGGCTCCAAGGCAGCCTGCAGCTCAGGCGCCCGTGGAATGGGCTTGGTTGGTAGAGCACAGCCCTCAGCAGGGCTCTCCAGTGTGTCTAGCCAGAGAGCCCCCTGCTTTGAACCGGCCTCAGGAATGCAGCTCTAGGGAGCTTTCCCCCTCCCTGCTTGCCTGTCCGGGTGACCACCTTGGAGAGGCCTGCTCCAAACTCGGGCTTTGGCCTTCACGCTGAGATCTCCTCCCTGAGCTCTCTAGCTCTCCCAACAATTGGCAAGTGCACCCAGTGGCACCACACCAGACAGTCTCCCTGAGCATGGCTAGGCCAGGCCTAGTCCCCGTGTCCCCTTGGTCTCTCTCGGCCTTTGCCTCCCTTAGGCCCTCCACTGCATGTCGACCCCCTGGGGTGCAAGGGGTCTTCCTGGAATGGCCAGTGTGTGGCGTGTGTCTTTTGGTGGCTCCGAGACTGCCTCCACAGAGGCTGGCTGGCAAGGGGAACACTGGGGCTGAGAGGAAAATCAGCATTGTGCGTCCGGGGCAGCAGGCTAGCTGTGGCTTCCAAACTGCCTGCATAGCCCCCGTGTGGCCGTCTCCTCTTCCCTGGTGGAAAGCCTCCCTGAGAACTTAGGAGGCTAGCTGAAAGACACAGGTGCTTTCCATTCCTTGCTAGGACTTCACCGACAGCCCTCGCTCTCTGACTGGTGAGTTGGCACCTTCACCAGAGGCCTCCCAGGGAGCTGCCCCATCCCCATCCAGAAAGGAAACCAGCCGTTGGCAAGCAAACTCAGGCAGAGAAGTCTTGCCAGGGGAGAGGTTTCCCGAAGGAGCCCATGCTTCAGTCCACACCCTTTTCCATGGGGGAAGCCGGGGTGTCCCAAATCTCTCCCACGCTTCAGAACCCCCTCCAGCAGCAGGGAGGCTTGCAGTCACCGTTGGGTGCCAAGGGGTGTTCCAGGCAGGCAGCTCTCCATGGAGAGAAAGGCTTCCCAGCTAGCAAGCTGCCTCAGGAGCATTGCTGCAGTGCGGGTGTGAGTACCCGTGGGGTCGCCTTGAGGGTGGCTCCTGGAGCTGCATGGACGCAAACCCCGTGCTGAGCACACACCCAGGCAAGACTTAGCACACGTCTCAGCACCTCAAGCAGATCATGGCAGATGCCTCCTGCCTGCACTCAATAGACAGGTTGCCCTGTGCATTGCTGGGGAGGCCCTGGCACGTCACAGTTTCCCATGGGCCCAGCTACAGCCTTCTCCCTCTTAGGCCATGCACAGATCCTCTCCAGAGCTACGCTGTGTGTGGAAGTTCGCAAGGTGTGGCATGTGCTTCTCTTTCACTGCTTGGAACCTGCACACACCCAGACTGTGTGTGTCAACATTCACAGTGGGGCCTGATGGCAAGCAATCCTTAGCCCACTGCAAAGCGGGAGAGAGGCGGCCTTTCTGCTCAGGGCCAAACACCCTGCTGCTAGTCTGCTTCCCTGCGGGCTAACCTCTGTGAGGGAAAGGCCGTCTGGGCCCTGAAACGCAAGCACCTGGCCACCCACTCCTAGGTGCTCCTTTGCAACGCTGTCTTTTGGAAAGGCATCCTTCTCCTGGAGCCACCATGTGAGCTGCCTTTGGAAGCCCACAAGAGGCAGGAAGCAGCTTGCAGGAAACCTTGCTCATTGAGGGCCTTGCCCTTGAATATGCTTTGCAAGGAGGCAAGGAGGCCTCGGGTCCACTCGCTTTTCCAGTGGGGAACAGCGAGTGCTGAAGAGCTCTGTTCTGGCTCCAAGGCAGCCTGCAGCTCAGGCGCCCGTGGAATGGGCTTGGTTGGTAGAGCACAGCCCTCAGCAGGGCTCTCCAGTGTGTCTAGCCAGAGAGCCCCCTGCTTTGAACCGGCCTCAGGAATGCAGCTCTAGGGAGCTTTCCCCCTCCCTGCTTGCCTGTCCGGGTGACCACCTTGGAGAGGCCTGCTCCAAACTCGGGCTTTGGCCTTCACGCTGAGATCTCCTCCCTGAGCTCTCTAGCTCTCCCAACAATTGGCAAGTGCACCCAGTGGCACCACACCAGACAGTCTCCCTGAGCATGGCTAGGCCAGGCCTAGTCCCCGTGTCCCCTTGGTCTCTCTCGGCCTTTGCCTCCCTTAGGCCCTCCACTGCATGTCGACCCCCTGGGGTGCAAGGGGTCTTCCTGGAATGGCCAGTGTGTGGCGTGTGTCTTTTGGTGGCTCCGAGACTGCCTCCACAGAGGCTGGCTGGCAAGGGGAACACTGGGGCTGAGAGGAAAATCAGCATTGTGCGTCCGGGGCAGCAGGCTAGCTGTGGCTTCCAAACTGCCTGCATAGCCCCCGTGTGGCCGTCTCCTCTTCCCTGGTGGAAAGCCTCCCTGAGAACTTAGGAGGCTAGCTGAAAGACACAGGTGCTTTCCATTCCTTGCTAGGACTTCACCGACAGCCCTCGCTCTCTGACTGGTGAGTTGGCACCTTCACCAGAGGCCTCCCAGGGAGCTGCCCCATCCCCATCCAGAAAGGAAACCAGCCGTTGGCAAGCAAACTCAGGCAGAGAAGTCTTGCCAGGGGAGAGGTTTCCCGAAGGATCCCATGCTTCAGTCCACACCCTTTTCCATGGGGGAAGCCGGGGTGTCCCAAATCTCTCCCACGCTTCAGAACCCCCTCCAGCAGCAGGAAGGCTTGCAGTCACCGTTGGGTGCCAAGGGGTGTTCCAGGCAGGCAGCTCTCCATGGAGAGAAAGGCTTCCCAGCTAGCAAGCTGCCTCAGGAGCATTGCTGGAGTGCGGGTGTGAGTACCCGTGGGGTCGCCTTGAGGGTGGCTCCTGGAGCTGCATGGACGCAAACCCCGTGCTGAGCACACACCCAGGCAAGACTTAGCACACGTCTCAGCACCTCAAGCAGATCATGGCAGATGCCTCCTGCCTGCACTCAATAGACAGGTTGCCCTGTGCATTGCTGGGGAGGCCCTGGCACGTCACAGTTTCCCATGGGCCCAGCTACAGCCTTCTCCCTCTTAGGCCATGCACAGATCCTCTCCAGAGCTACGCTGTGTGTGGAAGTTCGCAAGGTGTGGCATGTGCTTCTCTTTCACTGCTTGGAACCTGCACACACCCAGACTGTGTGTGTCAACATTCACAGTGGGGCCTGATGGCAAGCAATCCTTAGCCCACTGCAAAGCGGGAGAGAGGCGGCCTTTCTGCTCAGGGCCAAACACCCTGCTGCTAGTCTGCTTCCCTGCGGGCTAACCTCTGTGAGGGAAAGGCCGTCTGGGCCCTGAAACGCAAGCACCTGGCCACCCACTCCTAGGTGCTCCTTTGCAACGCTGTCTTTTGGAAAGGCATCCTTCTCCTGGAGCCACCATGTGAGCTGCCTTTGGAAGCCCACAAGAGGCAGGAAGCAGCTTGCAGGAAACCTTGCTCATTGAGGGCCTTGCCCTTGAATATGCTTTGCAAGGAGGCAAGGAGGCCTCGGGTCCACTCGCTTTTCCAGTGGGGAACAGCGAGTGCTGAAGAGCTCTGTTCTGGCTCCAAGGCAGCCTGCAGCTCAGGCGCCCGTGGAATGGGCTTGGTTGGTAGAGCACAGCCCTCAGCAGGGCTCTCCAGTGTGTCTAGCCAGAGAGCCCCCTGCTTTGAACCGGCCTCAGGAATGCAGCTCTAGGGAGCTTTCCCCCTCCCTGCTTGCCTGTCCGGGTGACCACCTTGGAGAGGCCTGCTCCAAACTCGGGCTTTGGCCTTCACGCTGAGATCTCCTCCCTGAGCTCTCTAGCTCTCCCAACAATTGGCAAGTGCACCCAGTGGCACCACACCAGACAGTCTCCCTGAGCATGGCTAGGCCAGGCCTAGTCCCCGTGTCCCCTTGGTCTCTCTCGGCCTTTGCCTCCCTTAGGCCCTCCACTGCATGTCGACCCCCTGGGGTGCAAGGGGTCTTCCTGGAATGGCCAGTGTGTGGCGTGTGTCTTTTGGTGGCTCCGAGACTGCCTCCACAGAGGCTGGCTGGCAAGGGGAACACTGGGGCTGAGAGGAAAATCAGCATTGTGCGTCCGGGGCAGCAGGCTAGCTGTGGCTTCCAAACTGCCTGCATAGCCCCCGTGTGGCCGTCTCCTCTTCCCTGGTGGAAAGCCTCCCTGAGAACTTAGGAGGCTAGCTGAAAGACACAGGTGCTTTCCATTCCTTGCTAGGACTTCACCGACAGCCCTCGCTCTCTGACTGGTGAGTTGGCACCTTCACCAGAGGCCTCCCAGGGAGCTGCCCCATCCCCATCCAGAAAGGAAACCAGCCGTTGGCAAGCAAACTCAGGCAGAGAAGTCTTGCCAGGGGAGAGGTTTCCCGAAGGATCCCATGCTTCAGTCCACACCCTTTTCCATGGGGGAAGCCGGGGTGTCCCAAATCTCTCCCACGCTTCAGAACCCCCTCCAGCAGCAGGAAGGCTTGCAGTCACCGTTGGGTGCCAAGGGGTGTTCCAGGCAGGCAGCTCTCCATGGAGAGAAAGGCTTCCCAGCTAGCAAGCTGCCTCAGGAGCATTGCTGCAGTGCGGGTGTGAGTACCCGTGGGGTCGCCTTGAGGGTGGCTCCTGGAGCTGCATGGACGCAAACCCCGTGCTGAGCACACACCCAGGCAAGACTTAGCACACGTCTCAGCACCTCAAGCAGATCATGGCAGATGCCTCCTGCCTGCACTCAATAGACAGGTTGCCCTGTGCATTGCTGGGGAGGCCCTGGCACGTCACAGTTTCCCATGGGCCCAGCTACAGCCTTCTCCCTCTTAGGCCATGCACAGATCCTCTCCAGAGCTACGCTGTGTGTGGAAGTTCGCAAGGTGTGGCATGTGCTTCTCTTTCACTGCTTGGAACCTGCACACACCCAGACTGTGTGTGTCAACATTCACAGTGGGGCCTGATGGCAAGCAATCCTTAGCCCACTGCAAAGCGGGAGAGAGGCGGCCTTTCTGCTCAGGGCCAAACACCCTGCTGCTAGTCTGCTTCCCTGCGGGCTAACCTCTGTGAGGGAAAGGCCGTCTGGGCCCTGAAACGCAAGCACCTGGCCACCCACTCCTAGGTGCTCCTTTGCAACGCTGTCTTTTGGAAAGGCATCCTTCTCCTGGAGCCACCATGTGAGCTGCCTTTGGAAGCCCACAAGAGGCAGGAAGCAGCTTGCAGGAAACCTTGCTCATTGAGGGCCTTGCCCTTGAATATGCTTTGCAAGGAGGCAAGGAGGCCTCGGGTCCACTCGCTTTTCCAGTGGGGAACAGCGAGTGCTGAAGAGCTCTGTTCTGGCTCCAAGGCAGCCTGCAGCTCAGGCGCCCGTGGAATGGGCTTGGTTGGTAGAGCACAGCCCTCAGCAGGGCTCTCCAGTGTGTCTAGCCAGAGAGCCCCCTGCTTTGAACCGGCCTCAGGAATGCAGCTCTAGGGAGCTTTCCCCCTCCCTGCTTGCCTGTCCGGGTGACCACCTTGGAGAGGCCTGCTCCAAACTCGGGCTTTGGCCTTCACGCTGAGATCTCCTCCCTGAGCTCTCTAGCTCTCCCAACAATTGGCAAGTGCACCCAGTGGCACCACACCAGACAGTCTCCCTGAGCATGGCTAGGCCAGGCCTAGTCCCCGTGTCCCCTTGGTCTCTCTCGGCCTTTGCCTCCCTTAGGCCCTCCACTGCATGTCGACCCCCTGGGGTGCAAGGGGTCTTCCTGGAATGGCCAGTGTGTGGCGTGTGTCTTTTGGTGGCTCCGAGACTGCCTCCACAGAGGCTGGCTGGCAAGGGGAACACTGGGGCTGAGAGGAAAATCAGCATTGTGCGTCCGGGGCAGCAGGCTAGCTGTGGCTTCCAAACTGCCTGCATAGCCCCCGTGTGGCCGTCTCCTCTTCCCTGGTGGAAAGCCTCCCTGAGAACTTAGGAGGCTAGCTGAAAGACACAGGTGCTTTCCATTCCTTGCTAGGACTTCACCGACAGCCCTCGCTCTCTGACTGGTGAGTTGGCACCTTCACCAGAGGCCTCCCAGGGAGCTGCCCCATCCCCATCCAGAAAGGAAACCAGCCGTTGGCAAGCAAACTCAGGCAGAGAAGTCTTGCCAGGGGAGAGGTTTCCCGAAGGAGCCCATGCTTCAGTCCACACCCTTTTCCATGGGGGAAGCCGGGGTGTCCCAAATCTCTCCCACGCTTCAGAACCCCCTCCAGCAGCAGGGAGGCTTGCAGTCACCGTTGGGTGCCAAGGGGTGTTCCAGGCAGGCAGCTCTCCATGGAGAGAAAGGCTTCCCAGCTAGCAAGCTGCCTCAGGAGCATTGCTGCAGTGCGGGTGTGAGTACCCGTGGGGTCGCCTTGAGGGTGGCTCCTGGAGCTGCATGGACGCAAACCCCGTGCTGAGCACACACCCAGGCAAGACTTAGCACACGTCTCAGCACCTCAAGCAGATCATGGCAGATGCCTCCTGCCTGCACTCAATAGACAGGTTGCCCTGTGCATTGCTGGGGAGGCCCTGGCACGTCACAGTTTCCCATGGGCCCAGCTACAGCCTTCTCCCTCTTAGGCCATGCACAGATCCTCTCCAGAGCTACGCTGTGTGTGGAAGTTCGCAAGGTGTGGCATGTGCTTCTCTTTCACTGCTTGGAACCTGCACACACCCAGACTGTGTGTGTCAACATTCACAGTGGGGCCTGATGGCAAGCAATCCTTAGCCCACTGCAAAGCGGGAGAGAGGCGGCCTTTCTGCTCAGGGCCAAACACCCTGCTGCTAGTCTGCTTCCCTGCGGGCTAACCTCTGTGAGGGAAAGGCCGTCTGGGCCCTGAAACGCAAGCACCTGGCCACCCACTCCTAGGTGCTCCTTTGCAACGCTGTCTTTTGGAAAGGCATCCTTCTCCTGGAGCCACCATGTGAGCTGCCTTTGGAAGCCCACAAGAGGCAGGAAGCAGCTTGCAGGAAACCTTGCTCATTGAGGGCCTTGCCCTTGAATATGCTTTGCAAGGAGGCAAGGAGGCCTCGGGTCCACTCGCTTTTCCAGTGGGGAACAGCGAGTGCTGAAGAGCTCTGTTCTGGCTCCAAGGCAGCCTGCAGCTCAGGCGCCCGTGGAATGGGCTTGGTTGGTAGAGCACAGCCCTCAGCAGGGCTCTCCAGTGTGTCTAGCCAGAGAGCCCCCTGCTTTGAACCGGCCTCAGGAATGCAGCTCTAGGGAGCTTTCCCCCTCCCTGCTTGCCTGTCCGGGTGACCACCTTGGAGAGGCCTGCTCCAAACTCGGGCTTTGGCCTTCACGCTGAGATCTCCTCCCTGAGCTCTCTAGCTCTCCCAACAATTGGCAAGTGCACCCAGTGGCACCACACCAGACAGTCTCCCTGAGCATGGCTAGGCCAGGCCTAGTCCCCGTGTCCCCTTGGTCTCTCTCGGCCTTTGCCTCCCTTAGGCCCTCCACTGCATGTCGACCCCCTGGGGTGCAAGGGGTCTTCCTGGAATGGCCAGTGTGTGGCGTGTGTCTTTTGGTGGCTCCGAGACTGCCTCCACAGAGGCTGGCTGGCAAGGGGAACACTGGGGCTGAGAGGAAAATCAGCATTGTGCGTCCGGGGCAGCAGGCTAGCTGTGGCTTCCAAACTGCCTGCATAGCCCCCGTGTGGCCGTCTCCTCTTCCCTGGTGGAAAGCCTCCCTGAGAACTTAGGAGGCTAGCTGAAAGACACAGGTGCTTTCCATTCCTTGCTAGGACTTCACCGACAGCCCTCGCTCTCTGACTGGTGAGTTGGCACCTTCACCAGAGGCCTCCCAGGGAGCTGCCCCATCCCCATCCAGAAAGGAAACCAGCCGTTGGCAAGCAAACTCAGGCAGAGAAGTCTTGCCAGGGGAGAGGTTTCCCGAAGGAGCCCATGCTTCAGTCCACACCCTTTTCCATGGGGGAAGCCGGGGTGTCCCAAATCTCTCCCACGCTTCAGAACCCCCTCCAGCAGCAGGGAGGCTTGCAGTCACCGTTGGGTGCCAAGGGGTGTTCCAGGCAGGCAGCTCTCCATGGAGAGAAAGGCTTCCCAGCTAGCAAGCTGCCTCAGGAGCATTGCTGCAGTGCGGGTGTGAGTACCCGTGGGGTCGCCTTGAGGGTGGCTCCTGGAGCTGCATGGACGCAAACCCCGTGCTGAGCACACACCCAGGCAAGACTTAGCACACGTCTCAGCACCTCAAGCAGATCATGGCAGATGCCTCCTGCCTGCACTCAATAGACAGGTTGCCCTGTGCATTGCTGGGGAGGCCCTGGCACGTCACAGTTTCCCATGGGCCCAGCTACAGCCTTCTCCCTCTTAGGCCATGCACAGATCCTCTCCAGAGCTACGCTGTGTGTGGAAGTTCGCAAGGTGTGGCATGTGCTTCTCTTTCACTGCTTGGAACCTGCACACACCCAGACTGTGTGTGTCAACATTCACAGTGGGGCCTGATGGCAAGCAATCCTTAGCCCACTGCAAAGCGGGAGAGAGGCGGCCTTTCTGCTCAGGGCCAAACACCCTGCTGCTAGTCTGCTTCCCTGCGGGCTAACCTCTGTGAGGGAAAGGCCGTCTGGGCCCTGAAACGCAAGCACCTGGCCACCCACTCCTAGGTGCTCCTTTGCAACGCTGTCTTTTGGAAAGGCATCCTTCTCCTGGAGCCACCATGTGAGCTGCCTTTGGAAGCCCACAAGAGGCAGGAAGCAGCTTGCAGGAAACCTTGCTCATTGAGGGCCTTGCCCTTGAATATGCTTTGCAAGGAGGCAAGGAGGCCTCGGGTCCACTCGCTTTTCCAGTGGGGAACAGCGAGTGCTGAAGAGCTCTGTTCTGGCTCCAAGGCAGCCTGCAGCTCAGGCGCCCGTGGAATGGGCTTGGTTGGTAGAGCACAGCCCTCAGCAGGGCTCTCCAGTGTGTCTAGCCAGAGAGCCCCCTGCTTTGAACCGGCCTCAGGAATGCAGCTCTAGGGAGCTTTCCCCCTCCCTGCTTGCCTGTCCGGGTGACCACCTTGGAGAGGCCTGCTCCAAACTCGGGCTTTGGCCTTCACGCTGAGATCTCCTCCCTGAGCTCTCTAGCTCTCCCAACAATTGGCAAGTGCACCCAGTGGCACCACACCAGACAGTCTCCCTGAGCATGGCTAGGCCAGGCCTAGTCCCCGTGTCCCCTTGGTCTCTCTCGGCCTTTGCCTCCCTTAGGCCCTCCACTGCATGTCGACCCCCTGGGGTGCAAGGGGTCTTCCTGGAATGGCCAGTGTGTGGCGTGTGTCTTTTGGTGGCTCCGAGACTGCCTCCACAGAGGCTGGCTGGCAAGGGGAACACTGGGGCTGAGAGGAAAATCAGCATTGTGCGTCCGGGGCAGCAGGCTAGCTGTGGCTTCCAAACTGCCTGCATAGCCCCCGTGTGGCCGTCTCCTCTTCCCTGGTGGAAAGCCTCCCTGAGAACTTAGGAGGCTAGCTGAAAGACACAGGTGCTTTCCATTCCTTGCTAGGACTTCACCGACAGCCCTCGCTCTCTGACTGGTGAGTTGGCACCTTCACCAGAGGCCTCCCAGGGAGCTGCCCCATCCCCATCCAGAAAGGAAACCAGCCGTTGGCAAGCAAACTCAGGCAGAGAAGTCTTGCCAGGGGAGAGGTTTCCCGAAGGATCCCATGCTTCAGTCCACACCCTTTTCCATGGGGGAAGCCGGGGTGTCCCAAATCTCTCCCACGCTTCAGAACCCCCTCCAGCAGCAGGAAGGCTTGCAGTCACCGTTGGGTGCCAAGGGGTGTTCCAGGCAGGCAGCTCTCCATGGAGAGAAAGGCTTCCCAGCTAGCAAGCTGCCTCAGGAGCATTGCTGGAGTGCGGGTGTGAGTACCCGTGGGGTCGCCTTGAGGGTGGCTCCTGGAGCTGCATGGACGCAAACCCCGTGCTGAGCACACACCCAGGCAAGACTTAGCACACGTCTCAGCACCTCAAGCAGATCATGGCAGATGCCTCCTGCCTGCACTCAATAGACAGGTTGCCCTGTGCATTGCTGGGGAGGCCCTGGCACGTCACAGTTTCCCATGGGCCCAGCTACAGCCTTCTCCCTCTTAGGCCATGCACAGATCCTCTCCAGAGCTACGCTGTGTGTGGAAGTTCGCAAGGTGTGGCATGTGCTTCTCTTTCACTGCTTGGAACCTGCACACACCCAGACTGTGTGTGTCAACATTCACAGTGGGGCCTGATGGCAAGCAATCCTTAGCCCACTGCAAAGCGGGAGAGAGGCGGCCTTTCTGCTCAGGGCCAAACACCCTGCTGCTAGTCTGCTTCCCTGCGGGCTAACCTCTGTGAGGGAAAGGCCGTCTGGGCCCTGAAACGCAAGCACCTGGCCACCCACTCCTAGGTGCTCCTTTGCAACGCTGTCTTTTGGAAAGGCATCCTTCTCCTGGAGCCACCATGTGAGCTGCCTTTGGAAGCCCACAAGAGGCAGGAAGCAGCTTGCAGGAAACCTTGCTCATTGAGGGCCTTGCCCTTGAATATGCTTTGCAAGGAGGCAAGGAGGCCTCGGGTCCACTCGCTTTTCCAGTGGGGAACAGCGAGTGCTGAAGAGCTCTGTTCTGGCTCCAAGGCAGCCTGCAGCTCAGGCGCCCGTGGAATGGGCTTGGTTGGTAGAGCACAGCCCTCAGCAGGGCTCTCCAGTGTGTCTAGCCAGAGAGCCCCCTGCTTTGAACCGGCCTCAGGAATGCAGCTCTAGGGAGCTTTCCCCCTCCCTGCTTGCCTGTCCGGGTGACCACCTTGGAGAGGCCTGCTCCAAACTCGGGCTTTGGCCTTCACGCTGAGATCTCCTCCCTGAGCTCTCTAGCTCTCCCAACAATTGGCAAGTGCACCCAGTGGCACCACACCAGACAGTCTCCCTGAGCATGGCTAGGCCAGGCCTAGTCCCCGTGTCCCCTTGGTCTCTCTCGGCCTTTGCCTCCCTTAGGCCCTCCACTGCATGTCGACCCCCTGGGGTGCAAGGGGTCTTCCTGGAATGGCCAGTGTGTGGCGTGTGTCTTTTGGTGGCTCCGAGACTGCCTCCACAGAGGCTGGCTGGCAAGGGGAACACTGGGGCTGAGAGGAAAATCAGCATTGTGCGTCCGGGGCAGCAGGCTAGCTGTGGCTTCCAAACTGCCTGCATAGCCCCCGTGTGGCCGTCTCCTCTTCCCTGGTGGAAAGCTTCCCTGAGAACTTAGGAGGCTAGCTGAAAGACACAGGTGCTTTCCATTCCTTGCTAGGACTTCACCGACAGCCCTCGCTCTCTGACTGGTGAGTTGGCACCTTCACCAGAGGCCTCCCAGGGAGCTGCCCCATCCCCATCCAGAAAGGAAACCAGCCGTTGGCAAGCAAACTCAGGCAGAGAAGTCTTGCCAGGGGAGAGGTTTCCCGAAGGATCCCATGCTTCAGTCCACACCCTTTTCCATGGGGGAAGCCGGGGTGTCCCAAATCTCTCCCACGCTTCAGAACCCCCTCCAGCAGCAGGGAGGCTTGCAGTCACCGTTGGGTGCCAAGGGGTGTTCCAGGCAGGCAGCTCTCCATGGAGAGAAAGGCTTCCCAGCTAGCAAGCTGCCTCAGGAGCATTGCTGCAGTGCGGGTGTGAGTACCCGTGGGGTCGCCTTGAGGGTGGCTCCTGGAGCTGCATGGACGCAAACCCCGTGCTGAGCACACACCCAGGCAAGACTTAGCACACGTCTCAGCACCTCAAGCAGATCATGGCAGATGCCTCCTGCCTGCACTCAATAGACAGGTTGCCCTGTGCATTGCTGGGGAGGCCCTGGCACGTCACAGTTTCCCATGGGCCCAGCTACAGCCTTCTCCCTCTTAGGCCATGCACAGATCCTCTCCAGAGCTACGCTGTGTGTGGAAGTTCGCAAGGTGTGGCATGTGCTTCTCTTTCACTGCTTGGAACCTGCACACACCCAGACTGTGTGTGTCAACATTCACAGTGGGGCCTGATGGCAAGCAATCCTTAGCCCACTGCAAAGCGGGAGAGAGGCGGCCTTTCTGCTCAGGGCCAAACACCCTGCTGCTAGTCTGCTTCCCTGCGGGCTAACCTCTGTGAGGGAAAGGCCGTCTGGGCCCTGAAACGCAAGCACCTGGCCACCCACTCCTAGGTGCTCCTTTGCAACGCTGTCTTTTGGAAAGGCATCCTTCTCCTGGAGCCACCATGTGAGCTGCCTTTGGAAGCCCACAAGAGGCAGGAAGCAGCTTGCAGGAAACCTTGCTCATTGAGGGCCTTGCCCTTGAATATGCTTTGCAAGGAGGCAAGGAGGCCTCGGGTCCACTCGCTTTTCCAGTGGGGAACAGCGAGTGCTGAAGAGCTCTGTTCTGGCTCCAAGGCAGCCTGCAGCTCAGGCGCCCGTGGAATGGGCTTGGTTGGTAGAGCACAGCCCTCAGCAGGGCTCTCCAGTGTGTCTAGCCAGAGAGCCCCCTGCTTTGAACCGGCCTCAGGAATGCAGCTCTAGGGAGCTTTCCCCCTCCCTGCTTGCCTGTCCGGGTGACCACCTTGGAGAGGCCTGCTCCAAACTCGGGCTTTGGCCTTCACGCTGAGATCTCCTCCCTGAGCTCTCTAGCTCTCCCAACAATTGGCAAGTGCACCCAGTGGCACCACACCAGACAGTCTCCCTGAGCATGGCTAGGCCAGGCCTAGTCCCCGTGTCCCCTTGGTCTCTCTCGGCCTTTGCCTCCCTTAGGCCCTCCACTGCATGTCGACCCCCTGGGGTGCAAGGGGTCTTCCTGGAATGGCCAGTGTGTGGCGTGTGTCTTTTGGTGGCTCCGAGACTGCCTCCACAGAGGCTGGCTGGCAAGGGGAACACTGGGGCTGAGAGGAAAATCAGCATTGTGCGTCCGGGGCAGCAGGCTAGCTGTGGCTTCCAAACTGCCTGCATAGCCCCCGTGTGGCCGTCTCCTCTTCCCTGGTGGAAAGCCTCCCTGAGAACTTAGGAGGCTAGCTGAAAGACACAGGTGCTTTCCATTCCTTGCTAGGACTTCACCGACAGCCCTCGCTCTCTGACTGGTGAGTTGGCACCTTCACCAGAGGCCTCCCAGGGAGCTGCCCCATCCCCATCCAGAAAGGAAACCAGCCGTTGGCAAGCAAACTCAGGCAGAGAAGTCTTGCCAGGGGAGAGGTTTCCCGAAGGAGCCCATGCTTCAGTCCACACCCTTTTCCATGGGGGAAGCCGGGGTGTCCCAAATCTCTCCCACGCTTCAGAACCCCCTCCAGCAGCAGGGAGGCTTGCAGTCACCGTTGGGTGCCAAGGGGTGTTCCAGGCAGGCAGCTCTCCATGGAGAGAAAGGCTTCCCAGCTAGCAAGCTGCCTCAGGAGCATTGCTGGAGTGCGGGTGTGAGTACCCGTGGGGTCGCCTTGAGGGTGGCTCCTGGAGCTGCATGGACGCAAACCCCGTGCTGAGCACACACCCAGGCAAGACTTAGCACACGTCTCAGCACCTCAAGCAGATCATGGCAGATGCCTCCTGCCTGCACTCAATAGACAGGTTGCCCTGTGCATTGCTGGGGAGGCCCTGGCACGTCACAGTTTCCCATGGGCCCAGCTACAGCCTTCTCCCTCTTAGGCCATGCACAGATCCTCTCCAGAGCTACGCTGTGTGTGGAAGTTCGCAAGGTGTGGCATGTGCTTCTCTTTCACTGCTTGGAACCTGCACACACCCAGACTGTGTGTGTCAACATTCACAGTGGGGCCTGATGGCAAGCAATCCTTAGCCCACTGCAAAGCGGGAGAGAGGCGGCCTTTCTGCTCAGGGCCAAACACCCTGCTGCTAGTCTGCTTCCCTGCGGGCTAACCTCTGTGAGGGAAAGGCCGTCTGGGCCCTGAAACGCAAGCACCTGGCCACCCACTCCTAGGTGCTCCTTTGCAACGCTGTCTTTTGGAAAGGCATCCTTCTCCTGGAGCCACCATGTGAGCTGCCTTTGGAAGCCCACAAGAGGCAGGAAGCAGCTTGCAGGAAACCTTGCTCATTGAGGGCCTTGCCCTTGAATATGCTTTGCAAGGAGGCAAGGAGGCCTCGGGTCCACTCGCTTTTCCAGTGGGGAACAGCGAGTGCTGAAGAGCTCTGTTCTGGCTCCAAGGCAGCCTGCAGCTCAGGCGCCCGTGGAATGGGCTTGGTTGGTAGAGCACAGCCCTCAGCAGGGCTCTCCAGTGTGTCTAGCCAGAGAGCCCCCTGCTTTGAACCGGCCTCAGGAATGCAGCTCTAGGGAGCTTTCCCCCTCCCTGCTTGCCTGTCCGGGTGACCACCTTGGAGAGGCCTGCTCCAAACTCGGGCTTTGGCCTTCACGCTGAGATCTCCTCCCTGAGCTCTCTAGCTCTCCCAACAATTGGCAAGTGCACCCAGTGGCACCACACCAGACAGTCTCCCTGAGCATGGCTAGGCCAGGCCTAGTCCCCGTGTCCCCTTGGTCTCTCTCGGCCTTTGCCTCCCTTAGGCCCTCCACTGCATGTCGACCCCCTGGGGTGCAAGGGGTCTTCCTGGAATGGCCAGTGTGTGGCGTGTGTCTTTTGGTGGCTCCGAGACTGCCTCCACAGAGGCTGGCTGGCAAGGGGAACACTGGGGCTGAGAGGAAAATCAGCATTGTGCGTCCGGGGCAGCAGGCTAGCTGTGGCTTCCAAACTGCCTGCATAGCCCCCGTGTGGCCGTCTCCTCTTCCCTGGTGGAAAGCTTCCCTGAGAACTTAGGAGGCTAGCTGAAAGACACAGGTGCTTTCCATTCCTTGCTAGGACTTCACCGACAGCCCTCGCTCTCTGACTGGTGAGTTGGCACCTTCACCAGAGGCCTCCCAGGGAGCTGCCCCATCCCCATCCAGAAAGGAAACCAGCCGTTGGCAAGCAAACTCAGGCAGAGAAGTCTTGCCAGGGGAGAGGTTTCCCGAAGGATCCCATGCTTCAGTCCACACCCTTTTCCATGGGGGAAGCCGGGGTGTCCCAAATCTCTCCCACGCTTCAGAACCCCCTCCAGCAGCAGGGAGGCTTGCAGTCACCGTTGGGTGCCAAGGGGTGTTCCAGGCAGGCAGCTCTCCATGGAGAGAAAGGCTTCCCAGCTAGCAAGCTGCCTCAGGAGCATTGCTGCAGTGCGGGTGTGAGTACCCGTGGGGTCGCCTTGAGGGTGGCTCCTGGAGCTGCATGGACGCAAACCCCGTGCTGAGCACACACCCAGGCAAGACTTAGCACACGTCTCAGCACCTCAAGCAGATCATGGCAGATGCCTCCTGCCTGCACTCAATAGACAGGTTGCCCTGTGCATTGCTGGGGAGGCCCTGGCACGTCACAGTTTCCCATGGGCCCAGCTACAGCCTTCTCCCTCTTAGGCCATGCACAGATCCTCTCCAGAGCTACGCTGTGTGTGGAAGTTCGCAAGGTGTGGCATGTGCTTCTCTTTCACTGCTTGGAACCTGCACACACCCAGACTGTGTGTTTCAACATTCACAGTGGGGCCTGATGGCAAGCAATCCTTAGCCCACTGCAAAGCGGGAGAGAGGCGGCCTTTCTGCTCAGGGCCAAACACCCTGCTGCTAGTCTGCTTCCCTGCGGGCTAACCTCTGTGAGGGAAAGGCCATCTGGGCCCTGAAACGCAAGCACCTGGCCACCCACTCCTAGGTGCTCCTTTGCAACGCTGTCTTTTGGAAAGGCATCCTTCTCCTGGAGCCACCATGTGAGCTGCCTTTGGAAGCCCACAAGAGGCAGGAAGCAGCTTGCAGGAAACCTTGCTCATTGAGGGCCTTGCCCTTGAATATGCTTTGCAAGGAGGCAAGGAGGCCTCGGGTCCACTCGCTTTTCCAGTGGGGAACAGCGAGTGCTGAAGAGCTCTGTTCTGGCTCCAAGGCAGCCTGCAGCTCAGGCGCCCGTGGAATGGGCTTGGTTGGTAGAGCACAGCCCTCAGCAGGGCTCTCCAGTGTGTCTAGCCAGAGAGCCCCCTGCTTTGAACCGGCCTCAGGAATGCAGCTCTAGGGAGCTTTCCCCCTCCCTGCTTGCCTGTCCGGGTGACCACCTTGGAGAGGCCTGCTCCAAACTCGGGCTTTGGCCTTCACGCTGAGATCTCCTCCCTGAGCTCTCTAGCTCTCCCAACAATTGGCAAGTGCACCCAGTGGCACCACACCAGACAGTCTCCCTGAGCATGGCTAGGCCAGGCCTAGTCCCCGTGTCCCCTTGGTCTCTCTCGGCCTTTGCCTCCCTTAGGCCCTCCACTGCATGTCGACCCCCTGGGGTGCAAGGGGTCTTCCTGGAATGGCCAGTGTGTGGCGTGTGTCTTTTGGTGGCTCCGAGACTGCCTCCACAGAGGCTGGCTGGCAAGGGGAACACTGGGGCTGAGAGGAAAATCAGCATTGTGCGTCCGGGGCAGCAGGCTAGCTGTGGCTTCCAAACTGCCTGCATAGCCCCCGTGTGGCCGTCTCCTCTTCCCTGGTGGAAAGCCTCCCTGAGAACTTAGGAGGCTAGCTGAAAGACACAGGTGCTTTCCATTCCTTGCTAGGACTTCACCGACAGCCCTCGCTCTCTGACTGGTGAGTTGGCACCTTCACCAGAGGCCTCCCAGGGAGCTGCCCCATCCCCATCCAGAAAGGAAACCAGCCGTTGGCAAGCAAACTCAGGCAGAGAAGTCTTGCCAGGGGAGAGGTTTCCCGAAGGATCCCATGCTTCAGTCCACACCCTTTTCCATGGGGGAAGCCGGGGTGTCCCAAATCTCTCCCACGCTTCAGAACCCCCTCCAGCAGCAGGGAGGCTTGCAGTCACCGTTGGGTGCCAAGGGGTGTTCCAGGCAGGCAGCTCTCCATGGAGAGAAAGGCTTCCCAGCTAGCAAGCTGCCTCAGGAGCATTGCTGCAGTGCGGGTGTGAGTACCCGTGGGGTCGCCTTGAGGGTGGCTCCTGGAGCTGCATGGACGCAAACCCCGTGCTGAGCACACACCCAGGCAAGACTTAGCACACGTCTCAGCACCTCAAGCAGATCATGGCAGATGCCTCCTGCCTGCACTCAATAGACAGGTTGCCCTGTGCATTGCTGGGGAGGCCCTGGCACGTCACAGTTTCCCATGGGCCCAGCTACAGCCTTCTCCCTCTTAGGCCATGCACAGATCCTCTCCAGAGCTACGCTGTGTGTGGAAGTTCGCAAGGTGTGGCATGTGCTTCTCTTTCACTGCTTGGAACCTGCACACACCCAGACTGTGTGTGTCAACATTCACAGTGGGGCCTGATGGCAAGCAATCCTTAGCCCACTGCAAAGCGGGAGAGAGGCGGCCTTTCTGCTCAGGGCCAAACACCCTGCTGCTAGTCTGCTTCCCTGCGGGCTAACCTCTGTGAGGGAAAGGCCGTCTGGGCCCTGAAACGCAAGCACCTGGCCACCCACTCCTAGGTGCTCCTTTGCAACGCTGTCTTTTGGAAAGGCATCCTTCTCCTGGAGCCACCATGTGAGCTGCCTTTGGAAGCCCACAAGAGGCAGGAAGCAGCTTGCAGGAAACCTTGCTCATTGAGGGCCTTGCCCTTGAATATGCTTTGCAAGGAGGCAAGGAGGCCTCGGGTCCACTCGCTTTTCCAGTGGGGAACAGCGAGTGCTGAAGAGCTCTGTTCTGGCTCCAAGGCAGCCTGCAGCTCAGGCGCCCGTGGAATGGGCTTGGTTGGTAGAGCACAGCCCTCAGCAGGGCTCTCCAGTGTTGCTAGCCAGAGAGCTCCCTGCTTTGAACTGGCCTCAGGAATGCAGCTCTAGGGAGCTTTCCCCCTCCCTGCTTGCCTGTCCGGGTGACCACCTTGGAGAGGCCTGCTCCAAACTCGGGCTTTGGCCTTCACGCTGAGATCTCCTCCCTGAGCTCTCTAGCTCTCCCAACAATTGGCAAGTGCACCCAGTGGCACCACACCAGACAGTCTCCCTGAGCATGGCTAGGCCAGGCCTAGTCCCCGTGTCCCCTTGGTCTCTCTCGGCCTTTGCCTCCCTTAGGCCCTCCACTGCATGTCGACCCCCTGGGGTGCAAGGGGTCTTCCTGGAATGGCCAGTGTGTGGCGTGTGTCTTTTGGTGGCTCCGAGACTGCCTCCACAGAGGCTGGCTGGCAAGGGGAACACTGGGGCTGAGAGGAAAATCAGCATTGTGCGTCCGGGGCAGCAGGCTAGCTGTGGCTTCCAAACTGCCTGCATAGCCCCCGTGTGGCCGTCTCCTCTTCCCTGGTGGAAAGCCTCCCTGAGAACTTAGGAGGCTAGCTGAAAGACACAGGTGCTTTGCATTCCTTGCTAGGACTTCACCGACAGCCCTCGCTCTCTGACTGGTGAGTTGGCACCTTCACCAGAGGCCTCCCAGGGAGCTGCCCCATCCCTATCCAGAAAGGAAACCAGCCGTTGGCAAGCAAACTCAGGCAGAGAAGTCTTGCCAGGGGAGAGGTTTCCCGAAGGATCCCATGCTTCAGTCCACACCCTTTTCCATGGGGGAAGCCAGGGTGTCCCAAATCTCTCCCACGCTTCAGAACCCCCTCCAGCAGCAGGGAGGCTTGCAGTCACCGTTGGGTGCCAAGGGGTGTTCCAGGCAGGCAGCTCTCCTTGGAGAGAAAGGCTTCCCAGCTAGCAAGCTGCCTCAGGAGCATTGCTGGAGTGCGGGTGTGAGTACCCGTGGGGTCGCCTTGAGGGTGGCTCCTGGAGCTGCATGGACGCAAACCCCGTGCTGAGCACACACCCAGGCAAGACTTAGCACACGTCTCAGCACCTCAAGCAGATCATGGCAGATGCCTCCTGCCTGCACTCAATAGACAGGTTGCCCTGTGCATTGCTGGGGAGGCCCTGGCACGTCACAGTTTCCCATGGGCCCAGCTACAGCCTTCTCCCTCTTAGGCCATGCACAGATCCTCTCCAGAGCTACGCTGTGTGTGGAAGTTCGCAAGGTGTGGCATGTGCTTCTCTTTCACTGCTTGGAACCTGCACACACCCAGACTGTGTGTGTCAACATTCACAGTGGGGCCTGATGGCAAGCAATCCTTAGCCCACTGCAAAGCGGGAGAGAGGCGGCCTTTCTGCTCAGGGCCAAACACCCTGCTGCTAGTCTGCTTCCCTGCGGGCTAACCTCTGTGAGGGAAAGGCCGTCTGGGCCCTGAAACGCAAGCACCTGGCCACCCACTCCTAGGTGCTCCTTTGCAACGCTGTCTTTTGGAAAGGCATCCTTCTCCTGGAGCCACCATGTGAGCTGCCTTTGGAAGCCCACAAGAGGCAGGAAGCAGCTTGCAGGAAACCTTGCTCATTGAGGGCCTTGCCCTTGAATATGCTTTGCAAGGAGGCAAGGAGGCCTCGGATCCACTCGCTTTTCCAGTGGGGAACAGTGAGTGCTGAAGAGCTCTGTTCTGGCTCCAAGGCAGCCTGCAGCTCAGGCGCCCGTGGAATGGGCTTGGTTGGTAGAGCACAGCCCTCAGCAGGGCTCTCCAGTGTGTCTAGCCAGAGAGCCCCCTGCTTTGAACCGGCCTCAGGAATGCAGCTCTAGGGAGCTTTCCCCCTCCCTGCTTGCCTGTCCGGGTGACCACCTTGGAGAGGCCTGCTCCAAACTCGGGCTTTGGCCTTCACGCTGAGATCTCCTCCCTGAGCTCTCTAGCTCTCCCAACAATTGGCAAGTGCACCCAGTGGCACCACACCAGACAGTCTCCCTGAGCATGGCTAGGCCAGGCCTAGTCCCCGTGTCCCCTTGGTCTCTCTCGGCCTTTGCCTCCCTTAGGCCCTCCACTGCATGTCGACCCCCTGGGGTGCAAGGGGTCTTCCTGGAATGGCCAGTGTGTGGCGTGTGTCTTTTGGTGGCTCCGAGACTGCCTCCACAGAGGCTGGCTGGCAAGGGGAACACTGGGGCTGAGAGGAAAATCAGCATTGTGCGTCCGGGGCAGCAGGCTAGCTGTGGCTTCCAAACTGCCTGCATAGCCCCCGTGTGGCCGTCTCCTCTTCCCTGGTGGAAAGCCTCCCTGAGAACTTAGGAGGCTAGCTGAAAGACACAGGTGCTTTCCATTCCTTGCTAGGACTTCACCGACAGCCCTCGCTCTCTGACTGGTGAGTTGGCACCTTCACCAGAGGCCTCCCAGGGAGCTGCCCCATCCCCATCCAGAAAGGAAACCAGCCGTTGGCAAGCAAACTCAGGCAGAGAAGTCTTGCCAGGGGAGAGGTTTCCCGAAGGATCCCATGCTTCAGTCCACACCCTTTTCCATGGGGGAAGCCGGGCTGTCCCAAATCTCTCCCACGCTTCAGAACCCCCTCCAGCAGCAGGGAGGCTTGCAGTCACCGTTGGGTGCCAAGGGGTGTTCCAGGCAGGCAGCTCTCCATGGAGAGAAAGGCTTCCCAGCTAGCAAGCTGCCTCAGGAGCATTGCTGGAGTGCGGGTGTGAGTACCCGTGGGGTCGCCTTGAGGGTGGCTCCTGGAGCTGCATGGACGCAAACCCCGTGCTGAGCACACACCCAGGCAAGACTTAGCACACGTCTCAGCACCTCAAGCAGATCATGGCAGATGCCTCCTGCCTGCACTCAATAGACAGGTTGCCCTGTGCATTGCTGGGGAGGCCCTGGCACGTCACAGTTTCCCATGGGCCCAGCTACAGCCTTCTCCCTCTTAGGCCATGCACAGAACCTCTCCAGAGCTACGCTGTGTGTGGAAGTTCGCAAGGTGTGGCATGTGCTTCTCTTTCACTGCTTGGAACCTGCACACACCCAGACTGTGTGTGTCAACATTCACAGTGGGGCCTGATGGCAAGCAATCCTTAGCCCACTGCAAAGCGGGAGAGAGGCGGCCTTTCTGCTCAGGGCCAAACACCCTGCGGCTAGTATGCTTCCCTGCGGGCTTAGCTCTGGGAGGGAAAGGCCGTCTGGGCCCTGAAACGCAAGCACCTGGCCACCCATTCCTAGGTGCTCCTTTGCAACGCTGTCTTTTGGAAAGGCATCCTTCTCCTGGAGCCACCATGTGAGCTGCCTTTGGAAGCCCACAAGAGGCAGGAAGCAGGTTGCAGGAAACCTTGCTCATTGAGGGCCTTGCCCTTGAATATGCTTTGCAAGGAGGCAAGGAGGCCTCGGGTCCACTCGCTTTTCCAGTGGGGAACAGCGAGTGCTGAAGAGCTCTGTTCTGGCTCCAAGGCAGCCTGCAGCTCAGGCGCCCGTGGAATGGGCTTGGTTGGTAGAGCACAGCCCTCAGCAGGGCTCTCCAGTGTGTCTAGCCAGAGAGCCCCCTGCTTTGAACTGGCCTCAGGAATGCAGGTCTAGGGAGCTTTCCCCCTCCCTGCTTGCCTGTCCGGGTGACCACCTTGGAGAGGCCTGCTCCAAACTCGGGCTTTGGCCTTCACGCTGAGATCTCCTCCCTGAGCTCTCTAGCTCTCCCAACAATTGGCAAGTGCACCCAGTGGCACCACACCAGACAGTCTCCCTGAGCATGGCTAGGCCAGGCCTAGTCCCCGTGTCCCCTTGGTCTCTCTCGGCCTTTGCCTCCCTTAGGCCCTCCACTGCATGTCGACCCCCTGGGGTGCAAGGGGTCTTCCTGGAATGGCCAGTGTGTGGCGTGTGTCTTTTGGTGGCTCCGAGACTGCCTCCACAGAGGCTGGCTGGCAAGGGGAACACTGGGGCTGAGAGGAAAATCAGCATTGTGCGTCCGGGGCAGCAGGCTAGCTGTGGCTTCCAAACTGCCTGCATAGCCCCCGTGTGGCTGTCTCCTCTTCCCTGGTGGAAAGCCTCCCTGAGAACTTAGGAGGCTAGCTGAAAGACACAGGTGCTTTCCATTCCTTGCTAGGACTTCACCGACAGCCCTCGCTCTCTGACTGGTGAGTTGGCACCTTCACCAGAGGCCTCCCAGGGAGCTGCCCCATCCCCATCCAGAAAGGAAACCAGCCGTTGGCAAGCAAACTCAGGCAGAGAAGTCTTGCCAGGGGAGAGGTTTCCCGAAGGATCCCATGCTTCAGTCCACACCCTTTTCCATGGGGGAAGCCAGGGTGTCCCAAATCTCTCCCACGCTTCAGAAACCCCTCCAGCAGCAGGGAGGCTTGCAGTCACCGTTGGGTGCCAAGGGGTGTTCCAGGCAGGCAGCTCTCCATGGAGAGAAAGGCTTCCCAGCTAGCAAGCTGCCTCAGGAGCTTTGCAGGAGTGCAGGTGTGAGTACCCGTGGGGTCGCCTTGAGGGTGGCTCCTGGAGCTGCATGGACGCAAACCCCGTGCTGAGCACACACCCAGGCAAGACTTAGCACACGTCTCAGCACCTCAAGCAGATCATGGCAGATGCCTCCTGCCTGCACTCAATAGACAGGTTGCCCTGTGCATTGCTGGGGAGGCCCTGGCACGTCACAGTTTCCCATGGGCCCAGCTACAGCCTTCTCCCTCTTAGGCCATGCACAGATCCTCTCCAGAGCTACGCTGTGTGTGGAAGTTCGCAAGGTGTGGCATGTGCTTCTCTTTCACTGCTTGGAACCTGCACACACCCAGACTGTGTGTGTCAACATTCACAGTGGGGCCTGATGGCAAGCAATCCTTAGCCCACTGCAAAGCGGGAGAGAGGCGGCCTTTCTGCTCAGGGCCAAACACCCTGCTGCTAGTCTGCTTCCCTGCGGGCTAACCTCTGTGAGGGAAAGGCCGTCTGGGCCCTGAAACGCAAGCACCTGGCCACCCACTCCTAGGTGCTCCTTTGCAACGCTGTCTTTTGGAAAGGCATCCTTCTCCTGGAGCCACCATGTGAGCTGCCTTTGGAAGCCCACAAGAGGCAGGAAGCAGCTTGCAGGAAACCTTGCTCATTGAGGGCCTTGCCCTTGAATATGCTTTGCAAGGAGGCAAGGAGGCCTCGGGTCCACTCGCTTTTCCAGTGGGGAACAGCGAGTGCTGAAGAGCTCTGTTCTGGCTCCAAGGCAGCCTGCAGCTCAGGCGCCCGTGGAATGGGCTTGGTTGGTAGAGCACAGCCCTCAGCAGGGCTCTCCAGTGTTGCTAGCCAGAGAGCTCCCTGCTTTGAACTGGCCTCAGGAATGCAGCTCTAGGGAGCTTTCCCCCTCCCTGCTTGCCTGTCCGGGTGACCACCTTGGAGAGGCCTGCTCCAAACTCGGGCTTTGGCCTTCACGCTGAGATCTCCTCCCTGAGCTCTCTAGCTCTCCCAACAATTGGCAAGTGCACCCAGTGGCACCACACCAGACAGTCTCCCTGAGCATGGCTAGGCCAGGCCTAGTCCCCGTGTCCCCTTGGTCTCTCTCGGCCTTTGCCTCCCTTAGGCCCTCCACTGCATGTCGACCCCCTGGGGTGCAAGGGGTCTTCCTGGAATGGCCAGTGTGTGGCGTGTGTCTTTTGGTGGCTCCGAGACTGCCTCCACAGAGGCTGGCTGGCAAGGGGAACACTGGGGCTGAGAGGAAAATCAGCATTGTGCGTCCGGGGCAGCAGGCTAGCTGTGGCTTCCAAACTGCCTGCATAGCCCCCGTGTGGCCGTCTCCTCTTCCCTGGTGGAAAGCCTCCCTGAGAACTTAGGAGGCTAGCTGAAAGACACAGGTGCTTTGCATTCCTTGCTAGGACTTCACCGACAGCCCTCGCTCTCTGACTGGTGAGTTGGCACCTTCACCAGAGGCCTCCCAGGGAGCTGCCCCATCCCTATCCAGAAAGGAAACCAGCCGTTGGCAAGCAAACTCAGGCAGAGAAGTCTTGCCAGGGGAGAGGTTTCCCGAAGGATCCCATGCTTCAGTCCACACCCTTTTCCATGGGGGAAGCCAGGGTGTCCCAAATCTCTCCCACGCTTCAGAACCCCCTCCAGCAGCAGGGAGGCTTGCAGTCACCGTTGGGTGCCAAGGGGTGTTCCAGGCAGGCAGCTCTCCTTGGAGAGAAAGGCTTCCCAGCTAGCAAGCTGCCTCAGGAGCATTGCTGGAGTGCGGGTGTGAGTACCCGTGGGGTCGCCTTGAGGGTGGCTCCTGGAGCTGCATGGACGCAAACCCCGTGCTGAGCACACACCCAGGCAAGACTTAGCACACGTCTCAGCACCTCAAGCAGATCATGGCAGATGCCTCCTGCCTGCACTCAATAGACAGGTTGCCCTGTGCATTGCTGGGGAGGCCCTGGCACGTCACAGTTTCCCATGGGCCCAGCTACAGCCTTCTCCCTCTTAGGCCATGCACAGATCCTCTCCAGAGCTACGCTGTGTGTGGAAGTTCGCAAGGTGTGGCATGTGCTTCTCTTTCACTGCTTGGAACCTGCACACACCCAGACTGTGTGTGTCAACATTCACAGTGGGGCCTGATGGCAAGCAATCCTTAGCCCACTGCAAAGCGGGAGAGAGGCGGCCTTTCTGCTCAGGGCCAAACACCCTGCTGCTAGTCTGCTTCCCTGCGGGCTAACCTCTGTGAGGGAAAGGCCGTCTGGGCCCTGAAACGCAAGCACCTGGCCACCCACTCCTAGGTGCTCCTTTGCAACGCTGTCTTTTGGAAAGGCATCCTTCTCCTGGAGCCACCATGTGAGCTGCCTTTGGAAGCCCACAAGAGGCAGGAAGCAGCTTGCAGGAAACCTTGCTCATTGAGGGCCTTGCCCTTGAATATGCTTTGCAAGGAGGCAAGGAGGCCTCGGATCCACTCGCTTTTCCAGTGGGGAACAGTGAGTGCTGAAGAGCTCTGTTCTGGCTCCAAGGCAGCCTGCAGCTCAGGCGCCCGTGGAATGGGCTTGGTTGGTAGAGCACAGCCCTCAGCAGGGCTCTCCAGTGTGTCTAGCCAGAGAGCCCCCTGCTTTGAACCGGCCTCAGGAATGCAGCTCTAGGGAGCTTTCCCCCTCCCTGCTTGCCTGTCCGGGTGACCACCTTGGAGAGGCCTGCTCCAAACTCGGGCTTTGGCCTTCACGCTGAGATCTCCTCCCTGAGCTCTCTAGCTCTCCCAACAATTGGCAAGTGCACCCAGTGGCACCACACCAGACAGTCTCCCTGAGCATGGCTAGGCCAGGCCTAGTCCCCGTGTCCCCTTGGTCTCTCTCGGCCTTTGCCTCCCTTAGGCCCTCCACTGCATGTCGACCCCCTGGGGTGCAAGGGGTCTTCCTGGAATGGCCAGTGTGTGGCGTGTGTCTTTTGGTGGCTCCGAGACTGCCTCCACAGAGGCTGGCTGGCAAGGGGAACACTGGGGCTGAGAGGAAAATCAGCATTGTGCGTCCGGGGCAGCAGGCTAGCTGTGGCTTCCAAACTGCCTGCATAGCCCCCGTGTGGCCGTCTCCTCTTCCCTGGTGGAAAGCCTCCCTGAGAACTTAGGAGGCTAGCTGAAAGACACAGGTGCTTTCCATTCCTTGCTAGGACTTCACCGACAGCCCTCGCTCTCTGACTGGTGAGTTGGCACCTTCACCAGAGGCCTCCCAGGGAGCTGCCCCATCCCCATCCAGAAAGGAAACCAGCCGTTGGCAAGCAAACTCAGGCAGAGAAGTCTTGCCAGGGGAGAGGTTTCCCGAAGGATCCCATGCTTCAGTCCACACCCTTTTCCATGGGGGAAGCCGGGCTGTCCCAAATCTCTCCCACGCTTCAGAACCCCCTCCAGCAGCAGGGAGGCTTGCAGTCACCGTTGGGTGCCAAGGGGTGTTCCAGGCAGGCAGCTCTCCATGGAGAGAAAGGCTTCCCAGCTAGCAAGCTGCCTCAGGAGCATTGCTGCAGTGCGGGTGTGAGTACCCGTGGGGTCGCCTTGAGGGTGGCTCCTGGAGCTGCATGGACGCAAACCCCGTGCTGAGCACACACCCAGGCAAGACTTAGCACACGTCTCAGCACCTCAAGCAGATCATGGCAGATGCCTCCTGCCTGCACTCAATAGACAGGTTGCCCTGTGCATTGCTGGGGAGGCCCTGGCACGTCACAGTTTCCCATGGGCCCAGCTACAGCCTTCTCCCTCTTAGGCCATGCACAGAACCTCTCCAGAGCTACGCTGTGTGTGGAAGTTCGCAAGGTGTGGCATGTGCTTCTCTTTCACTGCTTGGAACCTGCACACACCCAGACTGTGTGTGTCAACATTCACAGTGGGGCCTGATGGCAAGCAATCCTTAGCCCACTGCAAAGCGGGAGAGAGGCGGCCTTTCTGCTCAGGGCCAAACACCCTGCGGCTAGTATGCTTCCCTGCGGGCTTAGCTCTGGGAGGGAAAGGCCGTCTGGGCCCTGAAACGCAAGCACCTGGCCACCCATTCCTAGGTGCTCCTTTGCAACGCTGTCTTTTGGAAAGGCATCCTTCTCCTGGAGCCACCATGTGAGCTGCCTTTGGAAGCCCACAAGAGGCAGGAAGCAGGTTGCAGGAAACCTTGCTCATTGAGGGCCTTGCCCTTGAATATGCTTTGCAAGGAGGCAAGGAGGCCTCGGGTCCACTCGCTTTTCCAGTGGGGAACAGCGAGTGCTGAAGAGCTCTGTTCTGGCTCCAAGGCAGCCTGCAGCTCAGGCGCCCGTGGAATGGGCTTGGTTGGTAGAGCACAGCCCTCAGCAGGGCTCTCCAGTGTGTCTAGCCAGAGAGCCCCCTGCTTTGAACTGGCCTCAGGAATGCAGGTCTAGGGAGCTTTCCCCCTCCCTGCTTGCCTGTCCGGGTGACCACCTTGGAGAGGCCTGCTCCAAACTCGGGCTTTGGCCTTCACGCTGAGATCTCCTCCCTGAGCTCTCTAGCTCTCCCAACAATTGGCAAGTGCACCCAGTGGCACCACACCAGACAGTCTCCCTGAGCATGGCTAGGCCAGGCCTAGTCCCCGTGTCCCCTTGGTCTCTCTCGGCCTTTGCCTCCCTTAGGCCCTCCACTGCATGTCGACCCCCTGGGGTGCAAGGGGTCTTCCTGGAATGGCCAGTGTGTGGCGTGTGTCTTTTGGTGGCTCCGAGACTGCCTCCACAGAGGCTGGCTGGCAAGGGGAACACTGGGGCTGAGAGGAAAATCAGCATTGTGCGTCCGGGGCAGCAGGCTAGCTGTGGCTTCCAAACTGCCTGCATAGCCCCCGTGTGGCTGTCTCCTCTTCCCTGGTGGAAAGCCTCCCTGAGAACTTAGGAGGCTAGCTGAAAGACACAGGTGCTTTCCATTCCTTGCTAGGACTTCACCGACAGCCCTCGCTCTCTGACTGGTGAGTTGGCACCTTCACCAGAGGCCTCCCAGGGAGCTGCCCCATCCCCATCCAGAAAGGAAACCAGCCGTTGGCAAGCAAACTCAGGCAGAGAAGTCTTGCCAGGGGAGAGGTTTCCCGAAGGATCCCATGCTTCAGTCCACACCCTTTTCCATGGGGGAAGCCAGGGTGTCCCAAATCTCTCCCACGCTTCAGAAACCCCTCCAGCAGCAGGGAGGCTTGCAGTCACCGTTGGGTGCCAAGGGGTGTTCCAGGCAGGCAGCTCTCCATGGAGAGAAAGGCTTCCCAGCTAGCAAGCTGCCTCAGGAGCTTTGCAGGAGTGCAGGTGTGAGTACCCGTGGGGTCGCCTTGAGGGTGGCTCCTGGAGCTGCATGGACGCAAACCCCGTGCTGAGCACACACCCAGGCAAGACTTAGCACACGTCTCAGCACCTCAAGCAGATCATGGCAGATGCCTCCTGCCTGCACTCAATAGACAGGTTGCCCTGTGCATTGCTGGGGAGGCCCTGGCACGTCACAGTTTCCCATGGGCCCAGCTACAGCCTTCTCCCTCTTAGGCCATGCACAGATCCTCTCCAGAGCTACGCTGTGTGTGGAAGTTCGCAAGGTGTGGCATGTGCTTCTCTTTCACTGCTTGGAACCTGCACACACCCAGACTGTGTGTGTCAACATTCACAGTGGGGCCTGATGGCAAGCAATCCTTAGCCCACTGCAAAGCGGGAGAGAGGCGGCCTTTCTGCTCAGGGCCAAACACCCTGCTGCTAGTCTGCTTCCCTGCGGGCTAACCTCTGTGAGGGAAAGGCCGTCTGGGCCCTGAAACGCAAGCACCTGGCCACCCACTCCTAGGTGCTCCTTTGCAACGCTGTCTTTTGGAAAGGCATCCTTCTCCTGGAGCCACCATGTGAGCTGCCTTTGGAAGCCCACAAGAGGCAGGAAGCAGCTTGCAGGAAACCTTGCTCATTGAGGGCCTTGCCCTTGAATATGCTTTGCAAGGAGGCAAGGAGGCCTCGGGTCCACTCGCTTTTCCAGTGGGGAACAGCGAGTGCTGAAGAGCTCTGTTCTGGCTCCAAGGCAGCCTGCAGCTCAGGCGCCCGTGGAATGGGCTTGGTTGGTAGAGCACAGCCCTCAGCAGGGCTCTCCAGTGTTGCTAGCCAGAGAGCTCCCTGCTTTGAACTGGCCTCAGGAATGCAGCTCTAGGGAGCTTTCCCCCTCCCTGCTTGCCTGTCCGGGTGACCACCTTGGAGAGGCCTGCTCCAAACTCGGGCTTTGGCCTTCACGCTGAGATCTCCTCCCTGAGCTCTCTAGCTCTCCCAACAATTGGCAAGTGCACCCAGTGGCACCACACCAGACAGTCTCCCTGAGCATGGCTAGGCCAGGCCTAGTCCCCGTGTCCCCTTGGTCTCTCTCGGCCTTTGCCTCCCTTAGGCCCTCCACTGCATGTCGACCCCCTGGGGTGCAAGGGGTCTTCCTGGAATGGCCAGTGTGTGGCGTGTGTCTTTTGGTGGCTCCGAGACTGCCTCCACAGAGGCTGGCTGGCAAGGGGAACACTGGGGCTGAGAGGAAAATCAGCATTGTGCGTCCGGGGCAGCAGGCTAGCTGTGGCTTCCAAACTGCCTGCATAGCCCCCGTGTGGCCGTCTCCTCTTCCCTGGTGGAAAGCCTCCCTGAGAACTTAGGAGGCTAGCTGAAAGACACAGGTGCTTTGCATTCCTTGCTAGGACTTCACCGACAGCCCTCGCTCTCTGACTGGTGAGTTGGCACCTTCACCAGAGGCCTCCCAGGGAGCTGCCCCATCCCTATCCAGAAAGGAAACCAGCCGTTGGCAAGCAAACTCAGGCAGAGAAGTCTTGCCAGGGGAGAGGTTTCCCGAAGGATCCCATGCTTCAGTCCACACCCTTTTCCATGGGGGAAGCCAGGGTGTCCCAAATCTCTCCCACGCTTCAGAACCCCCTCCAGCAGCAGGGAGGCTTGCAGTCACCGTTGGGTGCCAAGGGGTGTTCCAGGCAGGCAGCTCTCCTTGGAGAGAAAGGCTTCCCAGCTAGCAAGCTGCCTCAGGAGCATTGCTGGAGTGCGGGTGTGAGTACCCGTGGGGTCGCCTTGAGGGTGGCTCCTGGAGCTGCATGGACGCAAACCCCGTGCTGAGCACACACCCAGGCAAGACTTAGCACACGTCTCAGCACCTCAAGCAGATCATGGCAGATGCCTCCTGCCTGCACTCAATAGACAGGTTGCCCTGTGCATTGCTGGGGAGGCCCTGGCACGTCACAGTTTCCCATGGGCCCAGCTACAGCCTTCTCCCTCTTAGGCCATGCACAGATCCTCTCCAGAGCTACGCTGTGTGTGGAAGTTCGCAAGGTGTGGCATGTGCTTCTCTTTCACTGCTTGGAACCTGCACACACCCAGACTGTGTGTGTCAACATTCACAGTGGGGCCTGATGGCAAGCAATCCTTAGCCCACTGCAAAGCGGGAGAGAGGCGGCCTTTCTGCTCAGGGCCAAACACCCTGCTGCTAGTCTGCTTCCCTGCGGGCTAACCTCTGTGAGGGAAAGGCCGTCTGGGCCCTGAAACGCAAGCACCTGGCCACCCACTCCTAGGTGCTCCTTTGCAACGCTGTCTTTTGGAAAGGCATCCTTCTCCTGGAGCCACCATGTGAGCTGCCTTTGGAAGCCCACAAGAGGCAGGAAGCAGCTTGCAGGAAACCTTGCTCATTGAGGGCCTTGCCCTTGAATATGCTTTGCAAGGAGGCAAGGAGGCCTCGGATCCACTCGCTTTTCCAGTGGGGAACAGTGAGTGCTGAAGAGCTCTGTTCTGGCTCCAAGGCAGCCTGCAGCTCAGGCGCCCGTGGAATGGGCTTGGTTGGTAGAGCACAGCCCTCAGCAGGGCTCTCCAGTGTGTCTAGCCAGAGAGCCCCCTGCTTTGAACCGGCCTCAGGAATGCAGCTCTAGGGAGCTTTCCCCCTCCCTGCTTGCCTGTCCGGGTGACCACCTTGGAGAGGCCTGCTCCAAACTCGGGCTTTGGCCTTCACGCTGAGATCTCCTCCCTGAGCTCTCTAGCTCTCCCAACAATTGGCAAGTGCACCCAGTGGCACCACACCAGACAGTCTCCCTGAGCATGGCTAGGCCAGGCCTAGTCCCCGTGTCCCCTTGGTCTCTCTCGGCCTTTGCCTCCCTTAGGCCCTCCACTGCATGTCGACCCCCTGGGGTGCAAGGGGTCTTCCTGGAATGGCCAGTGTGTGGCGTGTGTCTTTTGGTGGCTCCGAGACTGCCTCCACAGAGGCTGGCTGGCAAGGGGAACACTGGGGCTGAGAGGAAAATCAGCATTGTGCGTCCGGGGCAGCAGGCTAGCTGTGGCTTCCAAACTGCCTGCATAGCCCCCGTGTGGCCGTCTCCTCTTCCCTGGTGGAAAGCCTCCCTGAGAACTTAGGAGGCTAGCTGAAAGACACAGGTGCTTTCCATTCCTTGCTAGGACTTCACCGACAGCCCTCGCTCTCTGACTGGTGAGTTGGCACCTTCACCAGAGGCCTCCCAGGGAGCTGCCCCATCCCCATCCAGAAAGGAAACCAGCCGTTGGCAAGCAAACTCAGGCAGAGAAGTCTTGCCAGGGGAGAGGTTTCCCGAAGGATCCCATGCTTCAGTCCACACCCTTTTCCATGGGGGAAGCCGGGCTGTCCCAAATCTCTCCCACGCTTCAGAACCCCCTCCAGCAGCAGGGAGGCTTGCAGTCACCGTTGGGTGCCAAGGGGTGTTCCAGGCAGGCAGCTCTCCATGGAGAGAAAGGCTTCCCAGCTAGCAAGCTGCCTCAGGAGCATTGCTGGAGTGCGGGTGTGAGTACCCGTGGGGTCGCCTTGAGGGTGGCTCCTGGAGCTGCATGGACGCAAACCCCGTGCTGAGCACACACCCAGGCAAGACTTAGCACACGTCTCAGCACCTCAAGCAGATCATGGCAGATGCCTCCTGCCTGCACTCAATAGACAGGTTGCCCTGTGCATTGCTGGGGAGGCCCTGGCACGTCACAGTTTCCCATGGGCCCAGCTACAGCCTTCTCCCTCTTAGGCCATGCACAGAACCTCTCCAGAGCTACGCTGTGTGTGGAAGTTCGCAAGGTGTGGCATGTGCTTCTCTTTCACTGCTTGGAACCTGCACACACCCAGACTGTGTGTGTCAACATTCACAGTGGGGCCTGATGGCAAGCAATCCTTAGCCCACTGCAAAGCGGGAGAGAGGCGGCCTTTCTGCTCAGGGCCAAACACCCTGCGGCTAGTATGCTTCCCTGCGGGCTTAGCTCTGGGAGGGAAAGGCCGTCTGGGCCCTGAAACGCAAGCACCTGGCCACCCATTCCTAGGTGCTCCTTTGCAACGCTGTCTTTTGGAAAGGCATCCTTCTCCTGGAGCCACCATGTGAGCTGCCTTTGGAAGCCCACAAGAGGCAGGAAGCAGGTTGCAGGAAACCTTGCTCATTGAGGGCCTTGCCCTTGAATATGCTTTGCAAGGAGGCAAGGAGGCCTCGGGTCCACTCGCTTTTCCAGTGGGGAACAGCGAGTGCTGAAGAGCTCTGTTCTGGCTCCAAGGCAGCCTGCAGCTCAGGCGCCCGTGGAATGGGCTTGGTTGGTAGAGCACAGCCCTCAGCAGGGCTCTCCAGTGTGTCTAGCCAGAGAGCCCCCTGCTTTGAACTGGCCTCAGGAATGCAGGTCTAGGGAGCTTTCCCCCTCCCTGCTTGCCTGTCCGGGTGACCACCTTGGAGAGGCCTGCTCCAAACTCGGGCTTTGGCCTTCACGCTGAGATCTCCTCCCTGAGCTCTCTAGCTCTCCCAACAATTGGCAAGTGCACCCAGTGGCACCACACCAGACAGTCTCCCTGAGCATGGCTAGGCCAGGCCTAGTCCCCGTGTCCCCTTGGTCTCTCTCGGCCTTTGCCTCCCTTAGGCCCTCCACTGCATGTCGACCCCCTGGGGTGCAAGGGGTCTTCCTGGAATGGCCAGTGTGTGGCGTGTGTCTTTTGGTGGCTCCGAGACTGCCTCCACAGAGGCTGGCTGGCAAGGGGAACACTGGGGCTGAGAGGAAAATCAGCATTGTGCGTCCGGGGCAGCAGGCTAGCTGTGGCTTCCAAACTGCCTGCATAGCCCCCGTGTGGCTGTCTCCTCTTCCCTGGTGGAAAGCCTCCCTGAGAACTTAGGAGGCTAGCTGAAAGACACAGGTGCTTTCCATTCCTTGCTAGGACTTCACCGACAGCCCTCGCTCTCTGACTGGTGAGTTGGCACCTTCACCAGAGGCCTCCCAGGGAGCTGCCCCATCCCCATCCAGAAAGGAAACCAGCCGTTGGCAAGCAAACTCAGGCAGAGAAGTCTTGCCAGGGGAGAGGTTTCCCGAAGGATCCCATGCTTCAGTCCACACCCTTTTCCATGGGGGAAGCCAGGGTGTCCCAAATCTCTCCCACGCTTCAGAAACCCCTCCAGCAGCAGGGAGGCTTGCAGTCACCGTTGGGTGCCAAGGGGTGTTCCAGGCAGGCAGCTCTCCATGGAGAGAAAGGCTTCCCAGCTAGCAAGCTGCCTCAGGAGCTTTGCAGGAGTGCAGGTGTGAGTACCCGTGGGGTCGCCTTGAGGGTGGCTCCTGGAGCTGCATGGACGCAAACCCCGTGCTGAGCACACACCCAGGCAAGACTTAGCACACGTCTCAGCACCTCAAGCAGATCATGGCAGATGCCTCCTGCCTGCACTCAATAGACAGGTTGCCCTGTGCATTGCTGGGGAGGCCCTGGCACGTCACAGTTTCCCATGGGCCCAGCTACAGCCTTCTCCCTCTTAGGCCATGCACAGATCCTCTCCAGAGCTACGCTGTGTGTGGAAGTTCGCAAGGTGTGGCATGTGCTTCTCTTTCACTGCTTGGAACCTGCACACACCCAGACTGTGTGTGTCAACATTCACAGTGGGGCCTGATGGCAAGCAATCCTTAGCCCACTGCAAAGCGGGAGAGAGGCGGCCTTTCTGCTCAGGGCCAAACACCCTGCTGCTAGTCTGCTTCCCTGCGGGCTAACCTCTGTGAGGGAAAGGCCGTCTGGGCCCTGAAACGCAAGCACCTGGCCACCCACTCCTAGGTGCTCCTTTGCAACGCTGTCTTTTGGAAAGGCATCCTTCTCCTGGAGCCACCATGTGAGCTGCCTTTGGAAGCCCACAAGAGGCAGGAAGCAGCTTGCAGGAAACCTTGCTCATTGAGGGCCTTGCCCTTGAATATGCTTTGCAAGGAGGCAAGGAGGCCTCGGGTCCACTCGCTTTTCCAGTGGGGAACAGCGAGTGCTGAAGAGCTCTGTTCTGGCTCCAAGGCAGCCTGCAGCTCAGGCGCCCGTGGAATGGGCTTGGTTGGTAGAGCACAGCCCTCAGCAGGGCTCTCCAGTGTTGCTAGCCAGAGAGCTCCCTGCTTTGAACTGGCCTCAGGAATGCAGCTCTAGGGAGCTTTCCCCCTCCCTGCTTGCCTGTCCGGGTGACCACCTTGGAGAGGCCTGCTCCAAACTCGGGCTTTGGCCTTCACGCTGAGATCTCCTCCCTGAGCTCTCTAGCTCTCCCAACAATTGGCAAGTGCACCCAGTGGCACCACACCAGACAGTCTCCCTGAGCATGGCTAGGCCAGGCCTAGTCCCCGTGTCCCCTTGGTCTCTCTCGGCCTTTGCCTCCCTTAGGCCCTCCACTGCATGTCGACCCCCTGGGGTGCAAGGGGTCTTCCTGGAATGGCCAGTGTGTGGCGTGTGTCTTTTGGTGGCTCCGAGACTGCCTCCACAGAGGCTGGCTGGCAAGGGGAACACTGGGGCTGAGAGGAAAATCAGCATTGTGCGTCCGGGGCAGCAGGCTAGCTGTGGCTTCCAAACTGCCTGCATAGCCCCCGTGTGGCCGTCTCCTCTTCCCTGGTGGAAAGCCTCCCTGAGAACTTAGGAGGCTAGCTGAAAGACACAGGTGCTTTGCATTCCTTGCTAGGACTTCACCGACAGCCCTCGCTCTCTGACTGGTGAGTTGGCACCTTCACCAGAGGCCTCCCAGGGAGCTGCCCCATCCCTATCCAGAAAGGAAACCAGCCGTTGGCAAGCAAACTCAGGCAGAGAAGTCTTGCCAGGGGAGAGGTTTCCCGAAGGATCCCATGCTTCAGTCCACACCCTTTTCCATGGGGGAAGCCAGGGTGTCCCAAATCTCTCCCACGCTTCAGAACCCCCTCCAGCAGCAGGGAGGCTTGCAGTCACCGTTGGGTGCCAAGGGGTGTTCCAGGCAGGCAGCTCTCCTTGGAGAGAAAGGCTTCCCAGCTAGCAAGCTGCCTCAGGAGCATTGCTGGAGTGCGGGTGTGAGTACCCGTGGGGTCGCCTTGAGGGTGGCTCCTGGAGCTGCATGGACGCAAACCCCGTGCTGAGCACACACCCAGGCAAGACTTAGCACACGTCTCAGCACCTCAAGCAGATCATGGCAGATGCCTCCTGCCTGCACTCAATAGACAGGTTGCCCTGTGCATTGCTGGGGAGGCCCTGGCACGTCACAGTTTCCCATGGGCCCAGCTACAGCCTTCTCCCTCTTAGGCCATGCACAGATCCTCTCCAGAGCTACGCTGTGTGTGGAAGTTCGCAAGGTGTGGCATGTGCTTCTCTTTCACTGCTTGGAACCTGCACACACCCAGACTGTGTGTGTCAACATTCACAGTGGGGCCTGATGGCAAGCAATCCTTAGCCCACTGCAAAGCGGGAGAGAGGCGGCCTTTCTGCTCAGGGCCAAACACCCTGCTGCTAGTCTGCTTCCCTGCGGGCTAACCTCTGTGAGGGAAAGGCCGTCTGGGCCCTGAAACGCAAGCACCTGGCCACCCACTCCTAGGTGCTCCTTTGCAACGCTGTCTTTTGGAAAGGCATCCTTCTCCTGGAGCCACCATGTGAGCTGCCTTTGGAAGCCCACAAGAGGCAGGAAGCAGCTTGCAGGAAACCTTGCTCATTGAGGGCCTTGCCCTTGAATATGCTTTGCAAGGAGGCAAGGAGGCCTCGGATCCACTCGCTTTTCCAGTGGGGAACAGTGAGTGCTGAAGAGCTCTGTTCTGGCTCCAAGGCAGCCTGCAGCTCAGGCGCCCGTGGAATGGGCTTGGTTGGTAGAGCACAGCCCTCAGCAGGGCTCTCCAGTGTGTCTAGCCAGAGAGCCCCCTGCTTTGAACCGGCCTCAGGAATGCAGCTCTAGGGAGCTTTCCCCCTCCCTGCTTGCCTGTCCGGGTGACCACCTTGGAGAGGCCTGCTCCAAACTCGGGCTTTGGCCTTCACGCTGAGATCTCCTCCCTGAGCTCTCTAGCTCTCCCAACAATTGGCAAGTGCACCCAGTGGCACCACACCAGACAGTCTCCCTGAGCATGGCTAGGCCAGGCCTAGTCCCCGTGTCCCCTTGGTCTCTCTCGGCCTTTGCCTCCCTTAGGCCCTCCACTGCATGTCGACCCCCTGGGGTGCAAGGGGTCTTCCTGGAATGGCCAGTGTGTGGCGTGTGTCTTTTGGTGGCTCCGAGACTGCCTCCACAGAGGCTGGCTGGCAAGGGGAACACTGGGGCTGAGAGGAAAATCAGCATTGTGCGTCCGGGGCAGCAGGCTAGCTGTGGCTTCCAAACTGCCTGCATAGCCCCCATGTGGCCGTCTCCTCTTCCCTGGTGGAAAGCCTCCCTGAGAACTTAGGAGGCTAGCTGAAAGACACAGGTGCTTTGCATTCCTTGCTAGGACTTCACCGACAGCCCTCGCTCTCTGACTGGTGAGTTGGCACCTTCACCAGAGGCCTCCCAGGGAGCTGCCCCATCCCTATCCAGAAAGGAAACCAGCCGTTGGCAAGCAAACTCAGGCAGAGAAGTCTTGCCAGGGGAGAGGTTTCCCGAAGGATCCCATGCTTCAGTCCACACCCTTTTCCATGGGGGAAGCCGGGGTGTCCCAAATCTCTCCCACGCTTCAGAACCCCCTCCAGCAGCAGGGAGGCTTGCAGTCACCGTTGGGTGCCAAGGGGTGTTCCAGGCAGGCAGCTCTCCTTGGAGAGAAAGGCTTCCCAGCTAGCAAGCTGCCTCAGGAGCATTGCTGGAGTGCGGGTGTGAGTACCCGTGGGGTCGCCTTGAGGGTGGCTCCTGGAGCTGCATGGACGCAAACCCCGTGCTGAGCACACACCCAGGCAAGACTTAGCACACGTCTCAGCACCTCAAGCAGATCATGGCAGATGCCTCCTGCCTGCACTCAATAGACAGGTTGCCCTGTGCATTGCTGGGGAGGCCCTGGCACGTCACAGTTTCCCATGGGCCCAGCTACAGCCTTCTCCCTCTTAGGCCATGCACAGATCCTCTCCAGAGCTACGCTGTGTGTGGAAGTTCGCAAGGTGTGGCATGTGCTTCTCTTTCACTGCTTGGAACCTGCACACACCCAGACTGTGTGTGTCAACATTCACAGTGGGGCCTGATGGCAAGCAATCCTTAGCCCACTGCAAAGCGGGAGAGAGGCGGCCTTTCTGCTCAGGGCCAAACACCCTGCTGCTAGTCTGCTTCCCTGCGGGCTAACCTCTGTGAGGGAAAGGCCGTCTGGGCCCTGAAACGCAAGCACCTGGCCACCCACTCCTAGGTGCTCCTTTGCAACGCTGTCTTTTGGAAAGGCATCCTTCTCCTGGAGCCACCATGTGAGCTGCCTTTGGAAGCCCACAAGAGGCAGGAAGCAGCTTGCAGGAAACCTTGCTCATTGAGGGCCTTGCCCTTGAATATGCTTTGCAAGGAGGCAAGGAGGCCTCGGATCCACTCGCTTTTCCAGTGGGGAACAGTGAGTGCTGAAGAGCTCTGTTCTGGCTCCAAGGCAGCCTGCAGCTCAGGCGCCCGTGGAATGGGCTTGGTTGGTAGAGCACAGCCCTCAGCAGGGCTCTCCAGTGTGTCTAGCCAGAGAGCCCCCTGCTTTGAACCGGCCTCAGGAATGCAGCTCTAGGGAGCTTTCCCCCTCCCTGCTTGCCTGTCCGGGTGACCACCTTGGAGAGGCCTGCTCCAAACTCGGGCTTTGGCCTTCACGCTGAGATCTCCTCCCTGAGCTCTCTAGCTCTCCCAACAATTGGCAAGTGCACCCAGTGGCACCACACCAGACAGTCTCCCTGAGCATGGCTAGGCCAGGCCTAGTCCCCGTGTCCCCTTGGTCTCTCTCGGCCTTTGCCTCCCTTAGGCCCTCCACTGCATGTCGACCCCCTGGGGTGCAAGGGGTCTTCCTGGAATGGCCAGTGTGTGGCGTGTGTCTTTTGGTGGCTCCGAGACTGCCTCCACAGAGGCTGGCTGGCAAGGGGAACACTGGGGCTGAGAGGAAAATCAGCATTGTGCGTCCGGGGCAGCAGGCTAGCTGTGGCTTCCAAACTGCCTGCATAGCCCCCGTGTGGCCGTCTCCTCTTCCCTGGTGGAAAGCCTCCCTGAGAACTTAGGAGGCTAGCTGAAAGACACAGGTGCTTTCCATTCCTTGCTAGGACTTCACCGACAGCCCTCGCTCTCTGACTGGTGAGTTGGCACCTTCACCAGAGGCCTCCCAGGGAGCTGCCCCATCCCCATCCAGAAAGGAAACCAGCCGTTGGCAAGCAAACTCAGGCAGAGAAGTCTTGCCAGGGGAGAGGTTTCCCGAAGGATCCCATGCTTCAGTCCACACCCTTTTCCATGGGGGAAGCCGGGCTGTCCCAAATCTCTCCCACGCTTCAGAACCCCCTCCAGCAGCAGGGAGGCTTGCAGTCACCGTTGGGTGCCAAGGGGTGTTCCAGGCAGGCAGCTCTCCATGGAGAGAAAGGCTTCCCAGCTAGCAAGCTGCCTCAGGAGCATTGCTGCAGTGCGGGTGTGAGTACCCGTGGGGTCGCCTTGAGGGTGGCTCCTGGAGCTGCATGGACGCAAACCCCGTGCTGAGCACACACCCAGGCAAGACTTAGCACACGTCTCAGCACCTCAAGCAGATCATGGCAGATGCCTCCTGCCTGCACTCAATAGACAGGTTGCCCTGTGCATTGCTGGGGAGGCCCTGGCACGTCACAGTTTCCCATGGGCCCAGCTACAGCCTTCTCCCTCTTAGGCCATGCACAGATCCTCTCCAGAGCTACGCTGTGTGTGGAAGTTCGCAAGGTGTGGCATGTGCTTCTCTTTCACTGCTTGGAACCTGCACACACCCAGACTGTGTGTGTCAACATTCACAGTGGGGCCTGATGGCAAGCAATCCTTAGCCAACTGCAAAGCGGGAATGAGGCGGCCTTTCTGCTCAGGGCCAAACACCCTGCTGCTAGTCTGCTTCCCTGCGGGCTAACCTCTGTGAGGGAAAGGCCGTCTGGGCCCTGAAACGCAAGCACCTGGCCACCCACTCCTAGGTGCTCCTTTGCAACGCTGTCTTTTGGAAAGGCATCCTTCTCCTGGAGCCACCATGTGAGCTGCCTTTGGAAGCCCACAAGAGGCAGGAAGCAGCTTGCAGGAAACCTTGCTCATTGAGGGCCTTGCCCTTGAATATGCTTTGCAAGGAGGCAAGGAGGCCTCGGGTCCACTCGCTTTTCCAGTGGGGAACAGCGAGTGCTGAAGAGCTCTGTTCTGGCTCCAAGGCAGCCTGCAGCTCAGGCGCCCGTGGAATGGGCTTGGTTGGTAGAGCACAGCCCTCAGCAGGGCTCTCCAGTGTGTCTAGCCAGAGAGCCCCCTGCTTTGAACTGGCCTCAGGAATGCAGCTCTAGGGAGCTTTCCCCCTCCCTGCTTGCCTGTCCGGGTGACCACCTTGGAGAGGCCTGCTCCAAACTCGGGCTTTGGCCTTCACGCTGAGATCTCCTCCCTGAGCTCTCTAGCTCTCCCAACAATTGGCAAGTGCACCCAGTGGCACCACACCAGACAGTCTCCCTGAGCATGGCTAGGCCAGGCCTAGTCCCCGTGTCCCCTTGGTCTCTCTCGGCCTTTGCCTCCCTTAGGCCCTCCACTGCATGTCGACCCCCTGGGGTGCAAGGGGTCTTCCTGGAATGGCCAGTGTGTGGCGTGTGTCTTTTGGTGGCTCCGAGACTGCCTCCACAGAGGCTGGCTGGCAAGGGGAACACTGGGGCTGAGAGGAAAATCAGCATTGTGCGTCCGGGGCAGCAGGCTAGCTGTGGCTTCCAAACTGCCTGCATAGCCCCCGTGTGGCCGTCTCCTCTTCCCTGGTGGAAAGCCTCCCTGAGAACTTAGGAGGCTAGCTGAAAGACACAGGTGCTTTCCATTCCTTGCTAGGACTTCACCGACAGCCCTCGCTCTCTGACTGGTGAGTTGGCACCTTCACCAGAGGCCTCCCAGGGAGCTGCCCCATCCCCATCCAGAAAGGAAACCAGCCGTTGGCAAGCAAACTCAGGCAGAGAAGTCTTGCCAGGGGAGAGGTTTCCCGAAGGATCCCATGCTTCAGTCCACACCCTTTTCCATGGGGGAAGCCGGGCTGTCCCAAATCTCTCCCACGCTTCAGAACCCCCTCCAGCAGCAGGGAGGCTTGCAGTCACCGTTGGGTGCCAAGGGGTGTTCCAGGCAGGCAGCTCTCCACGGAGAGAAAGGCTTCCCAGCTAGCAAGCTGCCTCAGGAGCATTGCTGGAGTGCGGGTGTGAGTACCCGTGGGGTCGCCTTGAGGGTGGCTCCTGGAGCTGCATGGACGCAAACCCCGTGCTGAGCACACACCCAGGCAAGACTTAGCACACGTCTCAGCACCTCAAGCAGATCATGGCAGATGCCTCCTGCCTGCACTCAATAGACAGGTTGCCCTGTGCATTGCTGGGGAGGCCCTGGCACGTCACAGTTTCCCATGGGCCCAGCTACAGCCTTCTCCCTCTTAGGCCATGCACAGATCCTCTCCAGAGCTACGCTGTGTGTGGAAGTTCGCAAGGTGTGGCATGTGCTTCTCTTTCACTGCTTGGAACCTGCACACACCCAGACTGTGTGTGTCAACATTCACAGTGGGGCCTGATGGCAAGCAATCCTTAGCCCACTGCAAAGCGGGAGAGAGGCGGCCTTTCTGCTCAGGGCCAAACACCCTGCTGCTAGTCTGCTTCCCTGCGGGCTAACCTCTGTGAGGGAAAGGCCGTCTGGGCCCTGAAACGCAAGCACCTGGCCACCCACTCCTAGGTGCTCCTTTGCAACGCTGTCTTTTGGAAAGGCATCCTTCTCCTGGAGCCACCATGTGAGCTGCCTTTGGAAGCCCACAAGAGGCAGGAAGCAGCTTGCAGGAAACCTTGCTCATTGAGGGCCTTGCCCTTGAATATGCTTTGCAAGGAGGCAAGGAGGCCTCGGATCCACTCGCTTTTCCAGTGGGGAACAGTGAGTGCTGAAGAGCTCTGTTCTGGCTCCAAGGCAGCCTGCAGCTCAGGCGCCCGTGGAATGGGCTTGGTTGGTAGAGCACAGCCCTCAGCAGGGCTCTCCAGTGTGTCTAGCCAGAGAGCCCCCTGCTTTGAACCGGCCTCAGGAATGCAGCTCTAGGGAGCTTTCCCCCTCCCTGCTTGCCTGTCCGGGTGACCACCTTGGAGAGGCCTGCTCCAAACTCGGGCTTTGGCCTTCACGCTGAGATCTCCTCCCTGAGCTCTCTAGCTCTCCCAACAATTGGCAAGTGCACCCAGTGGCACCACACCAGACAGTCTCCCTGAGCATGGCTAGGCCAGGCCTAGTCCCCGTGTCCCCTTGGTCTCTCTCGGCCTTTGCCTCCCTTAGGCCCTCCACTGCATGTCGACCCCCTGGGGTGCAAGGGGTCTTCCTGGAATGGCCAGTGTGTGGCGTGTGTCTTTTGGTGGCTCCGAGACTGCCTCCACAGAGGCTGGCTGGCAAGGGGAACACTGGGGCTGAGAGGAAAATCAGCATTGTGCGTCCGGGGCAGCAGGCTAGCTGTGGCTTCCAAACTGCCTGCATAGCCCCCGTGTGGCCGTCTCCTCTTCCCTGGTGGAAAGCCTCCCTGAGAACTTAGGAGGCTAGCTGAAAGACACAGGTGCTTTGCATTCCTTGCTAGGACTTCACCGACAGCCCTCGCTCTCTGACTGGTGAGTTGGCACCTTCACCAGAGGCCTCCCAGGGAGCTGCCCCATCCCTATCCAGAAAGGAAACCAGCCGTTGGCAAGCAAACTCAGGCAGAGAAGTCTTGCCAGGGGAGAGGTTTCCCGAAGGATCCCATGCTTCAGTCCACACCCTTTTCCATGGGGGAAGCCGGGGTGTCCCAAATCTCTCCCACGCTTCAGAACCCCCTCCAGCAGCAGGGAGGCTTGCAGTCACCGTTGGGTGCCAAGGGGTGTTCCAGGCAGGCAGCTCTCCATGGAGAGAAAGGCTTCCCAGCTAGCAAGCTGCCTCAGGAGCATTGCTGCAGTGCGGGTGTGAGTACCCGTGGGGTCGCCTTGAGGGTGGCTCCTGGAGCTGCATGGACGCAAACCCCGTGCTGAGCACACACCCCGGCAAGACTTAGCACACGTCTCAGCACCTCAAGCAGATCATGGCAGATGCCTCCTGCCTGCACTCAATAGACAGGTTGCCCTGTGCATTGCTGGGGAGGCCCTGGCACGTCACAGTTTCCCATGGGCCCAGCTACAGCCTTCTCCCTCTTAGGCCATGCACAGATCCTCTCCAGAGCTACGCTGTGTGTGGAAGTTCGCAAGGTGTGGCATGTGCTTCTCTTTCACTGCTTGGAACCTGCACACACCCAGACTGTGTGTGTCAACATTCACAGTGGGGCCTGATGGCAAGCAATCCTTAGCCCACTGCAAAGCGGGAGAGAGGCGGCCTTTCTGCTCAGGGCCAAACACCCTGCTGCTAGTCTGCTTCCCTGCGGGCTAACCTCTGTGAGGGAAAGGCCGTCTGGGCCCTGAAACGCAAGCACCTGGCCACCCACTCCTAGGTGCTCCTTTGCAACGCTGTCTTTTGGAAAGGCATCCTTCTCCTGGAGCCACCATGTGAGCTGCCTTTGGAAGCCCACAAGAGGCAGGAAGCAGCTTGCAGGAAACCTTGCTCATTGAGGGCCTTGCCCTTGAATATGCTTTGCAAGGAGGCAAGGAGGCCTCGGATCCACTCGCTTTTCCAGTGGGGAACAGTGAGTGCTGAAGAGCTCTGTTCTGGCTCCAAGGCAGCCTGCAGCTCAGGCGCCCGTGGAATGGGCTTGGTTGGTAGAGCACAGCCCTCAGCAGGGCTCTCCAGTGTGTCTAGCCAGAGAGCCCCCTGCTTTGAACCGGCCTCAGGAATGCAGCTCTAGGGAGCTTTCCCCCTCCCTGCTTGCCTGTCCGGGTGACCACCTTGGAGAGGCCTGCTCCAAACTCGGGCTTTGGCCTTCACGCTGAGATCTCCTCCCTGAGCTCTCTAGCTCTCCCAACAATTGGCAAGTGCACCCAGTGGCACCACACCAGACAGTCTCCCTGAGCATGGCTAGGCCAGGCCTAGTCCCCGTGTCCCCTTGGTCTCTCTCGGCCTTTGCCTCCCTTAGGCCCTCCACTGCATGTCGACCCCCTGGGGTGCAAGGGGTCTTCCTGGAATGGCCAGTGTGTGGCGTGTGTCTTTTGGTGGCTCCGAGACTGCCTCCACAGAGCCTGGCTGGCAAGGGGAACACTGGGGCTGAGAGGAAAATCAGCATTGTGCGTCCGGGGCAGCAGGCTAGCTGTGGCTTCCAAACTGCCTGCATAGCCCCCGTGTGGCCGTCTCCTCTTCCCTGGTGGAAAGCCTCCCTGAGAACTTAGGAGGCTAGCTGAAAGACACAGGTGCTTTCCATTGCTTGCTAGGACTTCACCGACAGCCCTCGCTCTCTGACTGGTGAGTTGGCACCTTCACCAGAGGCCTCCCAGGGAGCTGCCCCATCCCCATCCAGAAAGGAAACCAGCCGTTGGCAAGCAAACTCAGGCAGAGAAGTCTTGCCAGGGGAGAGGTTTCCCGAAGGATCCCATGCTTCAGTCCACACCCTTTTCCATGGGGGAAGCCGGGCTGTCCCAAATCTCTCCCACGCTTCAGAACCCCCTCCAGCAGCAGGGAGGCTTGCAGTCACCGTTGGGTGCCAAGGGGTGTTCCAGGCAGGCAGCTCTCCATGGAGAGAAAGGCTTCCCAGCTAGCAAGCTGCCTCAGGAGCATTGCTGCAGTGCGGGTGTGAGTACCCGTGGGGTCGCCTTGAGGGTGGCTCCTGGAGCTGCATGGACGCAAACCCCGTGCTGAGCACACACCCCGGCAAGACTTAGCACACGTCTCAGCACCTCAAGCAGATCATGGCAGATGCCTCCTGCCTGCACTCAATAGACAGGTTGCCCTGTGCATTGCTGGGGAGGCCCTGGCACGTCACAGTTTCCCATGGGCCCAGCTACAGCCTTCTCCCTCTTAGGCCATGCACAGATCCTCTCCAGAGCTACGCTGTGTGTGGAAGTTCGCAAGGTGTGGCATGTGCTTCTCTTTCACTGCTTGGAACCTGCACACACCCAGACTGTGTGTGTCAACATTCACAGTGGGGCCTGATGGCAAGCAATCCTTAGCCCACTGCAAAGCGGGAGAGAGGCGGCCTTTCTGCTCAGGGCCAAACACCCTGCTGCTAGTCTGCTTCCCTGCGGGCTAACCTCTGTGAGGGAAAGGCCGTCTGGGCCCTGAAACGCAACCACCTGGCCACCCACTCCTAGGTGCTCCTTTGCAACGCTGTCTTTTGGAAAGGCATCCTTCTCCTGGAGCCACCATGTGAGCTGCCTTTGGAAGCCCACAAGAGGCAGGAAGCAGCTTGCAGGAAACCTTGCTCATTGAGGGCCTTGCCCTTGAATATGCTTTGCAAGGAGGCAAGGAGGCCTCGGATCCACTCGCTTTTCCAGTGGGGAACAGTGAGTGCTGAAGAGCTCTGTTCTGGCTCCAAGGCAGCCTGCAGCTCAGGCGCCCGTGGAATGGGCTTGGTTGGTAGAGCACAGCCCTCAGCAGGGCTCTCCAGTGTGTCTAGCCAGAGAGCCCCCTGCTTTGAACCGGCCTCAGGAATGCAGCTCTAGGGAGCTTTCCCCCTCCCTGCTTGCCTGTCCGGGTGACCACCTTGGAGAGGCCTGCTCCAAACTCGGGCTTTGGCCTTCACGCTGAGATCTCCTCCCTGAGCTCTCTAGCTCTCCCAACAATTGGCAAGTGCACCCAGTGGCACCACACCAGACAGTCTCCCTGAGCATGGCTAGGCCAGGCCTAGTCCCCGTGTCCCCTTGGTCTCTCTCGGCCTTTGCCTCCCTTAGGCCCTCCACTGCATGTCGACCCCCTGGGGTGCAAGGGGTCTTCCTCGAATGGCCAGTGTGTGGCGTGTGTCTTTTGGTGGCTCCGAGACTGCCTCCACAGAGGCTGGCTGGCAAGGGGAACACTGGGGCTGAGAGGAAAATCAGCATTGTGCGTCCGGGGCAGCAGGCTAGCTGTGGCTTCCAAACTGCCTGCATAGCACGCGTGTGGCCGTCTCCTCTTCCCTGGTGGAAAGCCTCCCTGAGAACTTAGGAGGCTAGCTGAAAGACACAGGTGCTTTCCATTCCTTGCTAGGACTTCACCGACAGCCCTCGCTCTCTGACTGGTGAGTTGGCACCTTCACCAGAGGCCTCCCAGGGAGCTGCCCCATCCCTATCCAGAAAGGAAACCAGCCGTTGGCAAGCAAACTCAGGCAGAGAAGTCTTGCCAGGGGAGAGGTTTCCCGAAGGATCCCATGCTTCAGTCCACACCCTTTTCCATGGGGGAAGCCGGGCTGTCCCAAATCTATCCCACGCTTCAGAACCCCCTCCAGCAGCAGGGAGGCTTGCAGTCACCGTTGGGTGCCAAGGGGTGTTCCAGGCAGGCAGCTCTCCATGGAGAGAAAGGCTTCCCAGCTAGCAAGCTGCCTCAGGAGCATTGCTGCAGTGCGGGTGTGAGTACCCGTGGGGTCGCCTTGAGGGTGGCTCCTGGAGCTGCATGGACGCAAACCCCGTGCTGAGCACACACCCAGGCAAGACTTAGCACACGTCTCAGCACCTCAAGCAGATCATGGCAGATGCCTCCTGCCTGCACTCAATAGACAGGTTGCCCTGTGCATTGCTGGGGAGGCCCTGGCACGTCACAGTTTCCCATGGGCCCACCTACAGCCTTCTCCCTCTTAGACCATGCACAGATCCTCTCCAGAGCTACGCTGTGTGTGGAAGTTCGCAAGGTGTGGCATGTGCTTCTCTTTCACTGCTTGGAACCTGCACACACCCAGACTGTGTGTGTCAACATTCACAGTGGGGCCTGATGGCAAGCAATCCTTAGCCCACTGCAAAGCGGGAGAGAGGCGGCCTTTCTGCTCAGGGCCAAACACCCTGCTGCTAGTCTGCTTCCCTGCGGGCTAACCTCTGTGAGGGAAAGGCCGTCTGGGCCCTGAAACGCAAGCACCTGGCCACCCACTCCTAGGTGCTCCTTTGCAACGCTGTCTTTTGGAAAGGCATCCTTCTCCTGGAGCCACCATGTGAGCTGCCTTTGGAAGCCCACAAGAGGCAGGAAGCAGCTTGCAGGAAACCTTGCTCATTGAGGGCCTTGCCCTTGAATATGCTTTGCAAGGAGGCAAGGAGGCCTCGGATCCACTCGCTTTTCCAGTGGGGAACAGTGAGTGCTGAAGAGCTCTGTTCTGGCTCCAAGGCAGCCTGCAGCTCAGGCGCCCGTGGAATGGGCTTGGTTGGTAGAGCACAGCCCTCAGCAGGGCTCTCCAGTGTGTCTAGCCAGAGAGCCCCCTGCTTTGAACCGGCCTCAGGAATGCAGCTCTAGGGAGCTTTCCCCCTCCCTGCTTGCCTGTCCGGGTGACCACCTTGGAGAGGCCTGCTCCAAACTCGGGCTTTGGCCTTCACGCTGAGATCTCCTCCCTGAGCTCTCTAGCTCTCCCAACAATTGGCAAGTGCACCCAGTGGCACCACACCAGACAGTCTCCCTGAGCATGGCTAGGCCAGGCCTAGTCCCCGTGTCCCCTTGGTCTCTCTCGGCCTTTGCCTCCCTTAGGCCCTCCACTGCATGTCGACCCCCTGGGGTGCAAGGGGTCTTCCTGGAATGGCCAGTGTGTGGCGTGTGTCTTTTGGTGGCTCCGAGACTGCCTCCACAGAGGCTGGCTGGCAAGGGGAACACTGGGGCTGAGAGGAAAATCAGCATTGTGCGTCCGGGGCAGCAGGCTAGCTGTGGCTTCCAAACTGCCTGCATAGCCCCCGTGTGGCCGTCTCCTCTTCCCTGGTGGAAAGCCTCCCTGAGAACTTAGGAGGCTAGCTGAAAGACACAGGTGCTTTCCATTCCTTGCTAGGACTTCACCGACAGCCCTCGCTCTCTGACTGGTGAGTTGGCACCTTCACCAGAGGCCTCCCAGGGAGCTGCCCCATCCCCATCCAGAAAGGAAACCAGCCGTTGGCAAGCAAACTCAGGCAGAGAAGTCTTGCCAGGGGAGAGGTTTCCCGAAGGAGCCCATGCTTCAGTCCACACCCTTTTCCATGGGGGAAGCCGGGTTGTCCCAAATCTCTCCCACGCTTCAGACCCCCCTCCAGCAGCAGGGAGGCTTGCAGTCACCGTTGGGTGCCAAGGGGTGTTCCAGGCAGGCAGCTCTCCATGGAGAGAAAGGCTTCCCAGCTAGCAAGCTGCCTCAGGAGCATTGCTGGAGTGCGGGTGTGAGTACCCGTGGGGTCGCCTTGAGGGTGGCTCCTGGAGCTGCATGGACGCAAACCCCGTGCTGAGCACACACCCAGGCAAGACTTAGCACACGTCTCAGCACCTCAAGCAGATCATGGCAGATGCCTCCTGCCTGCACTCAATAGACAGGTTGCCCTGTGCATTGCTGGGGAGGCCCTGGCACGTCACAGTTTCCCATGGGCCCAGCTACAGCCTTCTCCCTCTTAGGCCATGCACAGATCCTCTCCAGAGCTACGCTGTGTGTGGAAGTTCGCAAGGTGTGGCATGTGCTTCTCTTTCACTGCGTGGAACCTGCACACACCCAGACTGTGTGTGTCAACATTCACAGTGGGGCCTGATGGCAAGCAATCCTTAGCCCACTGCAAAGCGGGAGAGAGGCGGCCTTTCTGCTCAGGGCCAAACACCCTGCTGCTAGTCTGCTTCCCTGCGGGCTAACCTCTGTGAGGGAAAGGCCGTCTGGGCCCTGAAACGCAAGCACCTGGCCACCCACTCCTAGGTGCTCCTTTGCAACGCTGTCTTTTGGAAAGGCATCCTTCTCCTGGAGCCACCATGTGAGCTGCCTTTGGAAGCCCACAAGAGGCAGGAAGCAGCTTGCAGGAAACCTTGCTCATTGAGGGCCTTGCCCTTGAATATGCTTTGCAAGGAGGCAAGGAGGCCTCGGATCCACTCGCTTTTCCAGTGGGGAACAGTGAGTGCTGAAGAGCTCTGTTCTGGCTCCAAGGCAGCCTGCAGCTCAGGCGCCCGTGGAATGGGCTTGGTTGGTAGAGCACAGCCCTCAGCAGGGCTCTCCAGTGTGTCTAGCCAGAGAGCCCCCTGCTTTGAACCGGCCTCAGGAATGCAGCTCTAGGGAGCTTTCCCCCTCCCTGCTTGCCTGTCCGGGTGACCACCTTGGAGAGGCCTGCTCCAAACTCGGGCTTTGGCCTTCACGCTGAGATCTCCTCCCTGAGCTCTCTAGCTCTCCCAACAATTGGCAAGTGCACCCAGTGGCACCACACCAGACAGTCTCCCTGAGCATGGCTAGGCCAGGCCTAGTCCCCGTGTCCCCTTGGTCTCTCTCGGCCTTTGCCTCCCTTAGGCCCTCCACTGCATGTCGACCCCCTGGGGTGCAAGGGGTCTTCCTGGAATGGCCAGTGTGTGGCGTGTGTCTTTTGGTGGCTCCGAGACTGCCTCCACAGAGGCTGGCTGGCAAGGGGAACACTGGGGCTGAGAGGAAAATCAGCATTGTGCGTCCGGGGCAGCAGGCTAGCTGTGGCTTCCAAACTGCCTGCATAGCCCCCGTGTGGCCGTCTCCTCTTCCCTGGTGGAAAGCCTCCCTGAGAACTTAGGAGGCTAGCTGAAAGACACAGGTGCTTTCCATTCCTTGCTAGGACTTCACCGACAGCCCTCGCTCTCTGACTGGTGAGTTGGCACCTTCACCAGAGGCCTCCCAGGGAGCTGCCCCATCCCCATCCAGAAAGGAAACCAGCCGTTGGCAAGCAAACTCAGGCAGAGAAGTCTTGCCAGGGGAGAGGTTTCCCGAAGGATCCCATGCTTCAGTCCACACCCTTTTCCATGGGGGAAGCCGGGCTGTCCCAAATCTCTCCCACGCTTCAGAACCCCCTCCAGCAGCAGGGAGGCTTGCAGTCACCGTTGGGTGCCAAGGGGTGTTCCAGGCAGGCAGCTCTCCATGGAGAGAAAGGCTTCCCAGCTAGCAAGCTGCCTCAGGAGCTTTGCAGGAGTGCGGGTGTGAGTACCCGTGGGGTCGCCTTGAGGGTGGCTCCTGGAGCTGCATGGACGCAAACCCCGTGCTGAGCACACACCCAGGCAAGACTTAGCACACGTCTCAGCACCTCAAGCAGATCATGGCAGATGCCTCCTGCCTGCACTCAATAGACAGGTTGCCCTGTGCATTGCTGGGGAGGCCCTGGCACGTCACAGTTTCCCATGGGCCCAGCTACAGCCTTCTCCCTCTTAGGCCATGCACAGATCCTCTCCAGAGCTACGCTGTGTGTGGAAGTTCGCAAGGTGTGGCATGTGCTTCTCTTTCACTGCTTGGAACCTGCACACACCCAGACTGTGTGTGTCAACATTCACAGTGGGGCCTGATGGCAAGCAATCCTTAGCCCACTGCAAAGCGGGAGAGAGGCGGCCTTTCTGCTCAGGGCCAAACACCCTGCTGCTAGTCTGCTTCCCTGCGGGCTAACCTCTGTGAGGGAAAGGCCGTCTGGGCCCTGAAACGCAAGCACCTGGCCACCCACTCCTAGGTGCTCCTTTGCAACGCTGTCTTTTGGAAAGGCATCCTTCTCCTGGAGCCACCATGTGAGCTGCCTTTGGAAGCCCACAAGAGGCAGGAAGCAGCTTGCAGGAAACCTTGCTCATTGAGGGCCTTGCCCTTGAATATGCTTTGCAAGGAGGCAAGGAGGCCTCGGATCCACTCGCTTTTCCAGTGGGGAACAGTGAGTGCTGAAGAGCTCTGTTCTGGCTCCAAGGCAGCCTGCAGCTCAGGCGCCCGTGGAATGGGCTTGGTTGGTAGAGCACAGCCCTCAGCAGGGCTCTCCAGTGTGTCTAGCCAGAGAGCCCCCTGCTTTGAACCGGCCTCAGGAATGCAGCTCTAGGGAGCTTTCCCCCTCCCTGCTTGCCTGTCCGGGTGACCACCTTGGAGAGGCCTGCTCCAAACTCGGGCTTTGGCCTTCACGCTGAGATCTCCTCCCTGAGCTCTCTAGCTCTCCCAACAATTGGCAAGTGCACCCAGTGGCACCACACCAGACAGTCTCCCTGAGCATGGCTAGGCCAGGCCTAGTCCCCGTGTCCCCTTGGTCTCTCTCGGCCTTTGCCTCCCTTAGGCCCTCCACTGCATGTCGACCCCCTGGGGTGCAAGGGGTCTTCCTGGAATGGCCAGTGTGTGGCGTGTGTCTTTTGGTGGCTCCGAGACTGCCTCCACAGAGGCTGGCTGGCAAGGGGAACACTGGGGCTGAGAGGAAAATCAGCATTGTGCGTCCGGGGCAGCAGGCTAGCTGTGGCTTCCAAACTGCCTGCATAGCCCCCGTGTGGCCGTCTCCTCTTCCCTGGTGGAAAGCCTCCCTGAGAACTTAGGAGGCTAGCTGAAAGACACAGGTGCTTTGCATTCCTTGCTAGGACTTCACCGACAGCCCTCGCTCTCTGACTGGTGAGTTGGCACCTTCACCAGAGGCCTCCCAGGGAGCTGCCCCATCCCCATCCAGAAAGGAAACCAGCCGTTGGCAAGCAAACTCAGGCAGAGAAGTCTTGCCAGGGGAGAGGTTTCCCGAAGGATCCCATGCTTCAGTCCACACCCTTTTCCATGGGGGAAGCCGGGCTGTCCCAAATCTCTCCCACGCTTCAGAACCCCCTCCAGCAGCAGGGAGGCTTGCAGTCACCGTTGGGTGCCAAGGGGTGTTCCAGGCAGGCAGCTCTCCATGGAGAGAAAGGCTTCCCAGCTAGCAAGCTGCCTCAGGAGCATTGCTGCAGTGCGGGTGTGAGTACCCGTGGGGTCGCCTTGAGGGTGGCTCCTGGAGCTGCATGGACGCAAACCCCGTGCTGAGCACACACCCAGGCAAGACTTAGCACACGTCTCAGCACCTCAAGCAGATCATGGCAGATGCCTCCTGCCTGCACTCAATAGACAGGTTGCCCTGTGCATTGCTGGGGAGGCCCTGGCACGTCACAGTTTCCCATGGGCCCAGCTACAGCCTTCTCCCTCTTAGGCCATGCACAGATCCTCTCCAGAGCTACGCTGTGTGTGGAAGTTCGCAAGGTGTGGCATGTGCTTCTCTTTCACTGCTTGGAACCTGCACACACCCAGACTGTGTGTGTCAACATTCACAGTGGGGCCTGATGGCAAGCAATCCTTAGCCCACTGCAAAGCGGGAGAGAGGCGGCCTTTCTGCTCAGGGCCAAACACCCTGCTGCTAGTCTGCTTCCCTGCGGGCTAACCTCTGTGAGGGAAAGGCCGTCTGGGCCCTGAAACGCAACCACCTGGCCACCCACTCCTAGGTGCTCCTTTGCAACGCTGTCTTTTGGAAAGGCATCCTTCTCCTGGAGCCACCATGTGAGCTGCCTTTGGAAGCCCACAAGAGGCAGGAAGCAGCTTGCAGGAAACCTTGCTCATTGAGGGCCTTGCCCTTGAATATGCTTTGCAAGGAGGCAAGGAGGCCTCGGATCCACTCGCTTTTCCAGTGGGGAACAGTGAGTGCTGAAGAGCTCTGTTCTGGCTCCAAGGCAGCCTGCAGCTCAGGCGCCCGTGGAATGGGCTTGGTTGGTAGAGCACAGCCCTCAGCAGGGCTCTCCAGTGTGTCTAGCCAGAGAGCCCCCTGCTTTGAACCGGCCTCAGGAATGCAGCTCTAGGGAGCTTTCCCCCTCCCTGCTTGCCTGTCCGGGTGACCACCTTGGAGAGGCCTGCTCCAAACTCGGGCTTTGGCCTTCACGCTGAGATCTCCTCCCTGAGCTCTCTAGCTCTCCCAACAATTGGCAAGTGCACCCAGTGGCACCACACCAGACAGTCTCCCTGAGCATGGCTAGGCCAGGCCTAGTCCCCGTGTCCCCTTGGTCTCTCTCGGCCTTTGCCTCCCTTAGGCCCTCCACTGCATGTCGACCCCCTGGGGTGCAAGGGGTCTTCCTGGAATGGCCAGTGTGTGGCGTGTGTCTTTTGGTGGCTCCGAGACTGCCTCCACAGAGGCTGGCTGGCAAGGGGAACACTGGGGCTGAGAGGAAAATCAGCATTGTGCGTCCGGGGCAGCAGGCTAGCTGTGGCTTCCAAACTGCCTGCATAGCCCCCGTGTGGCCGTCTCCTCTTCCCTGGTGGAAAGCCTCCCTGAGAACTTAGGAGGCTAGCTGAAAGACACAGGTGCTTTGCATTCCTTGCTAGGACTTCACCGACAGCCCTCGCTCTCTGACTGGTGAGTTGGCACCTTCACCAGAGGCCTCCCAGGGAGCTGCCCCATCCCCATCCAGAAAGGAAACCAGCCGTTGGCAAGCAAACTCAGGCAGAGAAGTCTTGCCAGGGGAGAGGTTTCCCGAAGGATCCCATGCTTCAGTCCACACCCTTTTCCATGGGGGAAGCCGGGCTGTCCCAAATCTCTCCCACGCTTCAGAACCCCCTCCAGCAGCAGGGAGGCTTGCAGTCACCGTTGGGTGCCAAGGGGTGTTCCAGGCAGGCAGCTCTCCATGGAGAGAAAGGCTTCCCAGCTAGCAAGCTGCCTCAGGAGCATTGCTGCAGTGCGGGTGTGAGTACCCGTGGGGTCGCCTTGAGGGTGGCTCCTGGAGCTGCATGGACGCAAACCCCGTGCTGAGCACACACCCAGGCAAGACTTAGCACACGTCTCAGCACCTCAAGCAGATCATGGCAGATGCCTCCTGCCTGCACTCAATAGACAGGTTGCCCTGTGCATTGCTGGGGAGGCCCTGGCACGTCACAGTTTCCCATGGGCCCAGCTACAGCCTTCTCCCTCTTAGGCCATGCACAGATCCTCTCCAGAGCTACGCTGTGTGTGGAAGTTCGCAAGGTGTGGCATGTGCTTCTCTTTCACTGCTTGGAACCTGCACACACCCAGACTGTGTGTGTCAACATTCACAGTGGGGCCTGATGGCAAGCAATCCTTAGCCCACTGCAAAGCGGGAGAGAGGCGGCCTTTCTGCTCAGGGCCAAACACCCTGCTGCTAGTCTGCTTCCCTGCGGGCTAACCTCTGTGAGGGAAAGGCCGTCTGGGCCCTGAAACGCAACCACCTGGCCACCCACTCCTAGGTGCTCCTTTGCAACGCTGTCTTTTGGAAAGGCATCCTTCTCCTGGAGCCACCATGTGAGCTGCCTTTGGAAGCCCACAAGAGGCAGGAAGCAGCTTGCAGGAAACCTTGCTCATTGAGGGCCTTGCCCTTGAATATGCTTTGCAAGGAGGCAAGGAGGCCTCGGATCCACTCGCTTTTCCAGTGGGGAACAGTGAGTGCTGAAGAGCTCTGTTCTGGCTCCAAGGCAGCCTGCAGCTCAGGCGCCCGTGGAATGGGCTTGGTTGGTAGAGCACAGCCCTCAGCAGGGCTCTCCAGTGTGTCTAGCCAGAGAGCCCCCTGCTTTGAACCGGCCTCAGGAATGCAGCTCTAGGGAGCTTTCCCCCTCCCTGCTTGCCTGTCCGGGTGACCACCTTGGAGAGGCCTGCTCCAAACTCGGGCTTTGGCCTTCACGCTGAGATCTCCTCCCTGAGCTCTCTAGCTCTCCCAACAATTGGCAAGTGCACCCAGTGGCACCACACCAGACAGTCTCCCTGAGCATGGCTAGGCCAGGCCTAGTCCCCGTGTCCCCTTGGTCTCTCTCGGCCTTTGCCTCCCTTAGGCCCTCCACTGCATGTCGACCCCCTGGGGTGCAAGGGGTCTTCCTGGAATGGCCAGTGTGTGGCGTGTGTCTTTTGGTGGCTCCGAGACTGCCTCCACAGAGGCTGGCTGGCAAGGGGAACACTGGGGCTGAGAGGAAAATCAGCATTGTGCGTCCGGGGCAGCAGGCTAGCTGTGGCTTCCAAACTGCCTGCATAGCCCCCGTGTGGCCGTCTCCTCTTCCCTGGTGGAAAGCCTCCCTGAGAACTTAGGAGGCTAGCTGAAAGACACAGGTGCTTTGCATTCCTTGCTAGGACTTCACCGACAGCCCTCGCTCTCTGACTGGTGAGTTGGCACCTTCACCAGAGGCCTCCCAGGGAGCTGCCCCATCCCCATCCAGAAAGGAAACCAGCCGTTGGCAAGCAAACTCAGGCAGAGAAGTCTTGCCAGGGGAGAGGTTTCCCGAAGGATCCCATGCTTCAGTCCACACCCTTTTCCATGGGGGAAGCCGGGCTGTCCCAAATCTCTCCCACGCTTCAGAACCCCCTCCAGCAGCAGGGAGGCTTGCAGTCACCGTTGGGTGCCAAGGGGTGTTCCAGGCAGGCAGCTCTCCATGGAGAGAAAGGCTTCCCAGCTAGCAAGCTGCCTCAGGAGCATTGCTGCAGTGCGGGTGTGAGTACCCGTGGGGTCGCCTTGAGGGTGGCTCCTGGAGCTGCATGGACGCAAACCCCGTGCTGAGCACACACCCAGGCAAGACTTAGCACACGTCTCAGCACCTCAAGCAGATCATGGCAGATGCCTCCTGCCTGCACTCAATAGACAGGTTGCCCTGTGCATTGCTGGGGAGGCCCTGGCACGTCACAGTTTCCCATGGGCCCAGCTACAGCCTTCTCCCTCTTAGGCCATGCACAGATCCTCTCCAGAGCTACGCTGTGTGTGGAAGTTCGCAAGGTGTGGCATGTGCTTCTCTTTCACTGCTTGGAACCTGCACACACCCAGACTGTGTGTGTCAACATTCACAGTGGGGCCTGATGGCAAGCAATCCTTAGCCCACTGCAAAGCGGGAGAGAGGCGGCCTTTCTGCTCAGGGCCAAACACCCTGCTGCTAGTCTGCTTCCCTGCGGGCTAACCTCTGTGAGGGAAAGGCCGTCTGGGCCCTGAAACGCAACCACCTGGCCACCCACTCCTAGGTGCTCCTTTGCAACGCTGTCTTTTGGAAAGGCATCCTTCTCCTGGAGCCACCATGTGAGCTGCCTTTGGAAGCCCACAAGAGGCAGGAAGCAGCTTGCAGGAAACCTTGCTCATTGAGGGCCTTGCCCTTGAATATGCTTTGCAAGGAGGCAAGGAGGCCTCGGATCCACTCGCTTTTCCAGTGGGGAACAGTGAGTGCTGAAGAGCTCTGTTCTGGCTCCAAGGCAGCCTGCAGCTCAGGCGCCCGTGGAATGGGCTTGGTTGGTAGAGCACAGCCCTCAGCAGGGCTCTCCAGTGTGTCTAGCCAGAGAGCCCCCTGCTTTGAACCGGCCTCAGGAATGCAGCTCTAGGGAGCTTTCCCCCTCCCTGCTTGCCTGTCCGGGTGACCACCTTGGAGAGGCCTGCTCCAAACTCGGGCTTTGGCCTTCACGCTGAGATCTCCTCCCTGAGCTCTCTAGCTCTCCCAACAATTGGCAAGTGCACCCAGTGGCACCACACCAGACAGTCTCCCTGAGCATGGCTAGGCCAGGCCTAGTCCCCGTGTCCCCTTGGTCTCTCTCGGCCTTTGCCTCCCTTAGGCCCTCCACTGCATGTCGACCCCCTGGGGTGCAAGGGGTCTTCCTGGAATGGCCAGTGTGTGGCGTGTGTCTTTTGGTGGCTCCGAGACTGCCTCCACAGAGGCTGGCTGGCAAGGGGAACACTGGGGCTGAGAGGAAAATCAGCATTGTGCGTCCGGGGCAGCAGGCTAGCTGTGGCTTCCAAACTGCCTGCATAGCCCCCGTGTGGCCGTCTCCTCTTCCCTGGTGGAAAGCCTCCCTGAGAACTTAGGAGGCTAGCTGAAAGACACAGGTGCTTTCCATTCCTTGCTAGGACTTCACCGACAGCCCTCGCTCTCTGACTGGTGAGTTGGCACCTTCACCAGAGGCCTCCCAGGGAGCTGCCCCATCCCCATCCAGAAAGGAAACCAGCCGTTGGCAAGCAAACTCAGGCAGAGAAGTCTTGCCAGGGGAGAGGTTTCCCGAAGGATCCCATGCTTCAGTCCACACCCTTTTCCATGGGGGAAGCCGGGCTGTCCCAAATCTCTCCCACGCTTCAGAACCCCCTCCAGCAGCAGGGAGGCTTGCAGTCACCGTTGGGTGCCAAGGGGTGTTCCAGGCAGGCAGCTCTCCATGGAGAGAAAGGCTTCCCAGCTAGCAAGCTGCCTCAGGAGCTTTGCAGGAGTGCGGGTGTGAGTACCCGTGGGGTCGCCTTGAGGGTGGCTCCTGGAGCTGCATGGACGCAAACCCCGTGCTGAGCACACACCCAGGCAAGACTTAGCACACGTCTCAGCACCTCAAGCAGATCATGGCAGATGCCTCCTGCCTGCACTCAATAGACAGGTTGCCCTGTGCATTGCTGGGGAGGCCCTGGCACGTCACAGTTTCCCATGGGCCCAGCTACAGCCTTCTCCCTCTTAGGCCATGCACAGATCCTCTCCAGAGCTACGCTGTGTGTGGAAGTTCGCAAGGTGTGGCATGTGCTTCTCTTTCACTGCTTGGAACCTGCACACACCCAGACTGTGTGTGTCAACATTCACAGTGGGGCCTGATGGCAAGCAATCCTTAGCCCACTGCAAAGCGGGAGAGAGGCGGCCTTTCTGCTCAGGGCCAAACACCCTGCTGCTAGTCTGCTTCCCTGCGGGCTAACCTCTGTGAGGGAAAGGCCGTCTGGGCCCTGAAACGCAAGCACCTGGCCACCCACTCCTAGGTGCTCCTTTGCAACGCTGTCTTTTGGAAAGGCATCCTTCTCCTGGAGCCACCATGTGAGCTGCCTTTGGAAGCCCACAAGAGGCAGGAAGCAGCTTGCAGGAAACCTTGCTCATTGAGGGCCTTGCCCTTGAATATGCTTTGCAAGGAGGCAAGGAGGCCTCGGATCCACTCGCTTTTCCAGTGGGGAACAGTGAGTGCTGAAGAGCTCTGTTCTGGCTCCAAGGCAGCCTGCAGCTCAGGCGCCCGTGGAATGGGCTTGGTTGGTAGAGCACAGCCCTCAGCAGGGCTCTCCAGTGTGTCTAGCCAGAGAGCCCCCTGCTTTGAACCGGCCTCAGGAATGCAGCTCTAGGGAGCTTTCCCCCTCCCTGCTTGCCTGTCCGGGTGACCACCTTGGAGAGGCCTGCTCCAAACTCGGGCTTTGGCCTTCACGCTGAGATCTCCTCCCTGAGCTCTCTAGCTCTCCCAACAATTGGCAAGTGCACCCAGTGGCACCACACCAGACAGTCTCCCTGAGCATGGCTAGGCCAGGCCTAGTCCCCGTGTCCCCTTGGTCTCTCTCGGCCTTTGCCTCCCTTAGGCCCTCCACTGCATGTCGACCCCCTGGGGTGCAAGGGGTCTTCCTGGAATGGCCAGTGTGTGGCGTGTGTCTTTTGGTGGCTCCGAGACTGCCTCCACAGAGGCTGGCTGGCAAGGGGAACACTGGGGCTGAGAGGAAAATCAGCATTGTGCGTCCGGGGCAGCAGGCTAGCTGTGGCTTCCAAACTGCCTGCATAGCCCCCGTGTGGCCGTCTCCTCTTCCCTGGTGGAAAGCCTCCCTGAGAACTTAGGAGGCTAGCTGAAAGACACAGGTGCTTTGCATTCCTTGCTAGGACTTCACCGACAGCCCTCGCTCTCTGACTGGTGAGTTGGCACCTTCACCAGAGGCCTCCCAGGGAGCTGCCCCATCCCCATCCAGAAAGGAAACCAGCCGTTGGCAAGCAAACTCAGGCAGAGAAGTCTTGCCAGGGGAGAGGTTTCCCGAAGGATCCCATGCTTCAGTCCACACCCTTTTCCATGGGGGAAGCCGGGCTGTCCCAAATCTCTCCCACGCTTCAGAACCCCCTCCAGCAGCAGGGAGGCTTGCAGTCACCGTTGGGTGCCAAGGGGTGTTCCAGGCAGGCAGCTCTCCATGGAGAGAAAGGCTTCCCAGCTAGCAAGCTGCCTCAGGAGCTTTGCAGGAGTGCGGGTGTGAGTACCCGTGGGGTCGCCTTGAGGGTGGCTCCTGGAGCTGCATGGACGCAAACCCCGTGCTGAGCACACACCCAGGCAAGACTTAGCACACGTCTCAGCACCTCAAGCAGATCATGGCAGATGCCTCCTGCCTGCACTCAATAGACAGGTTGCCCTGTGCATTGCTGGGGAGGCCCTGGCACGTCACAGTTTCCCATGGGCCCAGCTACAGCCTTCTCCCTCTTAGGCCATGCACAGATCCTCTCCAGAGCTACGCTGTGTGTGGAAGTTCGCAAGGTGTGGCATGTGCTTCTCTTTCACTGCTTGGAACCTGCACACACCCAGACTGTGTGTGTCAACATTCACAGTGGGGCCTGATGGCAAGCAATCCTTAGCCCACTGCAAAGCGGGAGAGAGGCGGCCTTTCTGCTCAGGGCCAAACACCCTGCTGCTAGTCTGCTTCCCTGCGGGCTAACCTCTGTGAGGGAAAGGCCGTCTGGGCCCTGAAACGCAAGCACCTGGCCACCCACTCCTAGGTGCTCCTTTGCAACGCTGTCTTTTGGAAAGGCATCCTTCTCCTGGAGCCACCATGTGAGCTGCCTTTGGAAGCCCACAAGAGGCAGGAAGCAGCTTGCAGGAAACCTTGCTCATTGAGGGCCTTGCCCTTGAATATGCTTTGCAAGGAGGCAAGGAGGCCTCGGATCCACTCGCTTTTCCAGTGGGGAACAGTGAGTGCTGAAGAGCTCTGTTCTGGCTCCAAGGCAGCCTGCAGCTCAGGCGCCCGTGGAATGGGCTTGGTTGGTAGAGCACAGCCCTCAGCAGGGCTCTCCAGTGTGTCTAGCCAGAGAGCCCCCTGCTTTGAACCGGCCTCAGGAATGCAGCTCTAGGGAGCTTTCCCCCTCCCTGCTTGCCTGTCCGGGTGACCACCTTGGAGAGGCCTGCTCCAAACTCGGGCTTTGGCCTTCACGCTGAGATCTCCTCCCTGAGCTCTCTAGCTCTCCCAACAATTGGCAAGTGCACCCAGTGGCACCACACCAGACAGTCTCCCTGAGCATGGCTAGGCCAGGCCTAGTCCCCGTGTCCCCTTGGTCTCTCTCGGCCTTTGCCTCCCTTAGGCCCTCCACTGCATGTCGACCCCCTGGGGTGCAAGGGGTCTTCCTGGAATGGCCAGTGTGTGGCGTGTGTCTTTTGGTGGCTCCGAGACTGCCTCCACAGAGGCTGGCTGGCAAGGGGAACACTGGGGCTGAGAGGAAAATCAGCATTGTGCGTCCGGGGCAGCAGGCTAGCTGTGGCTTCCAAACTGCCTGCATAGCCCCCGTGTGGCCGTCTCCTCTTCCCTGGTGGAAAGCCTCCCTGAGAACTTAGGAGGCTAGCTGAAAGACACAGGTGCTTTCCATTCCTTGCTAGGACTTCACCGACAGCCCTCGCTCTCTGACTGGTGAGTTGGCACCTTCACCAGAGGCCTCCCAGGGAGCTGCCCCATCCCCATCCAGAAAGGAAACCAGCCGTTGGCAAGCAAACTCAGGCAGAGAAGTCTTGCCAGGGGAGAGGTTTCCCGAAGGATCCCATGCTTCAGTCCACACCCTTTTCCATGGGGGAAGCCGGGCTGTCCCAAATCTCTCCCACGCTTCAGAACCCCCTCCAGCAGCAGGGAGGCTTGCAGTCACCGTTGGGTGCCAAGGGGTGTTCCAGGCAGGCAGCTCTCCATGGAGAGAAAGGCTTCCCAGCTAGCAAGCTGCCTCAGGAGCATTGCTGCAGTGCGGGTGTGAGTACCCGTGGGGTCGCCTTGAGGGTGGCTCCTGGAGCTGCATGGACGCAAACCCCGTGCTGAGCACACACCCAGGCAAGACTTAGCACACGTCTCAGCACCTCAAGCAGATCATGGCAGATGCCTCCTGCCTGCACTCAATAGACAGGTTGCCCTGTGCATTGCTGGGGAGGCCCTGGCACGTCACAGTTTCCCATGGGCCCAGCTACAGCCTTCTCCCTCTTAGGCCATGCACAGATCCTCTCCAGAGCTACGCTGTGTGTGGAAGTTCGCAAGGTGTGGCATGTGCTTCTCTTTCACTGCTTGGAACCTGCACACACCCAGACTGTGTGTGTCAACATTCACAGTGGGGCCTGATGGCAAGCAATCCTTAGCCCACTGCAAAGCGGGAGAGAGGCGGCCTTTCTGCTCAGGGCCAAACACCCTGCGGCTAGTATGCTTCCCTGCGGGCTTAGCTCTGGGAGGGAAAGGCCGTCTGGGCCCTGAAACGCAAGCACCTGGCCACCCATTCCTAGGTGCTCCTTTGCAACGCTGTCTTTTGGAAAGGCATCCTTCTCCTGGAGCCACCATGTGAGCTGCCTTTGGAAGCCCACAAGAGGCAGGAAGCAGCTTGCAGGAAACCTTGCTCATTGAGGGCCTTGCCCTTGAATATGCTTTGCAAGGAGGCAAGGAGGCCTCGGGTCCACTCGCTTTTCCAGTGGGGAACAGCGAGTGCTGAAGAGCTCTGTTCTGGCTCCAAGGCAGCCTGCAGCTCAGGCGCCCGTGGAATGGGCTTGGTTGGTAGAGCACAGCCCTCAGCAGGGCTCTCCAGTGTGTCTAGCCAGAGAGCCCCCTGCTTTGAACTGGCCTCAGGAATGCAGGTCTAGGGAGCTTTCCCCCTCCCTGCTTGCCTGTCCGGGTGACCACCTTGGAGAGGCCTGCTCCAAACTCGGGCTTTGGCCTTCACGCTGAGATCTCCTCCCTGAGCTCTCTAGCTCTCCCAACAATTGGCAAGTGCACCCAGTGGCACCACACCAGACAGTCTCCCTGAGCATGGCTAGGCCAGGCCTAGTCCCCGTGTCCCCTTGGTCTCTCTCGGCCTTTGCCTCCCTTAGGCCCTCCACTGCATGTCGACCCCCTGGGGTGCAAGGGGTCTTCCTGGAATGGCCAGTGTGTGGCGTGTGTCTTTTGGTGGCTCCGAGACTGCCTCCACAGAGGCTGGCTGGCAAGGGGAACACTGGGGCTGAGAGGAAAATCAGCATTGTGCGTCCGGGGCAGCAGGCTAGCTGTGGCTTCCAAACTGCCTGCATAGCACGCGTGTGGCCGTCTCCTCTTCCCTGGTGGAAAGCCTCCCTGAGAACTTAGGAGGCTAGCTGAAAGACACAGGTGCTTTCCATTCCTTGCTAGGACTTCACCGACAGCCCTCGCTCTCTGACTGGTGAGTTGGCACCTTCACCAGAGGCCTCCCAGGAGCTGCCCCATCCCCATCCAGAAAGGAAACCAGCCGTTGGCAAGCAAACTCAGGCAGAGAAGTCTTGCCAGGGGAGAGGTTTCCCGAAGGATCCCATGCTTCAGTCCACAGCCTTTTCCATGGGGGAAGCTGGGCTGTCCCAAATCTCTCCCACGCTTCAGAACCCCCTCCAGCAGCAGGGAGGCTTGCAGTCACCGTTGGGTGCCAAGGGGTGTTCCAGGCAGGCAGCTCTCCACGGAGCGAAAGGCTTCCCAGCTAGCAAGCTGCCTCAGGAGCATTGCTGGAGTGCGGGTGTGAGTACCCGTGGGGTCGCCTTGAGGGTGGCTCCTGGAGCTGCATGGACGCAAACTCCGTGCTGAGCACACACCCCGGCAAGACTTAGCACACGTCTCAGCACCTCAAGCAGATCATGGCAGATGCCTCCTGCCTGCACTCAATGGACAGGTTGCCCTGTGCATTGCTGGGGAGGCCCTGGCACGTCAGAGGATCCCATGGGCCCACCTACAGCCTTCTCCCTCTTAGGCCATGCACAGATCCTCTCCAGAGCTACGCTGTGTGTGGAAGTTCGCAAGGTGTGGCATGTGCTTCTCTTTCACTGCTTGGAACCTGCACACACCCAGACTGTGTGTGTCAACATTCACAGTGGGGCCTGATGGCAAGCAATCCTTAGCCCACTGCAAAGCGGGAGAGAGGCGGCCTTTCTGCTCAGGGCCAAACACCCTGCTGCTAGTCTGCATCCCTGCGGGCTAAGCTCTGGGAGGGAAAGGCCGTCTGTGCCCTGAAACGCAAGCACCTGGCCACCCACTCCTAGGTGCTTCTTTGCAACGCTGTCTTTTGGAAAGGCATCCTTCTCCTGGAGCCACCATGTGAGCTGCCTTTGGAAGCCCACAAGAGGCAGGAAGCAGCTTGCAGGAAACCTTGCTCATTGAGGGCCTTGCCCTTGAATATGCTTTGCAAGGAGGCAAGGAGGCCTCGGATCCACTCGCTTTTCCAGTGGGGAACAGTGAGTGCTGAAGAGCTCTGTTCTGGCTCCAAGGCAGCCTGCAGCTCAGGCGCCCGTGGAATGGGCTTGGTTGGTAGAGCACAGCCCTCAGCAGGGCTCTCCAGTGTGTCTAGCCAGAGAGCCCCCTGCTTTGAACCGGCCTCAGGAATGCAGCTCTAGGGAGCTTTCCCCCTCCCTGCTTGCCTGTCCGGGTGACCACCTTGGAGAGGCCTGCTCCAAACTCGGGCTTTGGCCTTCACGCTGAGATCTCCTCCCTGAGCTCTCTAGCTCTCCCAACAATTGGCAAGTGCACCCAGTGGCACCACACCAGACAGTCTCCCTGAGCATGGCTAGGCCAGGCCTAGTCCCCGTGTCCCCTTGGTCTCTCTCGGCCTTTGCCTCCCTTAGGCCCTCCACTGCATGTCGACCCCCTGGGGTGCAAGGGGTCTTCCTGGAATGGCCAGTGTGTGGCGTGTGTCTTTTGGTGGCTCCGAGACTGCCTCCACAGAGGCTGGCTGGCAAGGGGAACACTGGGGCTGAGAGGAAAATCAGCATTGTGCGTCCGGGGCAGCAGGCTAGCTGTGGCTTCCAAACTGCCTGCATAGCCCCCGTGTGGCCGTCTCCTCTTCCCTGGTGGAAAGCCTCCCTGAGAACTTAGGAGGCTAGCTGAAAGACACAGGTGCTTTGCATTCCTTGCTAGGACTTCACCGACAGCCCTCGCTCTCTGACTGGTGAGTTGGCACCTTCACCAGAGGCCTCCCAGGGAGCTGCCCCATCCCCATCCAGAAAGGAAACCAGCCGTTGGCAAGCAAACTCAGGCAGAGAAGTCTTGCCAGGGGAGAGGTTTCCCGAAGGATCCCATGCTTCAGTCCACACCCTTTTCCATGGGGGAAGCCGGGCTGTCCCAAATCTCTCCCACGCTTCAGAACCCCCTCCAGCAGCAGGGAGGCTTGCAGTCACCGTTGGGTGCCAAGGGGTGTTCCAGGCAGGCAGCTCTCCATGGAGAGAAAGGCTTCCCAGCTAGCAAGCTGCCTCAGGAGCTTTGCAGGAGTGCGGGTGTGAGTACCCGTGGGGTCGCCTTGAGGGTGGCTCCTGGAGCTGCATGGACGCAAACCCCGTGCTGAGCACACACCCAGGCAAGACTTAGCACACGTCTCAGCACCTCAAGCAGATCATGGCAGATGCCTCCTGCCTGCACTCAATAGACAGGTTGCCCTGTGCATTGCTGGGGAGGCCCTGGCACGTCACAGTTTCCCATGGGCCCAGCTACAGCCTTCTCCCTCTTAGGCCATGCACAGATCCTCTCCAGAGCTACGCTGTGTGTGGAAGTTCGCAAGGTGTGGCATGTGCTTCTCTTTCACTGCTTGGAACCTGCACACACCCAGACTGTGTGTGTCAACATTCACAGTGGGGCCTGATGGCAAGCAATCCTTAGCCCACTGCAAAGCGGGAGAGAGGCGGCCTTTCTGCTCAGGGCCAAACACCCTGCTGCTAGTCTGCTTCCCTGCGGGCTAACCTCTGTGAGGGAAAGGCCGTCTGGGCCCTGAAACGCAAGCACCTGGCCACCCACTCCTAGGTGCTCCTTTGCAACGCTGTCTTTTGGAAAGGCATCCTTCTCCTGGAGCCACCATGTGAGCTGCCTTTGGAAGCCCACAAGAGGCAGGAAGCAGCTTGCAGGAAACCTTGCTCATTGAGGGCCTTGCCCTTGAATATGCTTTGCAAGGAGGCAAGGAGGCCTCGGATCCACTCGCTTTTCCAGTGGGGAACAGTGAGTGCTGAAGAGCTCTGTTCTGGCTCCAAGGCAGCCTGCAGCTCAGGCGCCCGTGGAATGGGCTTGGTTGGTAGAGCACAGCCCTCAGCAGGGCTCTCCAGTGTGTCTAGCCAGAGAGCCCCCTGCTTTGAACCGGCCTCAGGAATGCAGCTCTAGGGAGCTTTCCCCCTCCCTGCTTGCCTGTCCGGGTGACCACCTTGGAGAGGCCTGCTCCAAACTCGGGCTTTGGCCTTCACGCTGAGATCTCCTCCCTGAGCTCTCTAGCTCTCCCAACAATTGGCAAGTGCACCCAGTGGCACCACACCAGACAGTCTCCCTGAGCATGGCTAGGCCAGGCCTAGTCCCCGTGTCCCCTTGGTCTCTCTCGGCCTTTGCCTCCCTTAGGCCCTCCACTGCATGTCGACCCCCTGGGGTGCAAGGGGTCTTCCTGGAATGGCCAGTGTGTGGCGTGTGTCTTTTGGTGGCTCCGAGACTGCCTCCACAGAGGCTGGCTGGCAAGGGGAACACTGGGGCTGAGAGGAAAATCAGCATTGTGCGTCCGGGGCAGCAGGCTAGCTGTGGCTTCCAAACTGCCTGCATAGCCCCCGTGTGGCCGTCTCCTCTTCCCTGGTGGAAAGCCTCCCTGAGAACTTAGGAGGCTAGCTGAAAGACACAGGTGCTTTCCATTCCTTGCTAGGACTTCACCGACAGCCCTCGCTCTCTGACTGGTGAGTTGGCACCTTCACCAGAGGCCTCCCAGGGAGCTGCCCCATCCCCATCCAGAAAGGAAACCAGCCGTTGGCAAGCAAACTCAGGCAGAGAAGTCTTGCCAGGGGAGAGGTTTCCCGAAGGATCCCATGCTTCAGTCCACACCCTTTTCCATGGGGGAAGCCGGGCTGTCCCAAATCTCTCCCACGCTTCAGAACCCCCTCCAGCAGCAGGGAGGCTTGCAGTCACCGTTGGGTGCCAAGGGGTGTTCCAGGCAGGCAGCTCTCCATGGAGAGAAAGGCTTCCCAGCTAGCAAGCTGCCTCAGGAGCATTGCTGCAGTGCGGGTGTGAGTACCCGTGGGGTCGCCTTGAGGGTGGCTCCTGGAGCTGCATGGACGCAAACCCCGTGCTGAGCACACACCCAGGCAAGACTTAGCACACGTCTCAGCACCTCAAGCAGATCATGGCAGATGCCTCCTGCCTGCACTCAATAGACAGGTTGCCCTGTGCATTGCTGGGGAGGCCCTGGCACGTCACAGTTTCCCATGGGCCCAGCTACAGCCTTCTCCCTCTTAGGCCATGCACAGATCCTCTCCAGAGCTACGCTGTGTGTGGAAGTTCGCAAGGTGTGGCATGTGCTTCTCTTTCACTGCTTGGAACCTGCACACACCCAGACTGTGTGTGTCAACATTCACAGTGGGGCCTGATGGCAAGCAATCCTTAGCCCACTGCAAAGCGGGAGAGAGGCGGCCTTTCTGCTCAGGGCCAAACACCCTGCGGCTAGTATGCTTCCCTGCGGGCTTAGCTCTGGGAGGGAAAGGCCGTCTGGGCCCTGAAACGCAAGCACCTGGCCACCCATTCCTAGGTGCTCCTTTGCAACGCTGTCTTTTGGAAAGGCATCCTTCTCCTGGAGCCACCATGTGAGCTGCCTTTGGAAGCCCACAAGAGGCAGGAAGCAGCTTGCAGGAAACCTTGCTCATTGAGGGCCTTGCCCTTGAATATGCTTTGCAAGGAGGCAAGGAGGCCTCGGGTCCACTCGCTTTTCCAGTGGGGAACAGCGAGTGCTGAAGAGCTCTGTTCTGGCTCCAAGGCAGCCTGCAGCTCAGGCGCCCGTGGAATGGGCTTGGTTGGTAGAGCACAGCCCTCAGCAGGGCTCTCCAGTGTGTCTAGCCAGAGAGCCCCCTGCTTTGAACTGGCCTCAGGAATGCAGGTCTAGGGAGCTTTCCCCCTCCCTGCTTGCCTGTCCGGGTGACCACCTTGGAGAGGCCTGCTCCAAACTCGGGCTTTGGCCTTCACGCTGAGATCTCCTCCCTGAGCTCTCTAGCTCTCCCAACAATTGGCAAGTGCACCCAGTGGCACCACACCAGACAGTCTCCCTGAGCATGGCTAGGCCAGGCCTAGTCCCCGTGTCCCCTTGGTCTCTCTCGGCCTTTGCCTCCCTTAGGCCCTCCACTGCATGTCGACCCCCTGGGGTGCAAGGGGTCTTCCTGGAATGGCCAGTGTGTGGCGTGTGTCTTTTGGTGGCTCCGAGACTGCCTCCACAGAGGCTGGCTGGCAAGGGGAACACTGGGGCTGAGAGGAAAATCAGCATTGTGCGTCCGGGGCAGCAGGCTAGCTGTGGCTTCCAAACTGCCTGCATAGCACGCGTGTGGCCGTCTCCTCTTCCCTGGTGGAAAGCCTCCCTGAGAACTTAGGAGGCTAGCTGAAAGACACAGGTGCTTTCCATTCCTTGCTAGGACTTCACCGACAGCCCTCGCTCTCTGACTGGTGAGTTGGCACCTTCACCAGAGGCCTCCCAGGAGCTGCCCCATCCCCATCCAGAAAGGAAACCAGCCGTTGGCAAGCAAACTCAGGCAGAGAAGTCTTGCCAGGGGAGAGGTTTCCCGAAGGATCCCATGCTTCAGTCCACAGCCTTTTCCATGGGGGAAGCTGGGCTGTCCCAAATCTCTCCCACGCTTCAGAACCCCCTCCAGCAGCAGGGAGGCTTGCAGTCACCGTTGGGTGCCAAGGGGTGTTCCAGGCAGGCAGCTCTCCACGGAGCGAAAGGCTTCCCAGCTAGCAAGCTGCCTCAGGAGCATTGCTGGAGTGCGGGTGTGAGTACCCGTGGGGTCGCCTTGAGGGTGGCTCCTGGAGCTGCATGGACGCAAACTCCGTGCTGAGCACACACCCCGGCAAGACTTAGCACACGTCTCAGCACCTCAAGCAGATCATGGCAGATGCCTCCTGCCTGCACTCAATGGACAGGTTGCCCTGTGCATTGCTGGGGAGGCCCTGGCACGTCAGAGGATCCCATGGGCCCACCTACAGCCTTCTCCCTCTTAGGCCATGCACAGATCCTCTCCAGAGCTACGCTGTGTGTGGAAGTTCGCAAGGTGTGGCATGTGCTTCTCTTTCACTGCTTGGAACCTGCACACACCCAGACTGTGTGTGTCAACATTCACAGTGGGGCCTGATGGCAAGCAATCCTTAGCCCACTGCAAAGCGGGAGAGAGGCGGCCTTTCTGCTCAGGGCCAAACACCCTGCTGCTAGTCTGCATCCCTGCGGGCTAAGCTCTGGGAGGGAAAGGCCGTCTGTGCCCTGAAACGCAAGCACCTGGCCACCCACTCCTAGGTGCTTCTTTGCAACGCTGTCTTTTGGAAAGGCATCCTTCTCCTGGAGCCACCATGTGAGCTGCCTTTGGAAGCCCACAAGAGGCAGGAAGCAGGTTGCAGGAAACCGTGCTCATTGAGGGCCTTGCCCTTGAATATGCTTTGCAAGGAGGCAAGGAGGCCTCGGGTCCACTCGCTTTTCCAATGGGGAACAGCGAGTGCTGAAGAGCTCTGTTCTGGCTCCAAGGCAGCCTGCAGCTCAGGTGCCCGTGGAATGGGCTTGGTTGGTAGAGCACAGCCCTCAGCAGGGCTCTCCAGTGTGTCTAGCCAGAGAGCCCCCTGCTTTGAACCGGCCTCAGGAATGCAGGTCTAGGGAGCTTTCCCCCTCCCTGCTTGCCTGTCCGGGTGACCACCTTGGAGAGGCCTGCTCCAAACTCGGGCTTTGGCCTTCACACTGAGATCTCCTCCCTGAGCTCTCTAGCTCTCCCAACAATTGGCAAGTGCACCCAGTGGCACCACACCAGACAGTCTCCCTGAGCATGGCTAGGCCAGGCCTAGTCCCCGTGTCCCCTTGGTCTCTCTCGGCCTTTGCCTCCCTTAGGCCCTCCACTGCATGTCGACCCCCTGGGGTGCAAGGGGTCTTCCTGGAATGGCCAGTGTGTGGCGTGTGTCTTTTGGTGGCTCCGAGACTGCCTCCACAGAGGCTGGCTGGCAAGGGGAACACTGGGGCTGAGAGGAAAATCAGCATTGTGCGTCCGGGGCAGCAGGCTAGCTGTGGCTTCCAAACTGCCTGCATAGCACGCGGGTGGCCGTCTCCTCTTCCCTGGTGGAAAGCCTCCCTGAGAACTTAGGAGGCTAGCTGAAAGACACAGGTGCTTTCCATTCCTTGCTAGGACTTCACCGACAGCCCTCGCTCTCTGACTGGTGAGTTGGCACCTTCACCAGAGGCCTCCCAGGGAGCTGCCCCATCCCCATCCAGAAAGGAAACCAGCCGTTGGCAAGCAAACTCAGGCAGAGAAGTCTTGCCAGGGGAGAGGTTTCCCGAAGGATCCCATGCTTCAGTCCACACCCTTTTCCATGGGGGAAGCCGGGGTGTCCCAAATCTCTCCCACGCTTCAGAACCCCCTCCAGCAGCAGGGAGGCTTGCAGTCACCGTTGGGTGCCAAGGGGTGTTCCAGGCAGGCAGCTCTCCACGGAGAGAAAGGCTTCCCAGCTAGCAAGCTGCCTCAGGAGCATTGCTGGAGTGCGGGTGTGAGTACCCGTGGGGTCGCCTTGAGGGTGGCTCCTGGAGCTGCATGGACGCAAACCCCGTGCTGAGCACACACCCAGGCAAGACTTAGCACACGTCTCAGCACCTTAAGCAGATCATGGCAGATGCCTCCTGCCTGCACTCAATGGACAGGTTGCCCTGTGCATTGCTGGGGAGGCCCTGGCACGTCAGAGGGTCCCATGGGCCCACCTACAGCCTTCTCCCTCTTAGGCCATGCACAGATCCTCTCCAGAGCTACGCTGTGTGTGGAAGTTCGCAAGGTGTGGCATGTGCTTCTCTTTCACTGCTTGGAACCTGCACACACCCAGACTGTGTGTGTCAACATTCACAGTGGGGCCTGATGGCAAGCAATCCTTAGCCCACTGCAAAGCGGGAGAGAGGCAGCCTTTCTGCTCAGGGCCAAACACCCTGCTGCTAGTCTGCTTCCCTGCGGGCTAAGCTCTGGGAGGGAAAGGCCGTCTGGGCCCTGAAACGCAAGCACCTGGCCACCCATTCCTAGGTGCTCCTTTGCAACGCTGTCTTTTGGAAAGGCATCCTTCTCCTGGAGCCACCATGTGAGCTGCCTTTGGAAGCCCACAAGAGGCAGGAAGCAGGTTGCAGGAAACCGTGCTCATTGAGGGCCTTGCCCTTGAATATGCTTTGCAAGGAGGCAAGGAGGCCTCGGGTCCATTCGCTTTTCCAATGGGGAACAGCGAGTGCTGAAGAGCTCTGTTCTGGCTCCAAGGCAGCCTGCAGCTCAGGCGCCCGTGGAATGGGCTTGGTTGGTAGAGCACAGCCCTCAGCAGGGCTCTCCAGTGTGTCTAGCCAGAGAGCCCCCTGCTTTGAACCGGCCTCAGGAATGCAGGTCTAGGGAGCTTTCCCCCTCCCTGCTTGCCTGTCCGGGTGACCACCTTGGAGAGGCCTGCTCCAAACTCGGGCTTTGGCCTTCACGCTGAGATCTCCTCCCTGAGCTCTCTAGCTCTCCCAACAATTGGCAAGTGCACCCAGTGGCACCACACCAGACAGTCTCCCTGAGCATGGCTAGGCCAGGCCTAGTCCCCGTGTCCCCTTGGTCTCTCTCGGCCTTTGCCTCCCTTAGGCCCTCCACTGCATGTCGACCCCCTGGGGTGCAAGGGGTCTTCCTGGAATGGCCAGTGTGTGGCGTGTGTCTTTTGGTGGCTCCGAGACTGCCTCCACAGAGGCTGGCTGGCAAGGGGAACACTGGGGCTGAGAGGAAAATCAGCATTGTGTGTCCGGGGCAGCAGGCTAGCTGTGGCTTCCAAACTGCCTGCATAGCACGCGGGTGGCCGTCTCCTCTTCCCTGGTGGAAAGCCTCCCTGAGAACTTAGGAGGCTAGCTGAAAGACACAGGTGCTTTGCATTCCTTGCTAGGACTTCACCGACAGCCCTCGCTCTCTGACTGGTGAGTTGGCACCTTCACCAGAGGCCTCCCAGGGAGCTGCCCCATCCCCATCCAGAAAGGAAACCAGCCGTTGGCAAGCAAACTCAGGCAGAGCAGTCTTGCCAGGGGAGAGGTTTCCCGAAGGATCCCATGCTTCAGTCCACAGCCTTTTCCATGGGGGAAGCTGGGGTGTCCCAAATCTCTCCCACACTTCAGAACCCCCTCCAGCAGCAGGGAGGCTTGCAGTCACCGTTGGGTGCCAAGGGGTGTTCCAGGCAGGCAGCTCTCCACGGAGCGAAAGGCTTCCCAGCTAGCAAGCTGCCTCAGGAGCATTGCTGGAGTGCGGGTGTGAGTACCCGTGGGGTCGCCTTGAGGGTGGCTCCTGGAGCTGCATGGACGCAAACTCCGTGCTGAGCACACACCCCGGCAAGACTTAGCACACGTCTCAGCACCTCAAGCAGATCATGGCAGATGCCTCCTGCCTGCACTCAATGGACAGGTTGCCCTGTGCATTGCTGGGGAGGCCCTGGCATGTCAGAAGATCCCATGGGCCCACCTACAGCCTTCTCCCTCTTAGGCCATGCACAGATCCTCTCCAGAGCTACGCTGTGTGTGGAAGTTCGCAAGGTGTGGCATGTGCTTCTCTTTCACTGCTTGGAACCTGCACACACCCAGACTGTGTGTGTCAACATTCACAGTGGGGCCTGATGGCAAGCAATCCTTAGCCCACTGCAAAGCGGGAGAGAGGCAGCCTTTCTGCTCAGGGCCAAACACCCTGCTGCTAGTCTGCTTCCCTGCGGGCTAAGCTCTGGGAGGGAAAGGCCGTCTGGGCCCTGAAACGCAAGCACCTGGCCACCCATTCCTAGGTGCTCCTTTGCAACGCTGTCTTTTGGAAAGGCATCCTTCTCCTGGAGCCACCATGTGAGCTGCCTTTGGAAGCCCACAAGAGGCAGGAAGCAGGTTGCAGGAAACCGTGCTCATTGAGGGCCTTGCCCTTGAATATGCTTTGCAAGGAGGCAAGGAGGCCTCGGGTCCACTCGCTTTTCCAATGGGGAACAGCGAGTGCTGAAGAGCTCTGTTCTGGCTCCAAGGCAGCCTGCAGCTCAGGCGCCCGTGGAATGGGCTTGGTTGGTAGAGCACAGCCCTCAGCAGGGCTCTCCAGTGTGTCTAGCCAGAGAGCCCCCTGCTTTGAACCGGCCTCAGGAATGCAGGTCTAGGGAGCTTTCCCCCTCCCTGCTTGCCTGTCCGGGTGACCACCTTGGAGAGGCCTGCTCCAAACTCGGGCTTTGGCCTTCACGCTGAGATCTCCTCCCTGAGCTCTCTAGCTCTCCCAACAATTGGCAAGTGCACCCAGTGGCACCACACGAGACAGTCTCCCTGAGCATGGCTAGGCCAGGCCTAGTCCCCGTGTCCCCTTGGTCTCTCTCGGCCTTTGCCTCCCTTAGGCCCTCCACTGCATGTCGACCCCCTGGGGTGCAAGGGGTCTTCCTGGAATGGCCAGTGTGTGGCGTGTGTCTTTTGGTGGCTCCGAGACTGCCTCCACAGAGGCTGGCTGGCAAGGGGAACACTGGGGCTGAGAGGAAAATCAGCATTGTGCGTCCGGGGCAGCAGGCTAGCTGTGGCTTCCAAACTGCCTGCATAGCACGCGGGTGGCCGTCTCCTCTTCCCTGGTGGAAAGCCTCCCTGAGAACTTAGGAGGCTAGCTGAAAGACACAGGTGCTTTCCATTCCTTGCTAGGACTTCACCGACAGCCCTCGCTCTCTGACTGGTGAGTTGGCACCTTCACCAGAGGCCTCCCAGGGAGCTGCCCCATCCCCATCCAGAAAGGAAACCAGCCGTTGGCAAGCAAACTCAGGCAGAGAAGTCATGCCAGGGGAGAGGTTTCCCGAAGGATCCCATGCTTCAGTCCACACCCTTTTCCATGGGGGAAGCCGGGGTGTCCCAAATCTCTCCCACGCTTCAGAACACCCTCCAGCAGCAGGGAGGCTTGCAGTCACCGTTGGGTGCCAAGGGGTGTTCCAGGCAGGCAGCTCTCCACGGAGAGAAAGGCTTCCCAGCTAGCAAGCTGCCTCAGGAGCATTGCTGGAGTGCGGGTGTGAGTACCCGTGGGGTCGCCTTGAGGGTGGCTCCTGGAGCTGCGTGGACGCAAACCCCGTGCTGAGCACACACCCAGGCAAGACTTAGCACACGTCTCAGCACCTTAAGCAGATCATGGCAGATGCCTCCTGCGTGCACTCAATGGACAGGTTGCCCTGTGCATTCCTGGGGAGGCCCTGGCACGTCAGAGGGTCCCATGGGCCCACCTACAGCCTTCTCCCTCTTAGGCCATGCACAGATCCTCTCCAGAGCTACGCTGTGTGTGGAAGTTCGCAAGGTGTGGCATGTGCTTCTCTTTCACTGCTTGGAACCTGCACACACCCAGACTGTGTGTGTCAACATTCACAGTGGGGCCTGATGGCAAGCAATCCTTAGCCCACTGCAAAGCGGGAGAGAGGCGGCCTTTCTGCTCAGGGCCAAACACCCTGCGGCTAGTCTGCTTCCCTGCGGGCTAAGCTCTGGGAGGGAAAGGCCGTCTGGGCCCTGAAACGCAAGCACCTGGCCACCCACTCCTAGGTGCTCCTTTGCAACGCTGTCTTTTGGAAAGGCATCCTTCTCCTGGAGCCACCATGTGAGCTGCCTTTGGAAGCCCACAAGAGGCAGGAAGCAGGTTGCAGGAAACCGTGCTCATTGAGGGCCTTGCCCTTGAATATGTTTTGCAAGGAGGCAAGGAGGCCTCGAGTCCATTCGCTTTTCCAATGGGGAACAGCGAGTGCTGAAGAGCACTGTTCTGGCTCCAAGGCAGCCTGCAGCTCAGGCGCCCGTGGAATGCGCTTGGTTGGTAGAGCACAGCCCTCAGCAGGGCTCTCCAGTGTGTCTAGCCAGAGAGCCCCCTGCTTTGAACCGGCCTCAGGAATGCAGGTCTAGGGAGCTTTCCCCCTCCCTGCTTGCCTGTCCGGGTGACCACCTTGGAGAGGCCTGCTCCAAACTCGGGCTTTGGCCTTCACGCTGAGATCTCCTCCCTGAGCTCTCTAGCTCTCCCAACAATTGGCAAGTGCACCCAGTGGCACCACACGAGACAGTCTCCCTGAGCATGGCTAGGCCAGGCCTAGTCCCCGTGTCCCCTTGGTCTCTCTCGGCCTTTGCCTCCCTTAGGCCCTCCACTGCATGTCGACCCCCTGGGGTGCAAGGGGTCTTCCTGGAATGGCCAGTGTGTGGCGTGTGTCTTTTGGTGGCTCCGAGACTGCCTCCACAGAGGCTGGCTGGCAAGGGGAACACTGGGGCTGAGAGGAAAATCGGCATTGTGCGTCCGGGGCAGCAGGCTAGCTGTGGCTTCCAAACTGCCTGCATAGCACGCGGGTGGCCGTCTCCTCTTCCCTGGTGGAAAGCCTCCCTGAGAACTTAGGAGGCTAGCTGAAAGACACAGGTGCTTTCCATTCCTTGCTAGGACTTCACCGACAGCCCTCGCTCTCTGACTGGTGAGTTGGCACCTTCACCAGAGGCCTCCCAGGGAGCTGCCCCATCCCCATCCAGAAAGGAAACCAGCCGTTGGCAAGCAAACTCAGGCAGAGAAGTCTTGCCAGGGGAGAGGTTTCCCGAAGGATCCCATGCTTCAGTCCACACCCTTTTCCATGGGGGAAGCCGGGCTGTCCCAAATCTCTCCCACGCTTCAGAACCCCCTCCAGCAGCAGGGAGGCTTGCAGTCACCGTTGGGTGCCAAGGGGTGTTCCAGGCAGGCAGCTCTCCACGGAGAGAAAGGCTTCCCAGCTAGCAAGCTGCCTCAGGAGCATTGCTGGAGTGCGGGTGTGAGTACCCGTGGGGTCGCCTTGAGGGTGGCTCCTGGAGCTGCATGGACGCAAACCCCGTGCTGAGCACACACCCAGGCAAGACTTAGCACACGTCTCAGCACCTCAAGCAGATCATGGCAGATGCCTCCTGCCTGCACTCAAAGGACAGGTTGCCCTGTGCATTGCTGGGGAGGCCCTGGCACGTCAGAGAGTCCCATGGGCCCACCTACAGCCTTCTCCCTCTTAGGCCATGCACAGATCCTCTCCAGAGCTACGCTGTGTGTGGAAGTTCGCAAGGTGTGGCATGTGCTTCTCTTTCACTGCTTGGAACCTGCACACACCCAGACTGTGTGTGTCAACATTCACAGTGGGGCCTGATGGCAAGCAATCCTTAGCCCACTGCAAAGCGGGAGAGAGGCGGCCTTTCTGCTCAGGGCCAAACACCCTGCGGCTAGTCTGCTTCCCTGCGGGCTAAGCTCTGGGAGGGAAAGGCTGTCTGGGCCCTGAAACGCAAGCACCTGGCCACACATTCCTAGGTGCTCCTTTGCAACGCTGTCTTTTGGAAAGGCATCCTTCTCCTGGAGCCACCATGTGAGCTGCCTTTGGAAGCCCACAAGAGGCAGGGAGCAGGTTGCAGGAAACCTTGCTCATTGAGGGCCTTGCCCTTGAATATGCTTTGCAAGGAGGCAAGGAGGCCTCGGGTCCACTCGTTTTTCCAATGGGGAACAGCGAGTGCTGAAGAGCTCTGTTCTGGCTCCAAGGCAGCCTGCAGCTCAGGCGCCCGTGGAATGGGCTTGGTTGGTAGAGCACAGCCCTCAGCAGGGCTCTCCAGTGTGTCTAGCCAGAGAGCCCCCTGCTTTGAACCGGCCTCAGGAATGCAGCTCTAGGGAGCTTTCCCCCTCCCTGCTTGCCTGTCCGGGTGACCACCTTGGAGAGGCCTGCTCCAAACTCGGGCTTTGGCCTTCACGCTGAGATCTCCTCCCTGAGCTCTCTAGCTCTCCCAACAATTGGCAAGTGCACCCAGTGGCACCACACCAGACAGTCTCCCTGAGCATGGCTAGGCCAGGCCTAGTCCCCGTGTCCCCTTGGTCTCTCTCGGCCTTTGCCTCCCTTAGGCCCTCCACTGCATGTCGACCCCCTGGGGTGCAAGGGGTCTTCCTGGAATGGCCAGTGTGTGGCGTGTGTCTTTTGGTAGCTCCGAGACTGCCTCCACAGAGGCTGGCTGGCAAGGGGAACACTGGGGCTGAGAGGAAAATCGGCATTGTGCGTCCGGGGCAGCAGGCTAGCTGTGGCTTCCAAACTGCCTGCATAGCACGCGGGTGGCCGTCTCCTCTTCCCTGGTGGAAAGCCTCCCTGAGAACTTAGGAGGCTAGCTGAAAGACACAGGTGCTTTGCATTCCTTGCTAGGACTTCACCGACAGCCCTCGCTCTCTGACTGGTGAGTTGGCACCTTCACCAGAGGCCTCCCAGGGAGCTGCCCCATCCCCATCCAGAAAGGAAACCAGCCGTTGGCAAGCAAACTCAGGCAGAGAAGTCTTGCCAGGGGAGAGGTTTCCCGAAGGATCCCATGCTTCAGTCCACACCCTTTTCCATGGGGGAAGCCGGGGTGTCCCAAATCTCTCCCACGCTTCAGAACCCCCTCCAGCAGCAGGGAGGCTTGCAGTCACCGTTGGGTGCCAAGGGGTGTTCCAGGCAGGCAGCTCTCCACGGAGAGAAAGGCTTCCCAGCTAGCAAGCTGCCTCAGGAGCATTGCTGGAGTGCGGGTGTGAGTACCCGTGGGGTCGCCTTGAGGGTGGCTCCTGGAGCTGCATGGACGCAAACCCCGTGCTGAGCACACACCCAGGCAAGACTTAGCACACGTCTCAGCACCTCAAGCAGATCATGGCAGATGCCTCCTGCCTGCACTCAATGGACAGGTTGCCCTGTGCATTGCTTGGGAGGCCCTGGCACGTCAGAGGATCCCATGGGCCCACCTACAGCCTTCTCCCTCTTAGGCCATGCACAGATCCTCTCCAGAGCTACGCTGTGTGTGGAAGTTCGCAAGGTGTGGCATGTGCTTCTCTTTCACTGCTTGGAACCTGCACACACCCAGACTGTGTGTGTCAACATTCACAGTGGGGCCTGATGGCAAGCAATCCTTAGCCCACTGCAAAGCGGGAGAGAGGCGGCCTTTCTGCTCAGGGCCAAACACCCTGCTGCTAGTCTGCTTCCCTGCGGGCTAAGCTCTGGGAGGGAAAGGCCGTCTGGGCCCTGAAACGCAAGCACATGGCCACCCATTCCTAGGTGCTCCTTTGCAACGCTGTCTTTTGGAAAGGCATCCTTCTCCTGGAGCCACCATGTGAGCTGCCTTTGGAAGCCCACAAGAGGCAGGAAGCAGGTTGCAGGAAACCATGCTCATTGAGGGCCTTGCCCTTGAATATGCCTTGCAAGGAGACAAGGAGGCCTCGGGTCCACTCGCTTTTCCAATGGGGAACAGCGAGTGCTGAAGAGCTCTGTTCTGGCTCCAAGGCAGCCTGCAGCTCAGGTGCCCGTGGAATGGGCTTGGTTGGTAGAGCACAGCCCTCAGCAGGGCTCTCCAGTGTGTCTAGCCAGAGAGCCCCCTGCTTTGAACCGGCCTCAGGAATGCAGGTCTAGGGAGCTTTCCCCCTCCCTGCTTGCCTGTCCGGGTGACCACCTTGGAGAGGCCTGCTCCAAACTCGGGCTTTGGCCTTCACGCTGAGATCTCCTCCCTGAGCTCTCTAGCTCTCCCAACAATTGGCAAGTGCACCCAGTGGCACCACACCAGACAGTCTCCCTGAGCATGGCTAGGCCAGGCCTAGTCCCCGTGTCCCCTTGGTCTCTCTCGGCCTTTGCCTCCCTTAGGCCCTCCACTGCATGTCGACCCCCTGGGGTGCAAGGGGTCTTCCTGGAATGGCCAGTGTGTGGCGTGTGTCTTTTGGTGGCTCCGAGACTGCCTCCACAGAGGCTGGCTGGCAAGGGGAACACTGGGGCTGAGAGGAAAATCAGCATTGTGCGTCCGGGGCAGCAGGCTAGCTGTGGCTTCCAAACTGCCTGCATAGCACGCGGGTGGCCGTCTCCTCTTCCCTGGTGGAAAGCCTCCCTGAGAACTTAGGAGGCTAGCTGAAAGACACAGGTGCTTTCCATTCCTTGCTAGGACTTCACCGACAGCCCTCGCTCTCTGACTGGTGAGTTGGCACCTTCACCAGAGGCCTCCCAGGGAGCTGCCCCATCCCCATCCAGAAAGGAAACCAGCCGTTGGCAAGCAAACTCAGGCAGAGAAGTCTTGCCAGGGGAGAGGTTTCCCGAAGGATCCCATGCTTCAGTCCACACCCTTTTCCATGGGGGAAGCCGGGCTGTCCCAAATCTCTCCCACGCTTCAGAACCCCCTCCAGCAGCAGGGAGGCTTGCAGTCACCGTTGGGTGCCAAGGGGTGTTCCAGGCAGGCAGCTCTCCACGGAGAGAAAGGCTTCCCAGCTAGCAAGCTGCCTCAGGAGCATTGCTGGAGTGCGGGTGTGAGTACCCGTGGGGTCGCCTTGAGGGTGGCTCCTGGAGCTGCATGGACGCAAACCCCGTGCTGAGCACACACCCAGGCAAGACTTAGCACACGTCTCAGCACCTCAAGCAGATCATGGCAGATGCCTCCTGCCTGCACTCAAAGGACAGGTTGCCCTGTGCATTGCTGGGGAGGCCCTGGCACGTCAGAGAGTCCCATGGGCCCACCTACAGCCTTCTCCCTCTTAGGCCATGCACAGATCCTCTCCAGAGCTACGCTGTGTGTGGAAGTTCGCAAGGTGTGGCATGTGCTTCTCTTTCACTGCTTGGAACCTGCACACACCCAGACTGTGTGTGTCAACATTCACAGTGGGGCCTGATGGCAAGCAATCCTTAGCCCACTGCAAAGCGGGAGAGAGGCGGCCTTTCTGCTCAGGGCCAAACACCCTGCGGCTAGTCTGCTTCCCTGCGGGCTAAGCTCTGGGAGGGAAAGGCCGTCTGGGCCCTGAAACGCAAGCACCTGGCCACCCATTCCTAGGTGCTCCTTTGCAACGCTGTCTTTTGGAAAGGCATCCTTCTCCTGGAGCCACCATGTGAGCTGCCTTTGGAAGCCCACAAGAGGCAGGGAGCAGGTTGCAGGAAACCTTGCTCATTGAGGGCCTTGCACTTGAATATGCTTTGGAAGGTGGCAAGGAGGCCTCGGGTCCACTCGCTTTTCCAATGGGGAACAGCGAGTGCTGAAGAGCTCTGTTCTGGCTCCAAGGCAGCCTGCAGCTCAGGCGCCCGTGGAATGGGCTTGGTTGGTAGAGCACAGCCCTCAGCAGGGCTCTCCAGTGTGTCTAGCCAGAGAGCCCCCTGCTTTGAACCGGCCTCAGGAATGCAGCTCTAGGGAGCTTTCCCCCTCCCTGCTTGCCTGTCCGGGTGACCACCTTGGAGAGGCCTGCTCCAAACTCGGGCTTTGGCCTTCACGCTGAGATCTCCTCCCTGAGCTCTCTAGCTCTCCCAACAATTGGCAAGTGCACCCAGTGGCACCACACCAGACAGTCTCACTGAGAATGGCTAGGCCAGGCCTAGTCCCCGTGTCCCCTGGTCTCTCTCGGCCTTTGCCTCCCTTATGCCCTCCACTGCATGTCGACCCCCTGGGGTGCAAGGGGTCTTCCTGGAATGGCCAGTGTGTGGTGTGTGTCTTTTGGTGGCTCCGAGACTGCCTCCACAGAGGCTGGCTGGCAAGGGGAACACTGGGGCTGAGAGGAAAATCAGCATTGTGCGTCCGGGGCAGCAGGCTAGCTGTGGCTTCCAAACTGCCTGCATAGCACGCGGGTGGCCGTCTCCTCTTCCCTGGTGGAAAGCCTCCCTGAGAACTTAGGAGGCTAGCTGAAAGACACAGGTGCTTTCCATTCCTTGCTAGGACTTCACCGACAGCCCTCGCTCTCTGACTGCTGAGTTGGCACCTTCACCAGAGGCCTCCCAGGGAGCTGCCCCATCCCCATCCAGAAAGGAAACCAGCCGTTGGCAAGCAAACTCAGGCAGAGAAGTCTTGCCAGGGGAGAGGTTTCCCGAAGGATCCCATGCTTCAGTCCACACCCTTTTCCATGGGGGAAGCCGGGCTGTCCCAAATCTCTCCCACGCTTCAGAACCCCCTCCAGCAGCAGGGAGGCTTGCAGTCACCGTTGGGTGCCAAGGGGTGTTCCAGGCAGGCAGCTCTCCACGGAGAGAAAGGCTTCCCAGCTAGCAAGCTGCCTCAGGAGCATTGCTGGAGTGCGGGTGTGAGTACCCGTGGGGTCGCCTTGAGGGTGGCTCCTGGAGCTGCATGGACGCAAACCCCGTGCTGAGCACACACCCAGGCAAGACTTAGCACACGTCTCAGCACCTCAAGCAGATCATGGCAGATGCCTCCTGCCTGCACTCAATGGACAGGTTGCCCTGTGCATTGCTTGGAAGGCCCTGGCACGTCAGAGGATCCCATGGGCCCACCTACAGCCTTCTCCCTCTTAGGCCATGCACAGATCCTCTCCAGAGCTACGCTGTGTGTGGAAGTTCGCAAGGTGTGGCATGTGCTTCTCTTTCAATGCTTGGAACCTGCACACACCCAGACTGTGTGTGTCAACATTCACAGTGGGGCCTGATGGCAAGCAATCCTTAGCCCACTGCAAAGCGGGAGAGAGGCGGCCTTTCTGCTCAGGGCCAAACACCCTGCTGCTAGTCTGCTTCCCTGCGGGCTAAGCTCTGGGAGGGAAAGGCCGTCTGGGACCTGAAACGCAAGCACCTGGCCACCCATTCCTAGGTGCTCCTTTGCAATGCTGTCTTTTGGAAAGGCATCCTTCTCCTGGAGCCACCATGTGAGCTGCCTTTGGAAGCCCACAAGAGGCAGGAAGCAGGTTGCAGGAAACCTTGCTCATTGAGGGCCTTGCCCTTGAATATGCTTTGCAAGGAGGCAAGGAGGCCTCGGGTCCACTCGTTTTTCCAATGGGGAACAGCGAGTGCTGAAGAGCTCTGTTCTGGCTCCAAGGCAGCCTGCAGCTCAGGCGCCCGTGGAATGGGCTTGGTTGGTAGAGCACAGCCCTCAGCAGGGCTCTCCAGTGTGTCTAGCCAGAGAGCCCCCTGCTTTGAACCGGCCTCAGGAATGCAGGTCTAGGGAGCTTTCCCCCTCCCTGCTTGCCTGTCCGGGTGACCACCTTGGAGAGGCCTGCTCCAAACTCGGGCTTTGGCCTTCACGCTGAGATCTCCTCCCTGAGCTCTCTAGCTCTCCCAACAATTGGCAAGTGCACCCAGTGGCACCACACCAGACAGTCTCCCTGAGCATGGCTAGGCCAGGCCTAGTCCCCGTGTCCCCTTGGTCTCTCTCGGCCTTTGCCTCCCTTAGGCCCTCCACTGCATGTCGACCCCCTGGGGTGCAAGGGGTCTTCCTGGAATGGCCAGTGTGTGGCGTGTGTCTTTTGGTGGCTCCGAGACTGCCTCCACAGAGGCTGGCTGGCAAGGGGAACACTGGGGCTGAGAGGAAAATCAGCATTGTGCGTCCGGGGCAGCAGGCTAGCTGTGGCTTCCAAACTGCCTGCATAGCACGCGTGTGGCCGTCTCCTCTTCCCTGGTGGAAAGCCTCCCTGAGAACTTAGGAGGCTAGCTGAAAGACACAGGTGCTTTGCATTCCTTGCTAGGACTTCACCGACAGCCCTCGCTCTCTGACTGGTGAGTTGGCACCTTCACCAGAGGCCTCCCAGGGAGCTGCCCCATCCCCATCCAGAAAGGAAACCAGCCGTTGGCAAGCAAACTCAGGCAGAGAAGTCTTGCCAGGGGAGAGGTTTCCCGAAGGATCCCATGCTTCAGTCCACACCCTTTTCCATGGGGGAAGCCGGGCTGTCCCAAATCTCTCCCACGCTTCAGAACCCCCTCCAGCAGCAGGGAGGCTTGCAGTCACCGTTGGGTGCCAAGGGGTGTTCCAGGCAGGCAGCTCTCCACGGAGAGAAAGGCTTCCCAGCTAGCAAGCTGCCTCAGGAGCATTGCTGGAGTGCGGGTGTGAGTACCCGTGGGGTCGCCTTGAGGGTGGCTCCTGGAGCTGCATGGACGCAAACCCCGTGCTGAGCACACACCCAGGCAAGACTTAGCACACGTCTCAGCACCTCAAGCAGATCATGGCAGATGCCTCCTGCCTGCACTCAATGGACAGGTTGCCCTGTGCATTGCTTGGAAGGCCCTGGCACGTCAGAGGATCCCATGGGCCCACCTACAGCCTTCTCCCTCTTAGGCCATGCACAGATCCTCTCCAGAGCTACACTGTGTGTGGAAGTTCGCAAGGTGTGGCATGTGCTTCTCTTTCAATGCTTGGAACCTGCACACACCCAGACTGTGTGTGTCAACATTCACAGTGGGGCCTGATGGCAAGCAATCCTTAGCCCACTGCAAAGCGGGAGAGAGGCGGCCTTTCTGCTCAGGGCCAAACACCCTGCTGCTAGTCTGCTTCCCTGCGGGCTAAGCTCTGGGAGGGAAAGGCCGTCTGGGACCTGAAACGCAAGCACCTGGCCACCCATTCCTAGGTGCTCCTTTGCAATGCTGTCTTTTGGAAAGGCATCCTTCTCCTGGAGCCACCATGTGAGCTGCCTTTGGAAGCCCACAAGAGGCAGGAAGCAGGTTGCAGGAAACCTTGCTCATTGAGGGCCTTGCCCTTGAATATGCTTTGCAAGGAGGCAAGGAGGCCTCGGGTCCACTCGTTTTTCCAATGGGGAACAGCGAGTGCTGAAGAGCTCTGTTCTGGCTCCAAGGCAGCCTGCAGCTCAGGCGCCCGTGGAATGGGCTTGGTTGGTAGAGCACAGCCCTCAGCAGGGCTCTCCAGTGTGTCTAGCCAGAGAGCCCCCTGCTTTGAACCGGCCTCAGGAATGCAGGTCTAGGGAGCTTTCCCCCTCCCTGCTTGCCTGTCCGGGTGACCACCTTGGAGAGGCCTGCTCCAAACTCGGGCTTTGGCCTTCACGCTGAGATCTCCTCCCTGAGCTCTCTAGCTCTCCCAACAATTGGCAAGGTCACCCAGTGGCACCACACCAGACAGTCTCCCTGAGCATGGCTAGGCCAGGCCTAGTCCCCGTGTCCCCTTGGTCTCTCTCGGCCTTTGCCTCCCTTAGGCCCTCCACTGCATGTCGACCCCCTGGGGTGCAAGGGGTCTTCCTGGAATGGCCAGTGTGTGGCGTGTGTCTTTTGGTGGCTCCGAGACTGCCTCCACAGAGGCTGGCTGGCAAGGGGAACACTGGGGCTGAGAGGAAAATCAGCATTGTGCGTCCGGGGCAGCAGGCTAGCTGTGGCTTCCAAACTGCCTGCATAGCACGCGTGTGGCCGTCTCCTCTTCCCTGGTGGAAAGCCTCCCTGAGAACTTAGGAGGCTAGCTGAAAGACACAGGTGCTTTGCATTCCTTGCTAGGACTTCACCGACAGCCCTCGCTCTCTGACTGGTGAGTTGGCACCTTCACCAGAGGCCTCCCAGGGAGCTGCCCCATCCCCATCCAGAAAGGAAACCAGCCGTTGGCAAGCAAACTCAGGCAGAGAAGTCTTGCCAGGGGAGAGGTTTCCCGAAGGAGCCCATGCTTCAGTCCACACCCTTTTCCATGGGGGAAGCCGGGCTGTCCCAAATCTCTCCCACGCTTCAGAACCCCCTCCAGCAGCAGGGAGGCTTGCAGTCACCGTTGGGTGCCAAGGGGTGTTCCAGGCAGGCAGCTCTCCACGGAGAGAAAGGCTTCCCAGCTAGCAAGCTGCCTCAGGAGCATTGCTGGAGTGCGGGTGTGAGTACCCGTGGGGTCGCCTTGAGGGTGGCTCCTGGAGCTGCATGGACGCAAACCCCGTGCTGAGCACACACCCAGGCAAGACTTAGCACACGTCTCAGCACCTCAAGCAGATCATGGCAGATGCCTCCTGCCTGCACTCAATGGACAGGTTGCCCTGTGCATTGCTTGGAAGGCCCTGGCACGTCAGAGGATCCCATGGGCCCACCTACAGCCTTCTCCCTCTTAGGCCATGCACAGATCCTCTCCAGAGCTACGCTGTGTGTGGAAGTTCGCAAGGTGTGGCATGTGCTTCTCTTTCAATGCTTGGAACCTGCACACACCCAGACTGTGTGTGTCAACATTCACAGTGGGGCCTGATGGCAAGCAATCCTTAGCCCACTGCAAAGCGGGAGAGAGGCGGCCTTTCTGCTCAGGGCCAAACACCCTGCTGCTAGTCTGCTTCCCTGCGGGCTAAGCTCTGGGAGGGAAAGGCCGTCTGGGACCTGAAACGCAAGCACCTGGCCACCCATTCCTAGGTGCTCCTTTGCAATGCTGTCTTTTGGAAAGGCATCCTTCTCCTGGAGCCACCATGTGAGCTGCCTTTGGAAGCCCACAAGAGGCAGGAAGCAGGTTGCAGGAAACCTTGCTCATTGAGGGCCTTGCCCTTGAATATGCTTTGCAAGGAGGCAAGGAGGCCTCGGGTCCACTCGCTTTTCCAATGGGGAACAGCGAGTGCTGAAGAGCTCTGTTCTGGCTCCAAGGCAGCCTGCAGCTCAGGTGCCCGTGGAATGGGCTTGGTTGGTAGAGCACAGCCCTCAGCAGAGCTCTCCAGTGTGTCTAGCCAGAGAGCCCCCTGCTTTGAACCGGCCTCAGGAATGCACGTCTAGGGAGCTTTCCCCCTCCCTGCTTGCCTGTCCGGGTGACCACCTTGGAGAGGCCTGCTCCAAACTCGGGCTTTGGCCTTCACGCTGAGATCTCCTCCCTGAGCTCTCTAGCTCTCCCAACAATTGGCAAGTGCACCCAGTGGCACCACACCAGACAGTCTCCCTGAGCATGGCTAGGCCAGGCCTAGTCCCCGTGTCCCCTTGGTCTCTCTCGGCCTTTGCCTCCCTTAGGCCCTCCACTGCATGTCGACCCCCTGGGGTGCAAGGGGTCTTCCTGGAATGGCCAGTGTGTGGCGTGTGTCTTTTGGTGGCTCCGAGACTGCCTCCACAGAGGCTGGCTGGCAAGGGGAACACTGGGGCTGAGAGGAAAATCAGCATTGTGCGTCCGGGGCAGCAGGCTAGCTGTGGCTTCCAAACTGCCTGCATAGCACGCGGGTGGCCGTCTCCTCTTCCCTGGTGGAAAGCCTCCCTGAGAACTTAGGAGGCTAGCTGAAAGACACAGGTGCTTTGCATTCCTTGCTAGGACTTCACCGACAGCCCTCGCTCTCTGACTGGTGAGTTGGCACCTTCACCAGAGGCCTCCCAGGGAGCTGCCCCATCCCCATCCAGAAAGGAAACCAGCCGTTGGCAAGCAAACTCAGGCAGAGAAGTCTTGCCAGGGGAGAGGTTTCCCGAAGGATCCCATGCTTCAGTCCACACCCTTTTCCATGGGGGAAGCCGGGCTGTCCCAAATCTCTCCCACGCTTCAGAACCCCCTCCAGCAGCAGGGAGGCTTGCAGTCACCGTTGGGTGCCAAGGGGTGTTCCAGGCAGGCAGCTCTCCACGGAGAGAAAGGCTTCCCAGCTAGCAAGCTGCCTCAGGAGCATTGCTGGAGTGCGGGTGTGAGTACCCGTGGGGTCGCCTTGAGGGTGGCTCCTGGAGCTGCATGGACGCAAACCCCGTGCTGAGCACACACCCAGGCAAGACTTAGCACACGTCTCAGCACCTCAAGCAGATCATGGCAGATGCCTCCTGCCTGCACTCAAAGGACAGGTTGCCCTGTGCATTGCTGGGGAGGCCCTGGCACGTCAGAGAGTCCCATGGGCCCACCTACAGCCTTCTCCCTCTTAGGCCATGCACAGATCCTCTCCAGAGCTACGCTGTGTGTGGAAGTTCGCAAGGTGTGGCATGTGCTTCTCTTTCACTGCTTGGAACCTGCACACACCCAGACTGTGTGTGTCAACATTCACAGTGGGGCCTGATGGCAAGCAATCCTTAGCCCACTGCAAAGCGGGAGAGAGGCGGCCTTTCTGCTCAGGGCCAAACACCCTGCGGCTAGTCTGCTTCCCTGCGGGCTAAGCTCTGGGAGGGAAAGGCCGTCTGGGCCCTGAAACGCAAGCACCTGGCCACCCATTCCTAGGTGCTCCTTTGCAACGCTGTCTTTTGGAAAGGCATCCTTCTCCTGGAGCCACCATGTGAGCTGCCTTTGGAAGCCCACAAGAGGCAGGGAGCAGGTTGCAGGAAACCTTGCTCATTGAGGGCCTTGCCCTTGAATATGCTTTGGAAGGTGGCAAGGAGGCCTCGGGTCCACTCGCTTTTCCAATGGGGAACAGCGAGTGCTGAAGAGCTCTGTTCTGGCTCCAAGGCAGCCTGCAGCTCAGGCGCCCGTGGAATGGGCTTGGTTGGTAGAGCACAGCCCTCAGCAGGGCTCTCCAGTGTGTCTAGCCAGAGAGCCCCCTGCTTTGAACCGGCCTCAGGAATGCAGGTCTAGGGAGCTTTCCCCCTCCCTGCTTGCCTGTCCGGGTGACCACCTTGGAGAGGCCTGCTCCAAACTCGGGCTTTGGCCTTCACGCTGAGATCTCCTCCCTGAGCTCTCTAGCTCTCCCAACAATTGGCAAGTGCACCCAGTGGCACCACACCAGACAGTCTCCCTGAGCATGGCTAGGCCAGGCCTAGTCCCCGTGTCCCCTTGGTCTCTCTCGGCCTTTGCCTCCCTTAGGCCCTCCACTGCATGTCGACCCCCTGGGGTGCAAGGGGTCTTCCTGGAATGGCCAGTGTGTGGCGTGTGTCTTTTGGTGGCTCCGAGACTGCCTCCACAGAGGCTGGCTGGCAAGGGGAACACTGGGGCTGAGAGGAAAATCAGCATTGTGCGTCCGGGGCAGCAGGCTAGCTGTGGCTTCCAAACTGCCTGCATAGCACGCGTGTGGCCGTCTCCTCTTCCCTGGTGGAAAGCCTCCCTGAGAACTTAGGAGGCTAGCTGAAAGACACAGGTGCTTTCCATTCCTTGCTAGGACTTCACCGACAGCCCTCGCTCTCTGACTGGTGAGTTGGCACCTTCACCAGAGGCCTCCCAGGGAGCTGCCCCATCCCCATCCAGAAAGGAAACCAGCCGTTGGCAAGCAAACTCAGGCAGAGAAGTCTTGCCAGGGGAGAGGTTTCCCGAAGGATCCCATGCTTCAGTCCACACCCTTTTCCATGGGGGAAGCCGGGGTGTCCCAAATCTCTCCCACGCTTCAGAACCCCCTCCAGCAGCAGGGAGGCTTGCAGTCACCGTTGGGTGCCAAGGGGTGTTCCAGGCAGGCAGCTCTCCACGGAGAGAAAGGCTTCCCAGCTAGCAAGCTGCCTCAGGAGCATTGCTGGAGTGCGGGTGTGAGTACCCGTGGGGTCGCCTTGAGGGTGGCTCCTGGAGCTGCATGGACGCAAACCCCGTGCTGAGCACACACCCAGGCAAGACTTAGCACACGTCTCAGCACCTCAAGCAGATCATGGCAGATGCCTCCTGCCTGCACTCAATGGGCAGGTTGCCCTGTGCATTGCTTGGGAGGCCCTGGCACGTCAGAGGATCCCATGGGCCCACCTACAGCCTTCTCCCGCTTAGGCCATGCACAGATCCTCTCCAGAGCTACGCTGTGTGTGGAAGTTCGCAAGGTGTGGCATGTGCTTCTCTTTCAATGCTTGGAACCTGCACACACCCAGACTGTGTGTGTCAACATTCACAGTGGGGCCTGATGGCAAGCAATCCTTAGCCCACTGCAAAGCGGGAGAGAGGCGGCCTTTCTGCTCAGGGCCAAACACCCTGCTGCTAGTCTGCTTCCCTGCGGGCTAAGCTCTGGGAGGGAAAGGCCGTCTGGGACCTGAAACGCAAGCACCTGGCCACCCATTCCTAGGTGCTCCTTTGCAATGCTGTCTTTTGGAAAGGCATCCTTCTCCTGGAGCCACCATGTGAGCTGCCTTTGGAAGCCCACAAGAGGCAGGAAGCAGGTTGCAGGAAACCTTGCTCATTGAGGGCCTTGCCCTTGAATATGCTTTGCAAGGAGGCAAGGAGGCCTCGGGTCCACTCGTTTTTCCAATGGGGAACAGCGAGTGCTGAAGAGCTCTGTTCTGGCTCCAAGGCAGCCTGCAGCTCAGGCGCCCGTGGAATGGGCTTGGTTGGTAGAGCACAGCCCTCAGCAGGGCTCTCCAGTGTGTCTAGCCAGAGAGCCCCCTGCTTTGAACCGGCCTCAGGAATGCAGGTCTAGGGAGCTTTCCCCCTCCCTGCTTGCCTGTCCGGGTGACCACCTTGGAGAGGCCTGCTCCAAACTCGGGCTTTGGCCTTCACGCTGAGATCTCCTCCCTGAGCTCTCTAGCTCTCCCAACAATTGGCAAGGTCACCCAGTGGCACCACACCAGACAGTCTCCCTGAGCATGGCTAGGCCAGGCCTAGTCCCCGTGTCCCCTTGGTCTCTCTCGGCCTTTGCCTCCCTTAGGCCCTCCACTGCATGTCGACCCCCTGGGGTGCAAGGGGTCTTCCTGGAATGGCCAGTGTGTGGCGTGTGTCTTTTGGTGGCTCCGAGACTGCCTCCACAGAGGCTGGCTGGCAAGGGGAACACTGGGGCTGAGAGGAAAATCAGCATTGTGCGTCCGGGGCAGCAGGCTAGCTGTGGCTTCCAAACTGCCTGCATAGCACGCGTGTGGCCGTCTCCTCTTCCCTGGTGGAAAGCCTCCCTGAGAACTTAGGAGGCTAGCTGAAAGACACAGGTGCTTTGCATTCCTTGCTAGGACTTCACCGACAGCCCTCGCTCTCTGACTGGTGAGTTGGCACCTTCACCAGAGGCCTCCCAGGGAGCTGCCCCATCCCCATCCAGAAAGGAAACCAGCCGTTGGCAAGCAAACTCAGGCAGAGAAGTCTTGCCAGGGGAGAGGTTTCCCGAAGGAGCCCATGCTTCAGTCCACACCCTTTTCCATGGGGGAAGCCGGGCTGTCCCAAATCTCTCCCACGCTTCAGAACCCCCTCCAGCAGCAGGGAGGCTTGCAGTCACCGTTGGGTGCCAAGGGGTGTTCCAGGCAGGCAGCTCTCCACGGAGAGAAAGGCTTCCCAGCTAGCAAGCTGCCTCAGGAGCATTGCTGGAGTGCGGGTGTGAGTACCCGTGGGGTCGCCTTGAGGGTGGCTCCTGGAGCTGCATGGACGCAAACCCCGTGCTGAGCACACACCCAGGCAAGACTTAGCACACGTCTCAGCACCTCAAGCAGATCATGGCAGATGCCTCCTGCCTGCACTCAATGGACAGGTTGCCCTGTGCATTGCTTGGAAGGCCCTGGCACGTCAGAGGATCCCATGGGCCCACCTACAGCCTTCTCCCTCTTAGGCCATGCACAGATCCTCTCCAGAGCTACGCTGTGTGTGGAAGTTCGCAAGGTGTGGCATGTGCTTCTCTTTCAATGCTTGGAACCTGCACACACCCAGACTGTGTGTGTCAACATTCACAGTGGGGCCTGATGGCAAGCAATCCTTAGCCCACTGCAAAGCGGGAGAGAGGCGGCCTTTCTGCTCAGGGCCAAACACCCTGCTGCTAGTCTGCTTCCCTGCGGGCTAAGCTCTGGGAGGGAAAGGCCGTCTGGGACCTGAAACGCAAGCACCTGGCCACCCATTCCTAGGTGCTCCTTTGCAATGCTGTCTTTTGGAAAGGCATCCTTCTCCTGGAGCCACCATGTGAGCTGCCTTTGGAAGCCCACAAGAGGCAGGAAGCAGGTTGCAGGAAACCTTGCTCATTGAGGGCCTTGCCCTTGAATATGCTTTGCAAGGAGGCAAGGAGGCCTCGGGTCCACTCGCTTTTCCAATGGGGAACAGCGAGTGCTGAAGAGCTCTGTTCTGGCTCCAAGGCAGCCTGCAGCTCAGGTGCCCGTGGAATGGGCTTGGTTGGTAGAGCACAGCCCTCAGCAGAGCTCTCCAGTGTGTCTAGCCAGAGAGCCCCCTGCTTTGAACCGGCCTCAGGAATGCACGTCTAGGGAGCTTTCCCCCTCCCTGCTTGCCTGTCCGGGTGACCACCTTGGAGAGGCCTGCTCCAAACTCGGGCTTTGGCCTTCACGCTGAGATCTCCTCCCTGAGCTCTCTAGCTCTCCCAACAATTGGCAAGTGCACCCAGTGGCACCACACCAGACAGTCTCCCTGAGCATGGCTAGGCCAGGCCTAGTCCCCGTGTCCCCTTGGTCTCTCTCGGCCTTTGCCTCCCTTAGGCCCTCCACTGCATGTCGACCCCCTGGGGTGCAAGGGGTCTTCCTGGAATGGCCAGTGTGTGGCGTGTGTCTTTTGGTGGCTCCGAGACTGCCTCCACAGAGGCTGGCTGGCAAGGGGAACACTGGGGCTGAGAGGAAAATCAGCATTGTGCGTCCGGGGCAGCAGGCTAGCTGTGGCTTCCAAACTGCCTGCATAGCACGCGGGTGGCCGTCTCCTCTTCCCTGGTGGAAAGCCTCCCTGAGAACTTAGGAGGCTAGCTGAAAGACACAGGTGCTTTGCATTCCTTGCTAGGACTTCACCGACAGCCCTCGCTCTCTGACTGGTGAGTTGGCACCTTCACCAGAGGCCTCCCAGGGAGCTGCCCCATCCCCATCCAGAAAGGAAACCAGCCGTTGGCAAGCAAACTCAGGCAGAGAAGTCTTGCCAGGGGAGAGGTTTCCCGAAGGATCCCATGCTTCAGTCCACACCCTTTTCCATGGGGGAAGCCGGGCTGTCCCAAATCTCTCCCACGCTTCAGAACCCCCTCCAGCAGCAGGGAGGCTTGCAGTCACCGTTGGGTGCCAAGGGGTGTTCCAGGCAGGCAGCTCTCCACGGAGAGAAAGGCTTCCCAGCTAGCAAGCTGCCTCAGGAGCATTGCTGGAGTGCGGGTGTGAGTACCCGTGGGGTCGCCTTGAGGGTGGCTCCTGGAGCTGCATGGACGCAAACCCCGTGCTGAGCACACACCCAGGCAAGACTTAGCACACGTCTCAGCACCTCAAGCAGATCATGGCAGATGCCTCCTGCCTGCACTCAAAGGACAGGTTGCCCTGTGCATTGCTGGGGAGGCCCTGGCACGTCAGAGAGTCCCATGGGCCCACCTACAGCCTTCTCCCTCTTAGGCCATGCAGAGATCCTCTCCAGAGCTACGCTGTGTGTGGAAGTTCGCAAGGTGTGGCATGTGCTTCTCTTTCACTGCTTGGAACCTGCACACACCCAGACTGTGTGTGTCAACATTCACAGTGGGGCCTGATGGCAAGCAATCCTTAGCCCACTGCAAAGCGGGAGAGAGGCGGCCTTTCTGCTCAGGGCCAAACACCCTGCGGCTAGTCTGCTTCCCTGCGGGCTAAGCTCTGGGAGGGAAAGGCCGTCTGGGCCCTGAAACGCAAGCACCTGGCCACCCATTCCTAGGTGCTCCTTTGCAACGCTGTCTTTTGGAAAGGCATCCTTCTCCTGGAGCCACCATGTGAGCTGCCTTTGGAAGCCCACAAGAGGCAGGGAGCAGGTTGCAGGAAACCTTGCTCATTGAGGGCCTTGCCCTTGAATATGCTTTGGAAGGTGGCAAGGAGGCCTCGGGTCCACTCGCTTTTCCAATGGGGAACAGCGAGTGCTGAAGAGCTCTGTTCTGGCTCCAAGGCAGCCTGCAGCTCAGGCGCCCGTGGAATGGGCTTGGTTGGTAGAGCACAGCCCTCAGCAGGGCTCTCCAGTGTGTCTAGCCAGAGAGCCCCCTGCTTTGAACCGGCCTCAGGAATGCAGGTCTAGGGAGCTTTCCCCCTCCCTGCTTGCCTGTCCGGGTGACCACCTTGGAGAGGCCTGCTCCAAACTCGGGCTTTGGCCTTCACGCTGAGATCTCCTCCCTGAGCTCTCTAGCTCTCCCAACAATTGGCAAGTGCACCCAGTGGCACCACACCAGACAGTCTCCCTGAGCATGGCTAGGCCAGGCCTAGTCCCCGTGTCCCCTTGGTCTCTCTCGGCCTTTGCCTCCCTTAGGCCCTCCACTGCATGTCGACCCCCTGGGGTGCAAGGGGTCTTCCTGGAATGGCCAGTGTGTGGCGTGTGTCTTTTGGTGGCTCCGAGACTGCCTCCACAGAGGCTGGCTGGCAAGGGGAACACTGGGGCTGAGAGGAAAATCAGCATTGTGCGTCCGGGGCAGCAGGCTAGCTGTGGCTTCCAAACTGCCTGCATAGCACGCGTGTGGCCGTCTCCTCTTCCCTGGTGGAAAGCCTCCCTGAGAACTTAGGAGGCTAGCTGAAAGACACAGGTGCTTTCCATTCCTTGCTAGGACTTCACCGACAGCCCTCGCTCTCTGACTGGTGAGTTGGCACCTTCACCAGAGGCCTCCCAGGGAGCTGCCCCATCCCCATCCAGAAAGGAAACCAGCCGTTGGCAAGCAAACTCAGGCAGAGAAGTCTTGCCAGGGGAGAGGTTTCCCGAAGGATCCCATGCTTCAGTCCACACCCTTTTCCATGGGGGAAGCCGGGGTGTCCCAAATCTCTCCCACGCTTCAGAACCCCCTCCAGCAGCAGGGAGGCTTGCAGTCACCGTTGGGTGCCAAGGGGTGTTCCAGGCAGGCAGCTCTCCACGGAGAGAAAGGCTTCCCAGCTAGCAAGCTGCCTCAGGAGCATTGCTGGAGTGCGGGTGTGAGTACCCGTGGGGTCGCCTTGAGGGTGGCTCCTGGAGCTGCATGGACGCAAACCCCGTGCTGAGCACACACCCAGGCAAGACTTAGCACACGTCTCAGCACCTCAAGCAGATCATGGCAGATGCCTCCTGCCTGCACTCAATGGGCAGGTTGCCCTGTGCATTGCTTGGGAGGCCCTGGCACGTCAGAGGATCCCATGGGCCCACCTACAGCCTTCTCCCGCTTAGGCCATGCACAGATCCTCTCCAGAGCTACGCTGTGTGTGGAAGTTCGCAAGGTGTGGCATGTGCTTCTCTTTCAATGCTTGGAACCTGCACACACCCAGACTGTGTGTGTCAACATTCACAGTGGGGCCTGATGGCAAGCAATCCTTAGCCCACTGCAAAGCGGGAGAGAGGCGGCCTTTCTGCTCAGGGCCAAACACCCTGCTGCTAGTCTGCTTCCCTGCGGGCTAAGCTCTGGGAGGGAAAGGCCGTCTGGGCCCTGAAACGCAAGCACCTGGCCACCCATTCCTAGGTGCTCCTTTGCAACGCTGTCTTTTGGAAAGGCATCCTTCTCCTGGAGCCACCATGTGAGCTGCCTTTGGAAGCCCACAAGAGGCAGGGAGCAGGTTGCAGGAAACCTTGCTCATTGAGGGCCTTGCCCTTGAATATGCTTTGGAAGGTGGCAAGGAGGCCTCGGGTCCACTCGCTTTTCCAATGGGGAACAGCGAGTGCTGAAGAGCTCTGTTCTGGCTCCAAGGCAGCCTGCAGCTCAGGTGCCCGTGGAATGGGCTTGGTTGGTAGAGCACAGCCCTCAGCAGGGCTCTCCAGTGTGTCTAGCCAGAGAGCCCCCTGCTTTGAACCGGCCTCAGGAATGCAGGTCTAGGGAGCTTTCCCCCTCCCTGCTTGCCTGTCCGGGTGACCACCTTGGAGAGGCCTGCTCCAAACTCGGGCTTTGGCCTTCACGCTGAGATCTCCTCCCTGAGCTCTCTAGCTCTCCCAACAATTGGCAAGTGCACCCAGTGGCACCACACCAGACAGTCTCCCTGAGCATGGCTAGGCCAGGCCTAGTCCCCGTGTCCCCTTGGTCTCTCTCGGCCTTTGCCTCCCTTAGGCCCTCCACTGCATGTCGACCCCCTGGGGTGCAAGGGGTCTTCCTGGAATGGCCAGTGTGTGGCGTGTGTCTTTTGGTGGCTCCGAGACTGCCTCCACAGAGGCTGGCTGGCAAGGGGAACACTGGGGCTGAGAGGAAAATCAGCATTGTGCGTCCGGGGCAGCAGGCTAGCTGTGGCTTCCAAACTGCCTGCATAGCACGCGTGTGGCCGTCTCCTCTTCCCTGGTGGAAAGCCTCCCTGAGAACTTAGGAGGCTAGCTGAAAGACACAGGTGCTTTCCATTCCTTGCTAGGACTTCACCGACAGCCCTCGCTCTCTGACTGGTGAGTTGGCACCTTCACCAGAGGCCTCCCAGGGAGCTGCCCCATCCCCATCCAGAAAGGAAACCAGCCGTTGGCAAGCAAACTCAGGCAGAGAAGTCTTGCCAGGGGAGAGGTTTCCCGAAGGATCCCATGCTTCAGTCCACACCCTTTTCCATGGGGGAAGCCGGGGTGTCCCAAATCTCTCCCACGCTTCAGAACCCCCTCCAGCAGCAGGGAGGCTTGCAGTCACCGTTGGGTGCCAAGGGGTGTTCCAGGCAGGCAGCTCTCCACGGAGAGAAAGGCTTCCCAGCTAGCAAGCTGCCTCAGGAGCATTGCTGGAGTGCGGGTGTGAGTACCCGTGGGGTCGCCTTGAGGGTGGCTCCTGGAGCTGCATGGACGCAAACCCCGTGCTGAGCACACACCCAGGCAAGACTTAGCACACGTCTCAGCACCTCAAGCAGATCATGGCAGATGCCTCCTGCCTGCACTCAATGGACAGGTTTCCCTGTGCATTGCTTGGGAGGCCCTGGCACGTCAGAGGATCCCATGGGCCCACCTACAGCCTTCTCCCGCTTAGGCCATGCACAGATCCTCTCCAGAGCTACGCTGTGTGTGGAAGTTCGCAAGGTGTGGCATGTGCTTCTCTTTCAATGCTTGGAACCTGCACACACCCAGACTGTGTGTGTCAACATTCACAGTGGGGCCTGATGGCAAGCAATCCTTAGCCCACTGCAAAGCGGGAGAGAGGCGGCCTTTCTGCTCAGGGCCAAACACCCTGCTGCTAGTCTGCTTCCCTGCGGGCTAAGCTCTGGGAGGGAAAGGCCGTCTGGGCCCTGAAACGCAAGCACCTGGCCACCCATTCCTAGGTGCTCCTTTGCAACGCTGTCTTTTGGAAAGGCATCCTTCTCCTGGAGCCACCATGTGAGCTGCCTTTGGAAGCCCACAAGAGGCAGGAAGCAGGTTGCAGGAAACCTTGCTCATTGAGGGCCTTGCCCTTGAATATGCTTTGCAAGGAGGCAAGGAGGCCTCGGGTCCACTCGTTTTTCCAATGGGGAACAGCGAGTGCTGAAGAGCTCTGTTCTGGCTCCAAGGCAGCCTGCAGCTCAGGCGCCCGTGGAATGGGCTTGGTTGGTAGAGCACAGCCCTCAGCAGGGCTCTCCAGTGTGTCTAGCCAGAGAGCCCCCTGCTTTGAACCGGCCTCAGGAATGCACGTCTAGGGAGCTTTCCCCCTCCCTGCTTGCCTGTCCGGGTGACCACCTTGGAGAGGCCTGCTCCAAACTCGGGCTTTGGCCTTCACACTGAGATCTCCTCCCTGAGCTCTCTAGCTCTCCCAACAATTGGCAAGTGCACCCAGTGGCACCACACCAGACAGTCTCCCTGAGCATGGCTAGGCCAGGCCTAGTCCCCGTGTCCCCTTGGTCTCTCTCGGCCTTTGCCTCCCTTAGGCCCTCCACTGCATGTCGACCCCCTGGGGTGCAAGGGGTCTTCCTGGAATGGCCAGTGTGTGGCGTGTGTCTTTTGGTGGCTCCGAGACTGCCTCCACAGAGGCTGGCTGGCAAGGGGAACACTGGGGCTGAGAGGAAAATCAGCATTGTGCGTCCGGGGCAGCAGGCTAGCTGTGGCTTCCAAACTGCCTGCATAGCACGCGGGTGGCCGTCTCCTCTTCCCTGGTGGAAAGCCTCCCTGAGAACTTAGGAGGCTAGCTGAAAGACACAGGTGCTTTGCATTCCTTGCTAGGACTTCACCGACAGCCCTCGCTCTCTGACTGGTGAGTTGGCACCTTCACCAGAGGCCTCCCAGGGAGCTGCCCCATCCCCATCCAGAAAGGAAACCAGCCGTTGGCAAGCAAACTCAGGCAGAGAAGTCTTGCCAGGGGAGAGGTTTCCCGAAGGATCCCATGCTTCAGTCCACACCCTTTTCCATGGGGGAAGCCGGGGTGTCCCAAATCTCTCCCACGCTTCAGAACCCCCTCCAGCAGCAGGGAGGCTTGCAGTCACCGTTGGGTGCCAAGGGGTGTTCCAGGCAGGCAGCTCTCCACGGAGAGAAAGGCTTCCCAGCTAGCAAGCTGCCTCAGGAGCATTGCTGGAGTGCGGGTGTGAGTACCCGTGGGGTCGCCTTGAGGGTGGCTCCTGGAGCTGCATGGACGCAAACCCCGTGCTGAGCACACACCCAGGCAAGACTTAGCACACGTCTCAGCACCTCAAGCAGATCATGGCAGATGCCTCCTGCCTGCACTCAATGGACAGGTTGCCCTGTGCATTGCTTGGGAGGCCCTGGCACGTCAGAGGATCCCATGGGCCCACCTACAGCCTTCTCCCGCTTAGGCCATGCACAGATCCTCTCCAGAGCTACGCTGTGTGTGGAAGTTCGCAAGGTGTGGCATGTGCTTCTCTTTCAATGCTTGGAACCTGCACACACCCAGACTGTGTGTGTCAACATTCACAGTGGGGCCTGATGGCAAGCAATCCTTAGCCCACTGCAAAGCGGGAGAGAGGCGGCCTTTCTGCTCAGGGCCAAACACCCTGCTGCTAGTCTGCTTCCCTGCGGGCTAAGCTCTGGGAGGGAAAGGCCGTCTGTGCCCTGAAACGCAAGCACCTGGCCACCCATTCCTAGGTGCTCCTTTGCAACGCTGTCTTTTGGAAAGGCATCCTTCTCCTGGAGCCACCATGTGAGCTGCCTTTGGAAGCCCACAAGAGGCAGGAAGCAGGTTGCAGGAAACCTTGCTCATTGAGGGCCTTGCCCTTGAATATGCTTTGCAAGGAGGCAAGGAGGCCTCGGGTCCACTCGTTTTTCCAATGGGGAACAGCGAGTGCTGAAGAGCTCTGTTCTGGCTCCAAGGCAGCCTGCAGCTCAGGCGCCCGTGGAATGGGCTTGGTTGGTAGAGCACAGCCCTCAGCAGGGCTCTCCAGTGTGTCTAGCCAGAGAGCCCCCTGCTTTGAACCGGCCTCAGGAATGCAGGTCTAGGGAGCTTTCCCCCTCCCTGCTTGCCTGTCCGGGTGACCACCTTGGAGAGGCCTGCTCCAAACTCGGGCTTTGGCCTTCACGCTGAGATCTCCTCCCTGAGCTCTCTAGCTCTCCCAACAATTGGCAAGTGCACCCAGTGGCACCACACCAGACAGTCTCCCTGAGCATGGCTAGGCCAGGCCTAGTCCCCGTGTCCCCTTGGTCTCTCTCGGCCTTTGCCTCCCTTAGGCCCTCCACTGCATGTCGACCCCCTGGGGTGCAAGGGGTCTTCCTGGAATGGCCAGTGTGTGGCGTGTGTCTTTTGGTGGCTCCGAGACTGCCTCCACAGAGGCTGGCTGGCAAGGGGAACACTGGGGCTGAGAGGAAAATCAGCATTGTGCGTCCGGGGCAGCAGGCTAGCTGTGGCTTCCAAACTGCCTGCATAGCACGCGGGTGGCCGTCTCCTCTTCCCTGGTGGAAAGCCTCCCTGAGAACTTAGGAGGCTAGCTGAAAGACACAGGTGCTTTGCATTCCTTGCTAGGACTTCACCGACAGCCCTCGCTCTCTGACTGGTGAGTTGGCACCTTCACCAGAGGCCTCCCAGGGAGCTGCCCCATCCCCATCCAGAAAGGAAACCAGCCGTTGGCAAGCAAACTCAGGCAGAGAAGTCTTGCCAGGGGAGAGGTTTCCCGAAGGATCCCATGCTTCAGTCCACACCCTTTTCCATGGGGGAAGCCGGGGTGTCCCAAATCTCTCCCACGCTTCAGAACCCCCTCCAGCAGCAGGGAGGCTTGCAGTCACCGTTGGGTGCCAAGGGGTGTTCCAGGCAGGCAGCTCTCCACGGAGAGAAAGGCTTCCCAGCTAGCAAGCTGCCTCAGGAGCATTGCTGGAGTGCGGGTGTGAGTACCCGTGGGGTCGCCTTGAGGGTGGCTCCTGGAGCTGCATGGACGCAAACCCCGTGCTGAGCACACACCCAGGCAAGACTTAGCACACGTCTCAGCACCTCAAGCAGATCATGGCAGATGCCTCCTGCCTGCACTCAAAGGACAGGTTGCCCTGTGCATTGCTGGGGAGGCCCTGGCACGTCAGAGAGTCCCATGGGCCCACCTACAGCCTTCTCCCTCTTAGGCCATGCACAGATCCTCTCCAGAGCTACGCTGTGTGTGGAAGTTCGCAAGGTGTGGCATGTGCTTCTCTTTCACTGCTTGGAACCTGCACACACCCAGACTGTGTGTGTCAACATTCACAGTGGGGCCTGATGGCAAGCAATCCTTAGCCCACTGCAAAGCGGGAGAGAGGCGGCCTTTCTGCTCAGGGCCAAACACCCTGCTGCTAGTCTGCTTCCCTGCGGGCTAAGCTCTGGGAGGGAAAGGCCGTCTGTGCCCTGAAACGCAAGCACCTGGCCACCCATTCCTAGGTGCTCCTTTGCAACGCTGTCTTTTGGAAAGGCATCCTTCTCCTGGAGCCACCATGTGAGCTGCCTTTGGAAGCCCACAAGAGGCAGGAAGCAGGTTGCAGGAAACCTTGCTCATTGAGGGCCGTGCCCTTGAATATGCTTTGCAAGGAGGCAAGGAGGCCTCGGGTCCATTCGCTTTTCCAATGGGGAACAGCGAGTGCTGAAGAGCTCTGTTCTGGCTCCAAGGCAGCCTGCAGCTCAGGCGCCCGTGGAATGGGCTTGGTTGGTAGAGCACAGCCCTCAGCAGGGCTCTCCAGTGTGTCTAGCCAGAGAGCCCCCTGCTTTGAACCGGCCTCAGGAATGCAGGTCTAGGGAGCTTTCCCCCTCCCTGCTTGCCTGTCCGGGTGACCACCTTGGAGAGGCCTGCTCCAAACTCGGGCTTTGGCCTTCACACTGAGATCTCCTCCCTGAGCTCTCTAGCTCTCCCAACAATTGGCAAGTGCACCCAGTGGCACCACACCAGACAGTCTCCCTGAGCATGGCTAGGCCAGGCCTAGTCCCCGTGTCCCCTTGGTCTCTCTCGGCCTTTGCCTCCCTTAGGCCCTCCACTGCATGTCGACCCCCTGGGGTGCAAGGGGTCTTCCTGGAATGGCCAGTGTGTGGCGTGTGTCTTTTGGTGGCTCCGAGACTGCCTCCACAGAGGCTGGCTGGCAAGGGGAACACTGGGGCTGAGAGGAAAATCAGCATTGTGCGTCCGGGGCAGCAGGCTAGCTGTGGCTTCCAAACTGCCTGCATAGCACGCGGGTGGCCGTCTCCTCTTCCCTGGTGGAAAGCCTCCCTGAGAACTTAGGAGGCTAGCTGAAAGACACAGGTGCTTTCCATTCCTTGCTAGGACTTCACCGACAGCCCTCGCTCTCTGACTGGTGAGTTGGCACCTTCACCAGAGGCCTCCCAGGGAGCTGCCCCATCCCCATCCAGAAAGGAAACCAGCCGTTGGCAAGCAAACTCAGGCAGAGAAGTCTTGCCAGGGGAGAGGTTTCCCGAAGGATCCGATGCTTCAGTCCACACCCTTTTCCATGGGGGAAGCCGGGGTGTCCCAAATCTCTCCCACGCTTCAGAACCCCCTCCAGCAGCAGGGAGGCTTGCAGTCACCGTTGGGTGCCAAGGGGTGTTCCAGGCAGGCAGCTCTCCACGGAGAGAAAGGCTTCCCAGCTAGCAAGCTGCCTCAGGAGCATTGCTGGAGTGCGGGTGTGAGTACCCGTGGGGTCGCCTTGAGGGTGGCTCCTGGAGCTGCATGGACGCAAACCCCGTGCTGAGCACACACCCAGGCAAGACTTAGCACACGTCTCAGCACCTCAAGCAGATCATGGCAGATGCCTCCTGCCTGCACTCAATGGACAGGTTGCCCTGTGCATTGCTTGGGAGGCCCTGGCACGTCAGAGGATCCCATGGGCCCACCTACAGCCTTCTCCCGCTTAGGCCATGCACAGATCCTCTCCAGAGCTACGCTGTGTGTGGAAGTTCGCAAGGTGTGGCATGTGCTTCTCTTTCAATGCTTGGAACCTGCACACACCCAGACTGTGTGTGTCAACATTCACAGTGGGGCCTGATGGCAAGCAATCCTTAGCCCACTGCAAAGCGGGAGAGAGGCGGCCTTTCTGCTCAGGGCCAAACACCCTGCTGCTAGTCTGCTTCCCTGCGGGCTAAGCTCTGGGAGGGAAAGGCCGTCTGTGCCCTGAAACGCAAGCACCTGGCCACCCATTCCTAGGTGCTCCTTTGCAACGCTGTCTTTTGGAAAGGCATCCTTCTCCTGGAGCCACCATGTGAGCTGCCTTTGGAAGCCCACAAGAGGCAGGAAGCAGGTTGCAGGAAACCTTGCTCATTGAGGGCCTTGCCCTTGAATATGCTTTGCAAGGAGGCAAGGAGGCCTCGGGTCCACTCGTTTTTCCAATGGGGAACAGCGAGTGCTGAAGAGCTCTGTTCTGGCTCCAAGGCAGCCTGCAGCTCAGGCGCCCGTGGAATGGGCTTGGTTGGTAGAGCACAGCCCTCAGCAGGGCTCTCCAGTGTGTCTAGCCAGAGAGCCCCCTGCTTTGAACCGGCCTCAGGAATGCAGGTCTAGGGAGCTTTCCCCCTCCCTGCTTGCCTGTCCGGGTGACCACCTTGGAGAGGCCTGCTCCAAACTCGGGCTTTGGCCTTCACGCTGAGATCTCCTCCCTGAGCTCTCTAGCTCTCCCAACAATTGGCAAGTGCACCCAGTGGCACCACACCAGACAGTCTCCCTGAGCATGGCTAGGCCAGGCCTAGTCCCCGTGTCCCCTTGGTCTCTCTCGGCCTTTGCCTCCCTTAGGCCCTCCACTGCATGTCGACCCCCTGGGGTGCAAGGGGTCTTCCTGGAATGGCCAGTGTGTGGCGTGTGTCTTTTGGTGGCTCCGAGACTGCCTCCACAGAGGCTGGCTGGCAAGGGGAACACTGGGGCTGAGAGGAAAATCAGCATTGTGCGTCCGGGGCAGCAGGCTAGCTGTGGCTTCCAAACTGCCTGCATAGCACGCGGGTGGCCGTCTCCTCTTCCCTGGTGGAAAGCCTCCCTGAGAACTTAGGAGGCTAGCTGAAAGACACAGGTGCTTTGCATTCCTTGCTAGGACTTCACCGACAGCCCTCGCTCTCTGACTGGTGAGTTGGCACCTTCACCAGAGGCCTCCCAGGGAGCTGCCCCATCCCCATCCAGAAAGGAAACCAGCCGTTGGCAAGCAAACTCAGGCAGAGAAGTCTTGCCAGGGGAGAGGTTTCCCGAAGGATCCCATGCTTCAGTCCACACCCTTTTCCATGGGGGAAGCCGGGGTGTCCCAAATCTCTCCCACGCTTCAGAACCCCCTCCAGCAGCAGGGAGGCTTGCAGTCACCGTTGGGTGCCAAGGGGTGTTCCAGGCAGGCAGCTCTCCACGGAGAGAAAGGCTTCCCAGCTAGCAAGCTGCCTCAGGAGCATTGCTGGAGTGCGGGTGTGAGTACCCGTGGGGTCGCCTTGAGGGTGGCTCCTGGAGCTGCATGGACGCAAACCCCGTGCTGAGCACACACCCAGGCAAGACTTAGCACACGTCTCAGCACCTCAAGCAGATCATGGCAGATGCCTCCTGCCTGCACTCAAAGGACAGGTTGCCCTGTGCATTGCTGGGGAGGCCCTGGCACGTCAGAGAGTCCCATGGGCCCACCTACAGCCTTCTCCCTCTTAGGCCATGCACAGATCCTCTCCAGAGCTACGCTGTGTGTGGAAGTTCGCAAGGTGTGGCATGTGCTTCTCTTTCACTGCTTGGAACCTGCACACACCCAGACTGTGTGTGTCAACATTCACAGTGGGGCCTGATGGCAAGCAATCCTTAGCCCACTGCAAAGCGGGAGAGAGGCGGCCTTTCTGCTCAGGGCCAAACACCCTGCGGCTAGTCTGCTTCCCTGCGGGCTAAGCTCTGGGAGGGAAAGGCCGTCTGGGACCTGAAACGCAAGCACCTGGCCACCCATTCCTAGGTGCTCCTTTGCAACGCTGTCTTTTGGAAAGGCATCCTTCTCCTGGAGCCACCATGTGAGCTGCCTTTGGAAGCCCACAAGAGGCAGGGAGCAGGTTGCAGGAAACCTTGCTCATTGAGGGCCTTGCCCTTGAATATGCTTTGGAAGGTGGCAAGGAGGCCTCGGGTCCCCTCGCTTTTCCAATGGGGAACAGCGAGTGCTGAAGAGCTCTGTTCTGGCTCCAAGGCAGCCTGCAGCTCAGGCGCCCGTGGAATGGGCTTGGTTGGTAGAGCACAGCCCTCAGCAGGGCTCTCCAGTGTGTCTAGCCAGAGAGCCCCCTGCTTTGAACCGGCCTCAGGAATGCAGGTCTAGGGAGCTTTCCCCCTCCCTGCTTGCCTGTCCGGGTGACCACCTTGGAGAGGCCTGCTCCAAACTCGGGCTTTGGCCTTCACGCTGAGATCTCCTCCCTGAGCTCTCTAGCTCTCCCAACAATTGGCAAGTGCACCCAGTGGCACCACACCAGACAGTCTCACTGAGAATGGCTAGGCCAGGCCTAGTCCCCGTGTCCCATGGTCTCTCTCGGCCTTTGCCTCCCTTAGGCCCTCCACTGCATGTCGACCCCCTGGGGTGCAAAGGGTCTTCCTGGAATGGCCAGTGTGTGGTGTGTGTCTTTTGGTGGCTCCGAGACTGCCTCCACAGAGGCTGGCTGGCAAGGGGAACACTGGGGCTGAGAGGAAAATCAGCATTGTGCGTCCGGGGCAGCAGGCTAGCTGTGGCTTCCAAACTGCCTGCATAGCACGCGTGTGGCCGTCTCCTCTTCCCTGGTGGAAAGCCTCCCTGAGAACTTAGGAGGCTAGCTGAAAGACACAGGTGCTTTCCATTCCTTGCTAGGACTTCACCGACAGCCCTCGCTCTCTGACTGGTGAGTTGGCACCTTCACCAGAGGCCTCCCAGGGAGCTGCCCCATCCCCATCCAGAAAGGAAACCAGCCGTTGGCAAGCAAACTCAGGCAGAGAAGTCTTGCCAGGGGAGAGGTTTCCCGAAGGATCCCATGCTTCAGTCCACACCCTTTTCCATGGGGGAAGCCGGGGTGTCCCAAATCTCTCCCACGCTTCAGAACCCCCTCCAGCAGCAGGGAGGCTTGCAGTCACCGTTGGGTGCCAAGGGGTGTTCCAGGCAGGCAGCTCTCCACGGAGAGAAAGGCTTCCCAGCTAGCAAGCTGCCTCAGGAGCATTGCTGGAGTGCGGGTGTGAGTACCCGTGGGGTCGCCTTGAGGGTGGCTCCTGGAGCTGCATGGACGCAAACCCCGTGCTGAGCACACACCCAGGCAAGACTTAGCACACGTCTCAGCACCTCAAGCAGATCATGGCAGATGCCTCCTGCCTGCACTCAATGGACAGGTTGCCCTGTGCATTGCTTGGGAGGCCCTGGCACGTCAGAGGATCCCATGGGCCCACCTACAGCCTTCTCCCTCTTAGGCCATGCACAGATCCTCTCCAGAGCTACGCTGTGTGTGGAAGTTCGCAAGGTGTGGCATGTGCTTCTCTTTCAATGCTTGGAACCTGCACACACCCAGACTGTGTGTGTCAACATTCACAGTGGGGCCTGATGGCAAGCAATCCTTAGCCCACTGCAAAGCGGGAGAGAGGCGGCCTTTCTGCTCAGGGCCAAACACCCTGCTGCTAGTCTGCTTCCCTGCGGGCTAAGCTCTGGGAGGGAAAGGCCGTCTGTGCCCTGAAACGCAAGCACCTGGCCACCCATTCCTAGGTGCTCCTTTGCAACGCTGTCTTTTGGAAAGGCATCCTTCTCCTGGAGCCACCATGTGAGCTGCCTTTGGAAGCCCACAAGAGGCAGGAAGCAGGTTGCAGGAAACCTTGCTCATTGAGGGCCTTGCCCTTGAATATGCTTTGCAAGGAGGCAAGGAGGCCTCGGGTCCACTCGTTTTTCCAATGGGGAACAGCGAGTGCTGAAGAGCTCTGTTCTGGCTCCAAGGCAGCCTGCAGCTCAGGCGCCCGTGGAATGGGCTTGGTTGGTAGAGCACAGCCCTCAGCAAGGCTCTCCAGTGTGTCTAGCCAGAGAGCCCCCTGCTTTGAACCGGCCTCAGGAATGCAGGTCTAGGGAGCTTTCCCCCTCCCTGCTTGCCTGTCCGGGTGACCACCTTGGAGAGGCCTGCTCCAAACTCGGGCTTTGGCCTTCACGCTGAGATCTCCTCCCTGAGCTCTCTAGCTCTCCCAACAATTGGCAAGTGCACCCAGTGGCACCACACCAGACAGTCTCCCTGAGCATGGCTAGGCCAGGCCTAGTCCCCGTGTCCCCTTGGTCTCTCTCGGCCTTGGCCTCCCTTAGGCCCTCCACTGCATGTCGACCCCCTGGGGTGCAAGGGGTCTTCCTGGAATGGCCAGTGTGTGGCGTGTGTCTTTTGGTGGCTCCGAGACTGCCTCCACAGAGGCTGGCTGGCAAGGGGAACACTGGGGCTGAGAGGAAAATCAGCATTGTGCGTCCGGGGCAGCAGGCTAGCTGTGGCTTCCAAACTGCCTGCATAGCACGCGGGTGGCCGTCTCCTCTTCCCTGGTGGAAAGCCTCCCTGAGAACTTAGGAGGCTAGCTGAAAGACACAGGTGCTTTGCATTCCTTGCTAGGACTTCACCGACAGCCCTCGCTCTCTGACTGGTGAGTTGGCACCTTCACCAGAGGCCTCCCAGGGAGCTGCCCCATCCCCATCCAGAAAGGAAACCAGCCGTTGGCAAGCAAACTCAGGCAGAGAAGTCTTGCCAGGGGAGAGGTTTCCCGAAGGATCCCATGCTTCAGTCCACACCCTTTTCCATGGGGGAAGCCGGGGTGTCCCAAATCTCTCCCACGCTTCAGAACCCCCTCCAGCAGCAGGGAGGCTTGCAGTCACCGTTGGGTGCCAAGGGGTGTTCCAGGCAGGCAGCTCTCCACGGAGAGAAAGGCTTCCCAGCTAGCAAGCTGCCTCAGGAGCATTGCTGGAGTGCGGGTGTGAGTACCCGTGGGGTCGCCTTGAGGGTGGCTCCTGGAGCTGCATGGACGCAAACCCCGTGCTGAGCACACACCCAGGCAAGACTTAGCACACGTCTCAGCACCTCAAGCAGATCATGGCAGATGCCTCCTGCCTGCACTCAAAGGACAGGTTGCCCTGTGCATTGCTGGGGAGGCCCTGGCACGTCAGAGAGTCCCATGGGCCCACCTACAGCCTTCTCCCTCTTAGGCCATGCACAGATCCTCTCCAGAGCTACGCTGTGTGTGGAAGTTCGCAAGGTGTGGCATGTGCTTCTCTTTCACTGCTTGGAACCTGCACACACCCAGACTGTGTGTGTCAACATTCACAGTGGGGCCTGATGGCAAGCAATCCTTAGCCCACTGCAAAGCGGGAGAGAGGCGGCCTTTCTGCTCAGGGCCAAACACCCTGCGGCTAGTCTGCTTCCCTGCGGGCTAAGCTCTGGGAGGGAAAGGCCTTCTGGGCCCTGAAACGCAAGCACCTGGCCACCCATTCCTAGGTGCTCCTTTGCAACGCTGTCTTTTGGAAAGGCATCCTTCTCCTGGAGCCACCATGTGAGCTGCCTTTGGAAGCCCACAAGAGGCAGGGAGCAGGTTGCAGGAAACCTTGCTCATTGAGGGCCTTGCCCTTGAATATGCTTTGGAAGGTGGCAAGGAGGCCTCGGGTCCCCTCGCTTTTCCAATGGGGAACAGCGAGTGCTGAAGAGCTCTGTTCTGGCTCCAAGGCAGCCTGCAGCTCAGGCGCCCGTGGAATGGGCTTGGTTGGTAGAGCACAGCCCTCAGCAGGGCTCTCCAGTGTGTCTAGCCAGAGAGCCCCCTGCTTTGAACCGGCCTCAGGAATGCAGGTCTAGGGAGCTTTCCCCCTCCCTGCTTGCCTGTCCGGGTGACCACCTTGGAGAGGCCTGCTCCAAACTCGGGCTTTGGCCTTCACGCTGAGATCTCCTCCCTGAGCTCTCTAGCTCTCCCAACAATTGGCAAGTGCACCCAGTGGCACCACACCAGACAGTCTCACTGAGAATGGCTAGGCCAGGCCTAGTCCCCGTGTCCCATGGTCTCTCTCGGCCTTTGCCTCCCTTAGGCCCTCCACTGCATGTCGACCCCCTGGGGTGCAAAGGGTCTTCCTGGAATGGCCAGTGTGTGGTGTGTGTCTTTTGGTGGCTCCGAGACTGCCTCCACAGAGGCTGGCTGGCAAGGGGAACACTGGGGCTGAGAGGAAAATCAGCATTGTGCGTCCGGGGCAGCAGGCTAGCTGTGGCTTCCAAACTGCCTGCATAGCACGCGTGTGGCCGTCTCCTCTTCCCTGGTGGAAAGCCTCCCTGAGAACTTAGGAGGCTAGCTGAAAGACACAGGTGCTTTCCATTCCTTGCTAGGACTTCACCGACAGCCCTCGCTCTCTGACTGGTGAGTTGGCACCTTCACCAGAGGCCTCCCAGGGAGCTGCCCCATCCCCATCCAGAAAGGAAACCAGCCGTTGGCAAGCAAACTCAGGCAGAGAAGTCTTGCCAGGGGAGAGGTTTCCCGAAGGATCCCATGCTTCAGTCCACACCCTTTTCCATGGGGGAAGCCGGGGTGTCCCAAATCTCTCCCACGCTTCAGAACCCCCTCCAGCAGCAGGGAGGCTTGCAGTCACCGTTGGGTGCCAAGGGGTGTTCCAGGCAGGCAGCTCTCCACGGAGAGAAAGGCTTCCCAGCTAGCAAGCTGCCTCAGGAGCATTGCTGGAGTGCGGGTGTGAGTACCCGTGGGGTCGCCTTGAGGGTGGCTCCTGGAGCTGCATGGACGCAAACCCCGTGCTGAGCACACACCCAGGCAAGACTTAGCACACGTCTCAGCACCTCAAGCAGATCATGGCAGATGCCTCCTGCCTGCACTCAATGGACAGGTTGCCCTGTGCATTGCTTGGGAGGCCCTGGCACGTCAGAGGATCCCATGGGCCCACCTACAGCCTTCTCCCTCTTAGGCCATGCACAGATCCTCTCCAGAGCTACGCTGTGTGTGGAAGTTCGCAAGGTGTGGCATGTGCTTCTCTTTCAATGCTTGGAACCTGCACACACCCAGACTGTGTGTGTCAACATTCACAGTGGGGCCTGATGGCAAGCAATCCTTAGCCCACTGCAAAGCGGGAGAGAGGCGGCCTTTCTGCTCAGGGCCAAACACCCTGCTGCTAGTCTGCTTCCCTGCGGGCTAAGCTCTGGGAGGGAAAGGCCGTCTGTGCCCTGAAACGCAAGCACCTGGCCACCCATTCCTAGGTGCTCCTTTGCAACGCTGTCTTTTGGAAAGGCATCCTTCTCCTGGAGCCACCATGTGAGCTGCCTTTGGAAGCCCACAAGAGGCAGGAAGCAGGTTGCAGGAAACCTTGCTCATTGAGGGCCTTGCCCTTGAATATGCTTTGCAAGGAGGCAAGGAGGCCTCGGGTCCACTCGTTTTTCCAATGGGGAACAGCGAGTGCTGAAGAGCTCTGTTCTGGCTCCAAGGCAGCCTGCAGCTCAGGCGCCCGTGGAATGGGCTTGGTTGGTAGAGCACAGCCCTCAGCAAGGCTCTCCAGTGTGTCTAGCCAGAGAGCCCCCTGCTTTGAACCGGCCTCAGGAATGCAGGTCTAGGGAGCTTTCCCCCTCCCTGCTTGCCTGTCCGGGTGACCACCTTGGAGAGGCCTGCTCCAAACTCGGGCTTTGGCCTTCACGCTGAGATCTCCTCCCTGAGCTCTCTAGCTCTCCCAACAATTGGCAAGTGCACCCAGTGGCACCACACCAGACAGTCTCCCTGAGCATGGCTAGGCCAGGCCTAGTCCCCGTGTCCCCTTGGTCTCTCTCGGCCTTGGCCTCCCTTAGGCCCTCCACTGCATGTCGACCCCCTGGGGTGCAAGGGGTCTTCCTGGAATGGCCAGTGTGTGGCGTGTGTCTTTTGGTGGCTCCGAGACTGCCTCCACAGAGGCTGGCTGGCAAGGGGAACACTGGGGCTGAGAGGAAAATCAGCATTGTGCGTCCGGGGCAGCAGGCTAGCTGTGGCTTCCAAACTGCCTGCATAGCACGCGTGTGGCCGTCTCCTCTTCCCTGGTGGAAAGCCTCCCTGAGAACTTAGGAGGCTAGCTGAAAGACACAGGTGCTTTCCATTCCTTGCTAGGACTTCACCGACAGCCCTCGCTCTCTGACTGGTGAGTTGGCACCTTCACCAGAGGCCTCCCAGGGAGCTGCCCCATCCCCATCCAGAAAGGAAACCAGCCGTTGGCAAGCAAACTCAGGCAGAGAAGTCTTGCCAGGGGAGAGGTTTCCCGAAGGATCCCATGCTTCAGTCCACACCCTTTTCCATGGGGGAAGCCGGGGTGTCCCAAATCTCTCCCACGCTTCAGAACCCCCTCCAGCAGCAGGGAGGCTTGCAGTCACCGTTGGGTGCCAAGGGGTGTTCCAGGCAGGCAGCTCTCCATGGAGAGAAAGGCTTCCCAGCTAGCAAGCTGCCTCAGGAGCATTGCTGGAGTGCGGGTGTGAGTACCCGTGGGGTCGCCTTGAGGGTGGCTCCTGGAGCTGCATGGACGCAAACCCCGTGCTGAGCACACACCCAGGCAAGACTTAGCACACGTCTCAGCACCTCAAGCAGATCATGGCAGATGCCTCCTGCCTGCACTCAAAGGACAGGTTGCCCTGTGCATTGCTGGGGAGGCCCTGGCACGTCAGAGAGTCCCATGGGCCCACCTACAGCCTTCTCCCTCTTAGGCCATGCACAGATCCTCTCCAGAGCTACGCTGTGTGTGGAAGTTCGCAAGGTGTGGCATGTGCTTCTCTTTCACTGCTTGGAACCTGCACACACCCAGACTGTGTGTGTCAACATTCACAGTGGGGCCTGATGGCAAGCAATCCTTAGCCCACTGCAAAGCGGGAGAGAGGCGGCCTTTCTGCTCAGGGCCAAACACCCTGCGGCTAGTCTGCTTCCCTGCGGGCTAAGCTCTGGGAGGGAAAGGCCTTCTGGGCCCTGAAACGCAAGCACCTGGCCACCCATTCCTAGGTGCTCCTTTGCAACGCTGTCTTTTGGAAAGGCATCCTTCTCCTGGAGCCACCATGTGAGCTGCCTTTGGAAGCCCACAAGAGGCAGGGAGCAGGTTGCAGGAAACCTTGCTCATTGAGGGCCTTGCCCTTGAATATGCTTTGGAAGGAGGCAAGGAGGCCTCGGGTCCACTCGCTTTTCCAATGGGGAACAGCGAGTGCTGAAGAGCTCTGTTCTGGCTCCAAGGCAGCCTGCAGCTCAGGCGCCCGTGGAATGGGCTTGGTTGGTAGAGCACAGCCCTCAGCAGGGCTCTCCAGTGTGTCTAGCCAGAGAGCCCCCTGCTTTGAACCGGCCTCAGGAATGCAGGTCTAGGGAGCTTTCCCCCTCCCTGCTTGCCTGTCCGGGTGACCACCTTGGAGAGGCCTGCTCCAAACTCGGGCTTTGGCCTTCACGCTGAGATCTCCTCCCTGAGCTCTCTAGCTCTCCCAACAATTGGCAAGTGCACCCAGTGGCACCACACCAGACAGTCTCACTGAGCATGGCTAGGCCAGGCCTAGTCCCCGTGTCCCCTGGTCTGTCTCGGCCTTTGCCTCCCTTATGCCCTCCACTGCATGTCGACCCCCTGGGGTGCAAAGGGTCTTCCTGGAATGGCCAGTGTGTGGTGTGTGTCTTTTGGTGGCTCCGAGACTGCCTCCACAGAGGCTGGCTGGCAAGGGGAACACTGGGGCTGAGAGGAAAATCAGCATTGTGCGTCCGGGGCAGCAGGCTAGCTGTGGCTTCCAAACTGCCTGCATAGCACGCGTGTGGCCGTCTCCTCTTCCCTGGTGGAAAGCCTCCCTGAGAACTTAGGAGGCTAGCTGAAAGACACAGGTGCTTTCCATTCCTTGCTAGGACTTCACCGACAGCCCTCGCTCTCTGACTGGTGAGTTGGCACCTTCACCAGAGGCCTCCCAGGGAGCTGCCCCATCCCCATCCAGAAAGGAAACCAGCCGTTGGCAAGCAAACTCAGGCAGAGAAGTCTTGCCAGGGGAGAGGTTTCCCGAAGGATCCCATGCTTCAGTCCACACCCTTTTCCATGGGGGAAGCCGGGGTGTCCCAAATCTCTCCCACGCTTCAGAACCCCCTCCAGCAGCAGGGAGGCTTGCAGTCACCGTTGGGTGCCAAGGGGTGTTCCAGGCAGGCAGCTCTCCACGGAGAGAAAGGCTTCCCAGCTAGCAAGCTGCCTCAGGAGCATTGCTGGAGTGCGGGTGTGAGTACCCGTGGGGTCGCCTTGAGGGTGGCTCCTGGAGCTGCATGGACGCAAACCCCGTGCTGAGCACACACCCAGGCAAGACTTAGCACACGTCTCAGCACCTCAAGCAGATCATGGCAGATGCCTCCTGCCTGCACTCAAAGGACAGGTTGCCCTGTGCATTGCTGGGGAGGCCCTGGCACGTCAGAGAGTCCCATGGGCCCACCTACAGCCTTCTCCCTCTTAGGCCATGCACAGATCCTCTCCAGAGCTACGCTGTGTGTGGAAGTTCGCAAGGTGTGGCATGTGCTTCTCTTTCACTGCTTGGAACCTGCACACACCCAGACTGTGTGTGTCAACATTCACAGTGGGGCCTGATGGCAAGCAATCCTTAGCCCACTGCAAAGCGGGAGAGAGGCGGCCTTTCTGCTCAGGGCCAAACACCCTGCGGCTAGTCTGCTTCCCTGCGGGCTAAGCTCTGGGAGGGAAAGGCCTTCTGGGCCCTGAAACGCAAGCACCTGGCCACCCATTCCTAGGTGCTCCTTTGCAACGCTGTCTTTTGGAAAGGCATCCTTCTCCTGGAGCCACCATGTGAGCTGCCTTTGGAAGCCCACAAGAGGCAGGGAGCAGGTTGCAGGAAACCTTGCTCATTGAGGGCCTTGCCCTTGAATATGCTTTGGAAGGTGGCAAGGAGGCCTCGGGTCCACTCGCTTTTCCAATGGGGAACAGCGAGTGCTGAAGAGCTCTGTTCTGGCTCCAAGGCAGCCTGCAGCTCAGGCGCCCGTGGAATGGGCTTGGTTGGTAGAGCACAGCCCTCAGCAGGGCTCTCCAGTGTGTCTAGCCAGAGAGCCCCCTGCTTTGAACTGGCCTCAGGAATGCAGGTCTAGGGAGCTTTCCCCCTCCCTGCTTGCCTGTCCGGGTGACCACCTTGGAGAGGCCTGCTCCAAACTCGGGCTTTGGCCTTCACGCTGAGATCTCCTCCCTGAGCTCTCTAGCTCTCCCAACAATTGGCAAGTGCACCCAGTGGCACCACACCAGACAGTCTCACTGAGCATGGCTAGGCCAGGCCTAGTCCCCGTGTCCCCTGGTCTGTCTCGGCCTTTGCCTCCCTTATGCCCTCCACTGCATGTCGACCCCCTGGGGTGCAAAGGGTCTTCCTGGAATGGCCAGTGTGTGGTGTGTGTCTTTTGGTGGCTCCGAGACTGCCTCCACAGAGGCTGGCTGGCAAGGGGAACACTGGGGCTGAGAGGAAAATCAGCATTGTGCGTCCGGGGCAGCAGGCTAGCTGTGGCTTCCAAACTGCCTGCATAGCACGCGTGTGGCCGTCTCCTCTTCCCTGGTGGAAAGCCTCCCTGAGAACTTAGGAGGCTAGCTGAAAGACACAGGTGCTTTCCATTCCTTGCTAGGACTTCACCGACAGCCCTCGCTCTCTGACTGGTGAGTTGGCACCTTCACCAGAGGCCTCCCAGGGAGCTGCCCCATCCCCATCCAGAAAGGAAACCAGCCGTTGGCAAGCAAACTCAGGCAGAGAAGTCTTGCCAGGGGAGAGGTTTCCCGAAGGATCCCATGCTTCAGTCCACACCCTTTTCCATGGGGGAAGCCGGGGTGTCCCAAATCTCTCCCACGCTTCAGAACCCCCTCCAGCAGCAGGGAGGCTTGCAGTCACCGTTGGGTGCCAAGGGGTGTTCCAGGCAGGCAGCTCTCCACGGAGAGAAAGGCTTCCCAGCTAGCAAGCTGCCTCAGGAGCATTGCTGGAGTGCGGGTGTGAGTACCCGTGGGGTCGCCTTGAGGGTGGCTCCTGGAGCTGCATGGACGCAAACCCCGTGCTGAGCACACACCCAGGCAAGACTTAGCACACGTCTCAGCACCTCAAGCAGATCATGGCAGATGCCTCCTGCCTGCACTCAATGGACAGGTTGCCCTGTGCATTGCTTGGGAGGCCCTGGCACGTCAGAGGATCCCATGGGCCCACCTACAGCCTTCTCCCGCTTAGGCCATGCACAGATCCTCTCCAGAGCTACGCTGTGTGTGGAAGTTCGCAAGGTGTGGCATGTGCTTCTCTTTCAATGCTTGGAACCTGCACACACCCAGACTGTGTGTGTCAACATTCACAGTGGGGCCTGATGGCAAGCAATCCTTAGCCCACTGCAAAGCGGGAGAGAGGCGGCCTTTCTGCTCAGGGCCAAACACCCTGCTGCTAGTCTGCTTCCCTGCGGGCTAAGCTCTGGGAGGGAAAGGCCGTCTGTGCCCTGAAACGCAAGCACCTGGCCACCCATTCCTAGGTGCTCCTTTGCAACGCTGTCTTTTGGAAAGGCATCCTTCTCCTGGAGCCACCATGTGAGCTGCCTTTGGAAGCCCACAAGAGGCAGGAAGCAGGTTGCAGGAAACCTTGCTCATTGAGGGCCTTGCCCTTGAATATGCTTTGCAAGGAGGCAAGGAGGCCTCGGGTCCACTCGTTTTTCCAATGGGGAACAGCGAGTGCTGAAGAGCTCTGTTCTGGCTCCAAGGCAGCCTGCAGCTCAGGCGCCCGTGGAATGGGCTTGGTTGGTAGAGCACAGCCCTCAGCAGGGCTCTCCAGTGTGTCTAGCCAGAGAGCCCCCTGCTTTGAACCGGCCTCAGGAATGCCCGTCTAGGGAGCTTTCCCCCTCCCTGCTTGCCTGTCCGGGTGACCACCTTGGAGAGGCCTGCTCCAAACTCGGGCTTTGGCCTTCACGCTGAGATCTCCTCCCTGAGCTCTCTAGCTCTCCCAACAATTGGCAAGTGCACCCAGTGGCACCACACCAGACAGTCTCCCTGAGCATGGCTAGGCCAGGCCTAGTCCCCGTGTCCCCTTGGTCTCTCTCGGCCTTGGCCTCCCTTAGGCCCTCCACTGCATGTCGACCCCCTGGGGTGCAAGGGGTCTTCCTGGAATGGCCAGTGTGTGGCGTGTGTCTTTTGGTGGCTCCGAGACTGCCTCCACAGAGGCTGGCTGGCAAGGGGAACACTGGGGCTGAGAGGAAAATCAGCATTGTGCGTCCGGGGCAGCAGGCTAGCTGTGGCTTCCAAACTGCCTGCATAGCACGCGGGTGGCCGTCTCCTCTTCCCTGGTGGAAAGCCTCCCTGAGAACTTAGGAGGCTAGCTGAAAGACACAGGTGCTTTCCATTCCTTGCTAGGACTTCACCGACAGCCCTCGCTCTCTGACTGGTGAGTTGGCACCTTCACCAGAGGCCTCCCAGGGAGCTGCCCCATCCCCATCCAGAAAGGAAACCAGCCGTTGGCAAGCAAACTCAGGCAGAGAAGTCTTGCCAGGGGAGAGGTTTCCCGAAGGATCCCATGCTTCAGTCCACACCCTTTTCCATGGGGGAAGCCGGGGTGTCCCAAATCTCTCCCACGCTTCAGAACCCCCTCCAGCAGCAGGGAGGCTTGCAGTCACCGTTGGGTGCCAAGGGGTGTTCCAGGCAGGCAGCTCTCCACGGAGAGAAAGGCTTCCCAGCTAGCAAGCTGCCTCAGGAGCATTGCTGGAGTGCGGGTGTGAGTACCCGTGGGGTCGCCTTGAGGGTGGCTCCTGGAGCTGCATGGACGCAAACCCCGTGCTGAGCACACACCCAGGCAAGACTTAGCACACGTCTCAGCACCTCAAGCAGATCATGGCAGATGCCTCCTGCCTGCACTCAAAGGACAGGTTGCCCTGTGCATTGCTGGGGAGGCCCTGGCACGTCAGAGAGTCCCATGGGCCCACCTACAGCCTTCTCCCTCTTAGGCCATGCACAGATCCTCTCCAGAGCTACGCTGTGTGTGGAAGTTCGCAAGGTGTGGCATGTGCTTCTCTTTCACTGCTTGGAACCTGCACACACCCAGACTGTGTGTGTCAACATTCACAGTGGGGCCTGATGGCAAGCAATCCTTAGCCCACTGCAAAGCGGGAGAGAGGCGGCCTTTCTGCTCAGGGCCAAACACCCTGCTGCTAGTCTGCTTCCCTGCGGGCTAAGCTCTGGGAGGGAAAGGCCGTCTGGGCCCTGAAACGCAAGCACCTGGCCACCCATTCCTAGGTGCTCCTTTGCAACGCTGTCTTTTGGAAAGGCATCCTTCTCCTGGAGCCACCATGTGAGCTGCCTTTGGAAGCCCACAAGAGGCAGGGAGCAGGTTGCAGGAAACCTTGCTCATTGAGGGCCTTGCCCTTGAATATGCTTTGGAAGGTGGCAAGGAGGCCTCGGGTCCACTCGCTTTTCCAATGGGGAACAGCGAGTGCTGAAGAGCTCTGTTCTGGCTCCAAGGCAGCCTGCAGCTCAGGCGCCCGTGGAATGGGCTTGGTTGGTAGAGCACAGCCCTCAGCAGGGCTCTCCAGTGTGTCTAGCCAGAGAGCCCCCTGCTTTGAACCGGCCTCAGGAATGCAGGTCTAGGGAGCTTTCCCCCTCCCTGCTTGCCTGTCCGGGTGACCACCTTGGAGAGGCCTGCTCCAAACTCGGGCTTTGGCCTTCACGCTGAGATCTCCTCCCTGAGCTCTCTAGCTCTCCCAACAATTGGCAAGTGCACCCAGTGGCACCACACCAGACAGTCTCACTGAGCATGGCTAGGCCAGGCCTAGTCCCCGTGTCCCCTGGTCTCTCTCGGCCTTTGCCTCCCTTATGCCCTCCACTGCATGTCGACCCCCTGGGGTGCAAAGGGTCTTCCTGGAATGGCCAGTGTGTGGCGTGTGTCTTTTGGTGGCTCCGAGACTGCCTCCACAGAGGCTGGCTGGCAAGGGGAACACTGGGGCTGAGAGGAAAATCAGCATTGTGCGTCCGGGGCAGCAGGCTAGCTGTGGCTTCCAAACTGCCTGCATAGCACGCGTGTGGCCGTCTCCTCTTCCCTGGTGGAAAGCCTCCCTGAGAACTTAGGAGGCTAGCTGAAAGACACAGGTGCTTTCCATTCCTTGCTAGGACTTCACCGACAGCCCTCGCTCTCTGACTGCTGAGTTGGCACCTTCACCAGAGGCCTCCCAGGGAGCTGCCCCATCCCCATCCAGAAGGGAAACCAGCCGTTGGCAAGCAAACTCAGGCAGAGAAGTCTTGCCAGGGGAGAGGTTTCCCGAAGGATCCCATGCTTCAGTCCACACCCTTTTCCATGGGGGAAGCCGGGCTGTCCCAAATCTCTCCCACGCTTCAGAACCCCCTCCAGCAGCAGGGAGGCTTGCAGTCACCGTTGGGTGCCAAGGGGTGTTCCAGGCAGGCAGCTCTCCACGGAGAGAAAGGCTTCCCAGCTAGCAAGCTGCCTCAGGAGCATTGCTGGAGTGCGGGTGTGAGTACCCGTGGGGTCGCCTTGAGGGTGGCTCCTGGAGCTGCATGGACGCAAACCCCGTGCTGAGCACACACCCAGGCAAGACTTAGCACACGTCTCAGCACCTCAAGCAGATCATGGCAGATGCCTCCTGCCTGCACTCAATGGACAGGTTGCCCTGTGCATTGCTTGGGAGGCCCTGGCACGTCAGAGGATCCCATGGGCCCACCTACAGCCTTCTCCCGCTTAGGCCATGCACAGATCCTCTCCAGAGCTACGCTGTGTGTGGAAGTTCGCAAGGTGTGGCATGTGCTTCTCTTTCAATGCTTGGAACCTGCACACACCCAGACTGTGTGTGTCAACATTCACAGTGGGGCCTGATGGCAAGCAATCCTTAGCCCACTGCAAAGCGGGAGAGAGGCGGCCTTTCTGCTCAGGGCCAAACACCCTGCTGCTAGTCTGCTTCCCTGCGGGCTAAGCTCTGGGAGGGAAAGGCCGTCTGTGCCCTGAAACGCCAGCACCTGGCCACCCATTCCTAGGTGCTCCTTTGCAACGCTGTCTTTTGGAAAGGCATCCTTCTCCTGGAGCCACCATGTGAGCTGCCTTTGGAAGCCCACAAGAGGCAGGAAGCAGGTTGCAGGAAACCTTGCTCATTGAGGGCCTTGCCCTTGAATATGCTTTGCAAGGAGGCAAGGAGGCCTCGGGTCCACTCGTTTTTCCAATGGGGAACAGCGAGTGCTGAAGAGCTCTGTTCTGGCTCCAAGGCAGCCTGCAGCTCAGGCGCCCGTGGAATGGGCTTGGTTGGTAGAGCACAGCCCTCAGCAGGGCTCTCCAGTGTGTCTAGCCAGAGAGCCCCCTGCTTTGAACCGGCCTCAGGAATGCCCGTCTAGGGAGCTTTCCCCCTCCCTGCTTGCCTGTCCGGGTGACCACCTTGGAGAGGCCTGCTCCAAACTCGGGCTTTGGCCTTCACGCTGAGATCTCCTCCCTGAGCTCTCTAGCTCTCCCAACAATTGGCAAGTGCACCCAGTGGCACCACACCAGACAGTCTCCCTGAGCATGGCTAGGCCAGGCCTAGTCCCCGTGTCCCCTTGGTCTCTCTCGGCCTTTGCCTCCCTGAGGCCCTCCACTGCATGTCGACCCCCTGGGGTGCAAGGGGTCTTCCTGGAATGGCCAGTGTGTGGCGTGTGTCTTTTGGTGGCTCCGAGACTGCCTCCACAGAGGCTGGCTGGCAAGGGGAACACTGGGGCTGAGAGGAAAATCAGCATTGTGCGTCCGGGGCAGCAGGCTAGCTGTGGCTTCCAAACTGCCTGCATAGCACGCGGGTGGCCGTCTCCTCTTCCCTGGTGGAAAGCCTCCCTGAGAACTTAGGAGGCTAGCTGAAAGACACAGGTGCTTTCCATTCCTTGCTAGGACTTCACCGACAGCCCTCGCTCTCTGACTGGTGAGTTGGCACCTTCACCAGAGGCCTCCCAGGGAGCTGCCCCATCCCCATCCAGAAAGGAAACCAGCCGTTGGCAAGCAAACTCAGGCAGAGAAGTCTTGCCAGGGGAGAGGTTTCCCGAAGGATCCCATGCTTCAGTCCACACCCTTTTCCATGGGGGAAGCCGGGGTGTCCCAAATCTCTCCCACGCTTCAGAACCCCCTCCAGCAGCAGGGAGGCTTGCAGTCACCGTTGGGTGCCAAGGGGTGTTCCAGGCAGGCAGCTCTCCACGGAGAGAAAGGCTTCCCAGCTAGCAAGCTGCCTCAGGAGCATTGCTGGAGTGCGGGTGTGAGTACCCGTGGGGTCGCCTTGAGGGTGGCTCCTGGAGCTGCATGGACGCAAACCCCGTGCTGAGCACACACCCAGGCAAGACTTAGCACACGTCTCAGCACCTCAAGCAGATCATGGCAGATGCCTCCTGCCTGCACTCAAAGGACAGGTTGCCCTGTGCATTGCTGGGGAGGCCCTGGCACGTCAGAGAGTCCCATGGGCCCACCTACAGCCTTCTCCCTCTTAGGCCATGCACAGATCCTCTCCAGAGCTACGCTGTGTGTGGAAGTTCGCAAGGTGTGGCATGTGCTTCTCTTTCACTGCTTGGAACCTGCACACACCCAGACTGTGTGTGTCAACATTCACAGTGGGGCCTGATGGCAAGCAATCCTTAGCCCACTGCAAAGCGGGAGAGAGGCGGCCTTTCTGCTCAGGGCCAAACACCCTGCTGCTAGTCTGCTTCCCTGCGGGCTAAGCTCTGGGAGGGAAAGGCCGTCTGGGCCCTGAAACGCAAGCACCTGGCCACCCATTCCTAGGTGCTCCTTTGCAACGCTGTCTTTTGGAAAGGCATCCTTCTCCTGGAGCCACCATGTGAGCTGCCTTTGGAAGCCCACAAGAGGCAGGGAGCAGGTTGCAGGAAACCTTGCTCATTGAGGGCCTTGCCCTTGAATATGCTTTGGAAGGTGGCAAGGAGGCCTCGGGTCCACTCGCTTTTCCAATGGGGAACAGCGAGTGCTGAAGAGCTCTGTTCTGGCTCCAAGGCAGCCTGCAGCTCAGGCGCCCGTGGAATGGGCTTGGTTGGTAGAGCACAGCCCTCAGCAGGGCTCTCCAGTGTGTCTAGCCAGAGAGCCCCCTGCTTTGAACCGGCCTCAGGAATGCAGGTCTAGGGAGCTTTCCCCCTCCCTGCTTGCCTGTCCGGGTGACCACCTTGGAGAGGCCTGCTCCAAACTCGGGCTTTGGCCTTCACGCTGAGATCTCCTCCCTGAGCTCTCTAGCTCTCCCAACAATTGGCAAGTGCACCCAGTGGCACCACACCAGACAGTCTCACTGAGCATGGCTAGGCCAGGCCTAGTCCCCGTGTCCCCTGGTCTCTCTCGGCCTTTGCCTCCCTTATGCCCTCCACTGCATGTCGACCCCCTGGGGTGCAAAGGGTCTTCCTGGAATGGCCAGTGTGTGGCGTGTGTCTTTTGGTGGCTCCGAGACTGCCTCCACAGAGGCTGGCTGGCAAGGGGAACACTGGGGCTGAGAGGAAAATCAGCATTGTGCGTCCGGGGCAGCAGGCTAGCTGTGGCTTCCAAACTGCCTGCATAGCACGCGTGTGGCCGTCTCCTCTTCCCTGGTGGAAAGCCTCCCTGAGAACTTAGGAGGCTAGCTGAAAGACACAGGTGCTTTCCATTCCTTGCTAGGACTTCACCGACAGCCCTCGCTCTCTGACTGGTGAGTTGGCACCTTCACCAGAGGCCTCCCAGGGAGCTGCCCCATCCCCATCCAGAAGGGAAACCAGCCGTTGGCAAGCAAACTCAGGCAGAGAAGTCTTGCCAGGGGAGAGGTTTCCCGAAGGATCCCATGCTTCAGTCCACACCCTTTTCCATGGGGGAAGCCGGGCTGTCCCAAATCTCTCCCACGCTTCAGAACCCCCTCCAGCAGCAGGGAGGCTTGCAGTCACCGTTGGGTGCCAAGGGGTGTTCCAGGCAGGCAGCTCTCCACGGAGAGAAAGGCTTCCCAGCTAGCAAGCTGCCTCAGGAGCATTGCTGGAGTGCGGGTGTGAGTACCCGTGGGGTCGCCTTGAGGGTGGCTCCTGGAGCTGCATGGACGCAAACCCCGTGCTGAGCACACACCCAGGCAAGACTTAGCACACGTCTCAGCACCTCAAGCAGATCATGGCAGATGCCTCCTGCCTGCACTCAATGGACAGGTTGCCCTGTGCATTGCTTGGGAGGCCCTGGCATGTCAGAGGATCCCATGGGCCCACCTACAGCCTTCTCCCGCTTAGGCCATGCACAGATCCTCTCCAGAGCTACGCTGTGTGTGGAAGTTCGCAAGGTGTGGCATGTGCTTCTCTTTCAATGCTTGGAACCTGCACACACCCAGACTGTGTGTGTCAACATTCACAGTGGGGCCTGATGGCAAGCAATCCTTAGCCCACTGCAAAGCGGGAGAGAGGCGGCCTTTCTGCTCAGGGCCAAACACCCTGCTGCTAGTCTGCTTCCCTGCGGGCTAAGCTCTGGGAGGGAAAGGCCGTCTGTGCCCTGAAACGCCAGCACCTGGCCACCCATTCCTAGGTGCTCCTTTGCAACGCTGTCTTTTGGAAAGGCATCCTTCTCCTGGAGCCACCATGTGAGCTGCCTTTGGAAGCCCACAAGAGGCAGGAAGCAGGTTGCAGGAAACCTTGCTCATTGAGGGCCTTGCCCTTGAATATGCTTTGCAAGGAGGCAAGGAGGCCTCGGGTCCACTCGTTTTTCCAATGGGGAACAGCGAGTGCTGAAGAGCTCTGTTCTGGCTCCAAGGCAGCCTGCAGCTCAGGCGCCCGTGGAATGGGCTTGGTTGGTAGAGCACAGCCCTCAGCAGGGCTCTCCAGTGTGTCTAGCCAGAGAGCCCCCTGCTTTGAACCGGCCTCAGGAATGCCCGTCTAGGGAGCTTTCCCCCTCCCTGCTTGCCTGTCCGGGTGACCACCTTGGAGAGGCCTGCTCCAAACTCGGGCTTTGGCCTTCACGCTGAGATCTCCTCCCTGAGCTCTCTAGCTCTCCCAACAATTGGCAAGTGCACCCAGTGGCACCACACCAGACAGTCTCCCTGAGCATGGCTAGGCCAGGCCTAGTCCCCGTGTCCCCTTGGTCTCTCTCGGCCTTTGCCTCCCTGAGGCCCTCCACTGCATGTCGACCCCCTGGGGTGCAAGGGGTCTTCCTGGAATGGCCAGTGTGTGGCGTGTGTCTTTTGGTGGCTCCGAGACTGCCTCCACAGAGGCTGGCTGGCAAGGGGAACACTGGGGCTGAGAGGAAAATCAGCATTGTGCGTCCGGGGCAGCAGGCTAGCTGTGGCTTCCAAACTGCCTGCATAGCACGCGGGTGGCCGTCTCCTCTTCCCTGGTGGAAAGCCTCCCTGAGAACTTAGGAGGCTAGCTGAAAGACACAGGTGCTTTGCATTCCTTGCTAGGACTTCACCGACAGCCCTCGCTCTCTGACTGGTGAGTTGGCACCTTCACCAGAGGCCTCCCAGGGAGCTGCCCCATCCCCATCCAGAAAGGAAACCAGCCGTTGGCAAGCAAACTCAGGCAGAGAAGTCTTGCCAGGGGAGAGGTTTCCCGAAGGATCCCATGCTTCAGTCCACACCCTTTTCCATGGGGGAAGCCGGGGTGTCCCAAATCTCTCCCACGCTTCAGAACCCCCTCCAGCAGCAGGGAGGCTTGCAGTCACCGTTGGGTGCCAAGGGGTGTTCCAGGCAGGCAGCTCTCCACGGAGAGAAAGGCTTCCCAGCTAGCAAGCTGCCTCAGGAGCATTGCTGGAGTGCGGGTGTGAGTACCCGTGGGGTCGCCTTGAGGGTGGCTCCTGGAGCTGCATGGACGCAAACCCCGTGCTGAGCACACACCCAGGCAAGACTTAGCACACGTCTCAGCACCTCAAGCAGATCATGGCAGATGCCTCCTGCCTGCACTCAAAGGACAGGTTGCCCTGTGCATTGCTGGGGAGGCCCTGGCACGTCAGAGAGTCCCATGGGCCCACCTACAGCCTTCTCCCTCTTAGGCCATGCACAGATCCTCTCCAGAGCTACGCTGTGTGTGGAAGTTCGCAAGGTGTGGCATGTGCTTCTCTTTCACTGCTTGGAACCTGCACACACCCAGACTGTGTGTGTCAACATTCACAGTGGGGCCTGATGGCAAGCAATCCTTAGCCCACTGCAAAGCGGGAGAGAGGCGGCCTTTCTGCTCAGGGCCAAACACCCTGCTGCTAGTCTGCTTCCCTGCGGGCTAAGCTCTGGGAGGGAAAGGCCGTCTGGGCCCTGAAACGCAAGCACCTGGCCACCCATTCCTAGGTGCTCCTTTGCAACGCTGTCTTTTGGAAAGGCATCCTTCTCCTGGAGCCACCATGTGAGCTGCCTTTGGAAGCCCACAAGAGGCAGGGAGCAGGTTGCAGGAAACCTTGCTCATTGAGGGCCTTGCCCTTGAATATGCTTTGGAAGGTGGCAAGGAGGCCTCGGGTCCACTCGCTTTTCCAATGGGGAACAGCGAGTGCTGAAGAGCTCTGTTCTGGCTCCAAGGCAGCCTGCAGCTCAGGCGCCCGTGGAATGGGCTTGGTTGGTAGAGCACAGCCCTCAGCAGGGCTCTCCAGTGTGTCTAGCCAGAGAGCCCCCTGCTTTGAACCGGCCTCAGGAATGCAGGTCTAGGGAGCTTTCCCCCTCCCTGCTTGCCTGTCCGGGTGACCACCTTGGAGAGGCCTGCTCCAAACTCGGGCTTTGGCCTTCACGCTGAGATCTCCTCCCTGAGCTCTCTAGCTCTCCCAACAATTGGCAAGTGCACCCAGTGGCACCACACCAGACAGTCTCACTGAGCATGGCTAGGCCAGGCCTAGTCCCCGTGTCCCCTGGTCTCTCTCGGCCTTTGCCTCCCTTATGCCCTCCACTGCATGTCGACCCCCTGGGGTGCAAAGGGTCTTCCTGGAATGGCCAGTGTGTGGCGTGTGTCTTTTGGTGGCTCCGAGACTGCCTCCACAGAGGCTGGCTGGCAAGGGGAACACTGGGGCTGAGAGGAAAATCAGCATTGTGCGTCCGGGGCAGCAGGCTAGCTGTGGCTTCCAAACTGCCTGCATAGCACGCGTGTGGCCGTCTCCTCTTCCCTGGTGGAAAGCCTCCCTGAGAACTTAGGAGGCTAGCTGAAAGACACAGGTGCTTTCCATTCCTTGCTAGGACTTCACCGACAGCCCTCGCTCTCTGACTGGTGAGTTGGCACCTTCACCAGAGGCCTCCCAGGGAGCTGCCCCATCCCCATCCAGAAGGGAAACCAGCCGTTGGCAAGCAAACTCAGGCAGAGAAGTCTTGCCAGGGGAGAGGTTTCCCGAAGGATCCCATGCTTCAGTCCACACCCTTTTCCATGGGGGAAGCCGGGCTGTCCCAAATCTCTCCCACGCTTCAGAACCCCCTCCAGCAGCAGGGAGGCTTGCAGTCACCGTTGGGTGCCAAGGGGTGTTCCAGGCAGGCAGCTCTCCACGGAGAGAAAGGCTTCCCAGCTAGCAAGCTGCCTCAGGAGCATTGCTGGAGTGCGGGTGTGAGTACCCGTGGGGTCGCCTTGAGGGTGGCTCCTGGAGCTGCATGGACGCAAACCCCGTGCTGAGCACACACCCAGGCAAGACTTAGCACACGTCTCAGCACCTCAAGCAGATCATGGCAGATGCCTCCTGCCTGCACTCAATGGACAGGTTGCCCTGTGCATTGCTTGGGAGGCCCTGGCACGTCAGAGGATCCCATGGGCCCACCTACAGCCTTCTCCCTCTTAGGCCATGCACAGATCCTCTCCAGAGCTACGCTGTGTGTGGAAGTTCGCAAGGTGTGGCATGTGCTTCTCTTTTAATGCTTGGAACCTGCACACACCCAGACTGTGTGTGTCAACATTCACAGTGGGGCCTGATGGCAAGCAATCCTTAGCCCACTGCAAAGCGGGAGAGAGGCGGCCTTTCTGCTCAGGGCCAAACACCCTGCTGCTAGTCTGCTTCCCTGCGGGCTAAGCTCTGGGAGGGAAAGGCCGTCTGTGCCCTGAAACGCAAGCACCTGGCCACCCATTCCTAGGTGCTCCTTTGCAACGCTGTCTTTTGGAAAGGCATCCTTCTCCTGGAGCCACCATGTGAGCTGCCTTTGGAAGCCCACAAGAGGCAGGAAGCAGGTTGCAGGAAACCTTGCTCATTGAGGGCCTTGCCCTTGAATATGCTTTGCAAGGAGGCAAGGAGGCCTCGGGTCCACTCGTTTTTCCAATGGGGAACAGCGAGTGCTGAAGAGCTCTGTTCTGGCTCCAAGGCAGCCTGCAGCTCAGGCGCCCGTGGAATGGGCTTGGTTGGTAGAGCACAGCCCTCAGCAGGGCTCTCCAGTGTGTCTAGCCAGAGAGCCCCCTGCTTTGAACCGGCCTCAGGAATGCCCGTCTAGGGAGCTTTCCCCCTCCCTGCTTGCCTGTCCGGGTGACCACCTTGGAGAGGCCTGCTCCAAACTCGGGCTTTGGCCTTCACGCTGAGATCTCCTCCCTGAGCTCTCTAGCTCTCCCAACAATTGGCAAGTGCACCCAGTGGCACCACACCAGACAGTCTCCCTGAGCATGGCTAGGCCAGGCCTAGTCCCCGTGTCCCCTTGGTCTCTCTCGGCCTTTGCCTCCCTGAGGCCCTCCACTGCATGTCGACCCCCTGGGGTGCAAGGGGTCTTCCTGGAATGGCCAGTGTGTGGCGTGTGTCTTTTGGTGGCTCCGAGACTGCCTCCACAGAGGCTGGCTGGCAAGGGGAACACTGGGGCTGAGAGGAAAATCAGCATTGTGCGTCCGGGGCAGCAGGCTAGCTGTGGCTTCCAAACTGCCTGCATAGCACGCGGGTGGCCGTCTCCTCTTCCCTGGTGGAAAGCCTCCCTGAGAACTTAGGAGGCTAGCTGAAAGACACAGGTGCTTTCCATTCCTTGCTAGGACTTCACCGACAGCCCTCGCTCTCTGACTGGTGAGTTGGCACCTTCACCAGAGGCCTCCCAGGGAGCTGCCCCATCCCCATCCAGAAAGGAAACCAGCCGTTGGCAAGCAAACTCAGGCAGAGAAGTCTTGCCAGGGGAGAGGTTTCCCGAAGGATCCCATGCTTCAGTCCACACCCTTTTCCATGGGGGAAGCCGGGGTGTCCCAAATCTCTCCCACGCTTCAGAACCCCCTCCAGCAGCAGGGAGGCTTGCAGTCACCGTTGGGTGCCAAGGGGTGTTCCAGGCAGGCAGCTCTCCACGGAGAGAAAGGCTTCCCAGCTAGCAAGCTGCCTCAGGAGCATTGCTGGAGTGCGGGTGTGAGTACCTGTGGGGTCGCCTTGAGGGTGGCTCCTGGAGCTGCATGGACGCAAACCCCGTGCTGAGCACACACCCAGGCAAGACTTAGCACACGTCTCAGCACCTCAAGCAGATCATGGCAGATGCCTCCTGCCTGCACTCAAAGGACAGGTTGCCCTGTGCATTGCTGGGGAGGCCCTGGCACGTCAGAGAGTCCCATGGGCCCACCTACAGCCTTCTCCCTCTTAGGCCATGCACAGATCCTCTCCAGAGCTACGCTGTGTGTGGAAGTTCGCAAGGTGTGGCATGTGCTTCTCTTTCACTGCTTGGAACCTGCACACACCCAGACTGTGTGTGTCAACATTCACAGTGGGGCCTGATGGCAAGCAATCCTTAGCCCACTGCAAAGCGGGAGAGAGGCGGCCTTTCTGCTCAGGGCCAAACACCCTGCGGCTAGTCTGCTTCCCTGCGGGCTAAGCTCTGGGAGGGAAAGGCCGTCTGTGCCCTGAAACGCAAGCACCTGGCCACCCATTCCTAGGTGCTCCTTTGCAACGCTGTCTTTTGGAAAGGCATCCTTCTCCTGGAGCCACCATGTGAGCTGCCTTTGGAAGCCCACAAGAGGCAGGGAGCAGGTTGCAGGAAACCTTGCTCATTGAGGGCCTTGCCCTTGAATATGCTTTGGAAGGTGGCAAGGAGGCCTCGGGTCCACTCGCTTTTCCAATGGGGAACAGCGAGTGCTGAAGAGCTCTGTTCTGGCTCCAAGGCAGCCTGCAGCTCAGGCGCCCGTGGAATGGGCTTGGTTGGTAGAGCACAGCCCTCAGCAGGGCTCTCCAGTGTGTCTAGCCAGAGAGCCCCCTGCTTTGAACCGGCCTCAGGAATGCAGGTCTAGGGAGCTTTCCCCCTCCCTGCTTGCCTGTCCGGGTGACCACCTTGGAGAGGCCTGCTCCAAACTCGGGCTTTGGCCTTCACGCTGAGATCTCCTCCCTGAGCTCTCTAGCTCTCCCAACAATTGGCAAGTGCACCCAGTGGCACCACACCAGACAGTCTCACTGAGAATGGCTAGGCCAGGCCTAGTCCCCGTGTCCCCTGGTCTCTCTCGGCCTTTGCCTCCCTTATGCCCTCCACTGCATGTCGACCCCCTGGGGTGCAAAGGGTCTTCCTGGAATGGCCAGTGTGTGGTGTGTGTCTTTTGGTGGCTCCGAGACTGCCTCCACAGAGGCTGGCTGGCAAGGGGAACACTGGGGCTGAGAGGAAAATCAGCATTGTGCGTCCGGGGCAGCAGGCTAGCTGTGGCTTCCAAACTGCCTGCATAGCACGCGTGTGGCCGTCTCCTCTTCCCTGGTGGAAAGCCTCCCTGAGAACTTAGGAGGCTAGCTGAAAGACACAGGTGCTTTCCATTCCTTGCTAGGACTTCACCGACAGCCCTCGCTCTCTGACTGCTGAGTTGGCACCTTCACCAGAGGCCTCCCAGGGAGCTGCCCCATCCCCATCCAGAAGGGAAACCAGCCGTTGGCAAGCAAACTCAGGCAGAGAAGTCTTGCCAGGGGAGAGGTTTCCCGAAGGATCCCATGCTTCAGTCCACACCCTTTTCCATGGGGGAAGCCGGGCTGACCCAAATCTCTCCCACGCTTCAGAACCCCCTCCAGCAGCAGGGAGGCTTGCAGTCACCGTTGGGTGCCAAGGGGTGTTCCAGGCAGGCAGCTCTCCACGGAGAGAAAGGCTTCCCAGCTAGCAAGCTGCCTCAGGAGCATTGCTGGAGTGCGGGTGTGAGTACCCGTGGGGTCGCCTTGAGGGTGGCTCCTGGAGCTGCATGGACGCAAACCCCGTGCTGAGCACACACCCAGGCAAGACTTAGCACACGTCTCAGCACCTCAAGCAGATCATGGCAGATGCCTCCTGCCTGCACTCAATGGACAGGTTGCCCTGTGCATTGCTTGGGAGGCCCTGGCACGTCAGAGGATCCCATGGGCCCACCTACAGCCTTCTCCCTCTTAGGCCATGCACAGATCCTCTCCAGAGCTACGCTGTGTGTGGAAGTTCGCAAGGTGTGGCATGTGCTTCTCTTTTAATGCTTGGAACCTGCACACACCCAGACTGTGTGTGTCAACATTCACAGTGGGGCCTGATGGCAAGCAATCCTTAGCCCACTGCAAAGCGGGAGAGAGGCGGCCTTTCTGCTCAGGGCCAAACACCCTGCTGCTAGTCTGCTTCCCTGCGGGCTAAGCTCTGGGAGGGAAAGGCCGTCTGTGCCCTGAAACGCAAGCACCTGGCCACCCATTCCTAGGTGCTCCTTTGCAACGCTGTCTTTTGGAAAGGCATCCTTCTCCTGGAGCCACCATGTGAGCTGCCTTTGGAAGCCCACAAGAGGCAGGAAGCAGGTTGCAGGAAACCTTGCTCATTGAGGGCCTTGCCCTTGAATATGCTTTGCAAGGAGGCAAGGAGGCCTCGGGTCCACTCGTTTTTCCAATGGGGAACAGCGAGTGCTGAAGAGCTCTGTTCTGGCTCCAAGGCAGCCTGCAGCTCAGGCGCCCGTGGAATGGGCTTGGTTGGTAGAGCACAGCCCTCAGCAGGGCTCTCCAGTGTGTCTAGCCAGAGAGCCCCCTGCTTTGAACCGGCCTCAGGAATGCAGCTCTAGGGAGCTTTCCCCCTCCCTGCTTGCCTGTCCGGGTGACCACCTTGGAGAGGCCTGCTCCAAACTCGGGCTTTGGCCTTCACGCTGAGATCTCCTCCCTGAGCTCTCTAGCTCTCCCAACAATTGGCAAGTGCACCCAGTGACACCACACCAGACAGTCTCCCTGAGCATGGCTAGGCCAGGCCTAGTCCCCGTGTCCCCTTGGTCTCTCTCGGCCTTTGCCTCCCTGAGGCCCTCCACTGCATGTCGACCCCCTGGGGTGCAAGGGGTCTTCCTGGAATGGCCAGTGTGTGGCGTGTGTCTTTTGGTGGCTCCGAGACTGCCTCCACAGAGGCTGGCTGGCAAGGGGAACACTGGGGCTGAGAGGAAAATCAGCATTGTGCGTCCGGGGCAGCAGGCTAGCTGTGGCTTCCAAACTGCCTGCATAGCACGCGGGTGGCCGTCTCCTCTTCCCTGGTGGAAAGCCTCCCTGAGAACTTAGGAGGCTAGCTGAAAGACACAGGTGCTTTCCATTCCTTGCTAGGACTTCACCGACAGCCCTCACTCTCTGACTGGTGAGTTGGCACCTTCACCAGAGGCCTCCCAGGGAGCTGCCCCATCCCCATCCAGAAAGGAAACCAGCCGTTGGCAAGCAAACTCAGGCAGAGAAGTCTTGCCAGGGGAGAGGTTTCCCGAAGGATCCCATGCTTCAGTCCACACCCTTTTCCATGGGGGAAGCCGGGGTGTCCCAAATCTCTCCCACGCTTCAGAAGCCCCTCCAGCAGCAGGGAGGCTTGCAGTCACCGTTGGGTGCCAAGGGGTGTTTCAGGCAGGCAGCTCTCCACGGAGAGAAAGGCTTCCCAGCTAGCAAGCTGCCTCAGGAGCATTGCTGGAGTGCGGGTGTGAGTACCCGTGGGGTCGCCTTGAGGGTGGCTCCTGGAGCTGCATGGACGCAAACCCCGTGCTGAGCACACACCCAGGCAAGACTTAGCACACGTCTCAGCACCTCAAGCAGATCATGGCAGATGCCTCCTGCCTGCACTCAAAGGACAGGTTGCCCTGTGCATTGCTGGGGAGGCCCTGGCACGTCAGAGAGTCCCATGGGCCCACCTACAGCCTTCTCCCTCTTAGGCCATGCACAGATCCTCTCCAGAGCTACGCTGTGTGTGGAAGTTCGCAAGGTGTGGCATGTGCTTCTCTTTCACTGCTTGGAACCTGCACACACCCAGACTGTGTGTGTCAACATTCACAGTGGGGCCTGATGGCAAGCAATCCTTAGCCCACTGCAAAGCGGGAGAGAGGCGGCCTTTCTGCTCAGGGCCAAACACCCTGCGGCTAGTCTGCTTCCCTGCGGGCTAAGCTCTGGGAGGGAAAGGCCGTCTGGGCCCTGAAACGCAAGCACCTGGCCACCCATTCCTAGGTGCTCCTTTGCAACGCTGTCTTTTGGAAAGGCATCCTTCTCCTGGAGCCACCATGTGAGCTGCCTTTGGAAGCCCACAAGAGGCAGGGAGCAGGTTGCAGGAAACCTTGCTCATTGAGGGCCTTGCCCTTGAATATGCTTTGGAAGGTGGCAAGGAGGCCTCAGGTCCACTCGCTTTTCCAATGGGGAACAGCGAGTGCTGAAGAGCTCTGTTCTGGCTCCAAGGCAGCCTGCAGCTCAGGCGCCCGTGGAATGGGCTTGGTTGGTAGAGCACAGCCCTCAGCAGGGCTCTCCAGTGTGTCTAGCCAGAGAGCCCCCTGCTTTGAACCGGCCTCAGGAATGCAGGTCTAGGGAGCTTTCCCCCTCCCTGCTTGCCTGTCCGGGTGACCACCTTGGAGAGGCCTGCTCCAAACTCGGGCTTTGGCCTTCACGCTGAGATCTCCTCCCTGAGCTCTCTAGCTCTCCCAACAATTGGCAAGTGCACCCAGTGGCACCACACCAGACAGTCTCACTGAGAATGGCTAGGCCAGGCCTAGTCCCCGTGTCCCCTGGTCTCTCTCGGCCTTTGCCTCCCTTAGGCCCTCCACTGCATGTCGACCCCCTGGGGTGCAAAGGGTCTTCCTGGAATGGCCAGTGTGTGGTGTGTGTCTTTTGGTGGCTCCGAGACTGCCTCCACAGAGGCTGGCTGGCAAGGGGAACACTGGGGCTGAGAGGAAAATCAGCATTGTGCGTCCGGGGCAGCAGGCTAGCTGTGGCTTCCAAACTGCCTGCATAGCACGCGTGTGGCCGTCTCCTCTTCCCTGGTGGAAAGCCTCCCTGAGAACTTAGGAGGCTAGCTGAAAGACACAGGTGCTTTCCATTCCTTGCTAGGACTTCACCGACAGCCCTCGCTCTCTGACTGCTGAGTTGGCACCTTCACCAGAGGCCTCCCAGGGAGCTGCCCCATCCCCATCCAGAAAGGAAACCAGCCGTTGGCAAGCAAACTCAGGCAGAGAAGTCTTGCCAGGGGAGAGGTTTCCCGAAGGATCCCATGCTTCAGTCCACACCCTTTCCCATGGGGGAAGCCGGGGTGTCCCAAATCTCTCCCACGCTTCAGAACCCCCTCCAGCAGCAGGGAGGCTTGCAGTCACCGTTGGGTGCCAAGGGGTGTTCCAGGCAGGCAGCTCTCCACGGAGAGAAAGGCTTCCCAGCTAGCAAGCTGCCTCAGGAGCATTGCTGGAGTGCGGGTGTGAGTACCCGTGGGGTCGCCTTGAGGGTGGCTCCTGGAGCTGCATGGACGCAAACCCCGTGCTGAGCACACACCCAGGCAAGACTTAGCACACGTCTCAGCACCTCAAGCAGATCATGGCAGATGCCTCCTGCCTGCACTCAATGGACAGGTTGCCCTGTGCATTGCTTGGGAGGCCCTGGCACGTCAGAGGATCCCATGGGCCCACCTACAGCCTTCTCCCTCTTAGGCCATGCACAGATCCTCTCCAGAGCTACGCTGTGTGTGGAAGTTCGCAAGGTGTGGCATGTGCTTCTCTTTCAATGCTTGGAACCTGCACACACCCAGACTGTGTGTGTCAACATTCACAGTGGGGCCTGATGGCAAGCAATCCTTAGCCCACTGCAAAGCGGGAGAGAGGCGGCCTTTCTGCTCAGGGCCAAACACCCTGCTGCTAGTCTGCTTCCCTGCGGGCTAAGCTCTGGGAGGGAAAGGCCGTCTGGGCCCTGAAACGCAAGCACCTGGCCACCCATTCCTAGGTGCTCCTTTGCAATGCTGTCTTTTGGAAAGGCATCCTTCTCCTGGAGCCACCATGTGAGCTGCCTTTGGAAGCCCACAAGAGGCAGGGAGCAGGTTGCAGGAAACCTTGCTCATTGAGGGCCTTGCCCTTGAATATGCTTTGCAAGGAGGCAAGGAGGCCTCGGGTCCACTCGTTTTTCCAATGGGGAACAGCGAGTGCTGAAGAGCTCTGTTCTGGCTCCAAGGCAGCCTGCAGCTCAGGCGCCCGTGGAATGGGCTTGGTTGGTAGAGCACAGCCCTCAGCAGGGCTCTCCAGTGTGTCTAGCCAGAGAGCCCCCTGCTTTGAACCGGCCTCAGGAATGCACGTCTAGGGAGCTTTCCCCCTCCCTGCTTGCCTGTCCGGGTGACCACCTTGGAGAGGCCTGCTCCAAACTCGGGCTTTGGCCTTCACGCTGAGATCTCCTCCCTGAGCTCTCTAGCTCTCCCAACAATTGGCAAGTGCACCCAGTGGCACCACACCAGACAGTCTCACTGAGAATGGCTAGGCCAGGCCTAGTCCCCGTGTCCCCTGGTCTCTCTCGGCCTTTGCCTCCCTTATGCCCTCCACTGCATGTCGACCCCCTGGGGTGCAAAGGGTCTTCCTGGAATGGCCAGTGTGTGGTGTGTGTCTTTTGGTGGCTCCGAGACTGCCTCCACAGAGGCTGGCTGGCAAGGGGAACACTGGGGCTGAGAGGAAAATCAGCATTGTGCGTCCGGGGCAGCAGGCTAGCTGTGGCTTCCAAACTGCCTGCATAGCACGCGGGTGGCCGTCTCCTCTTCCCTGGTGGAAAGCCTCCCTGAGAACTTAGGAGGCTACCTGAAAGACACAGGTGCTTTGCATTCCTTGCTAGGACTTCACCGACAGCCCTCGCTCTCTGACTGGTGAGTTGGCACCTTCACCAGAGGCCTCCCAGGGAGCTGCCCCATCCCCATCCAGAAAGGAAACCAGCCGTTGGCAAGCAAACTCAGGCAGAGAAGTCTTGCCAGGGGAGAGGTTTCCCGAAGGATCCCATGCTTCAGTCCACACCCTTTTCCATGGGGGAAGCCGGGGTGTCCCAAATCTCTCCCACGCTTCAGAACCCCCTCCAGCAGCAGGGAGGCTTGCAGTCACCGTTGGGTGCCAAGGGGTGTTCCAGGCAGGCAGCTCTCCACGGAGAGAAAGGCTTCCCAGCTAGCAAGCTGCCTCAGGAGCATTGCTGGAGTGCGGGTGTGAGTACCCGTGGGGTCGCCTTGAGGGTGGCTCCTGGAGCTGCATGGACGCAAACTCCGTGCTGAGCACACACCCAGGCAAGACTTAGCACACGTCTCAGCACCTCAAGCAGATCATGGCAGATGCCTCCTGCCTGCACTCAATGGACAGGTTGCCCTGTGCATTGCTTGGGAGGCCCTGGCACGTCAGAGGATCCCATGGGCCCACCTACAGCCTTCTCCCTCTTAGGCCATGCACAGATCCTCTCCAGAGCTACGCTGTGTGTGGAAGTTCGCAAGGTGTGGCATGTGCTTCTCTTTCAATGCTTGGAACCTGCACACACCCAGACTGTGTGTGTCAACATTCACAGTGGGGCCTGATGGCAAGCAATCCTTAGCCCACTGCAAAGCGGGAGAGAGGCGGCCTTTCTGCTCAGGGCCAAACACCCTGCTGCTAGTCTGCTTCCCTGCGGGCTAAGCTCTGGGAGGGAAAGGCCGTCTGTGCCCTGAAACGCAAGCACCTGGCCACCCATTCCTAGGTGCTCCTTTGCAATGCTGTCTTTTGGAAAGGCATCCTTCTCCTGGAGCCACCATGTGAGCTGCCTTTGGAAGCCCACAAGAGGCAGGAAGCAGGTTACAGGAAACCTTGCTCATTGAGGGCCTTGCCCTTGAATATGCTTTGCAAGGAGGCAAGGAGGCCTCGGGTCCACTCGTTTTTCCAATGGGGAACAGCGAGTGCTGAAGAGCTCTGTTCTGGCTCCAAAGCAGCCTGCAGCTCAGGCGCCCGTGGAATGGGCTTGGTTGGTAGAGCACAGCCCTCAGCAGGGCTCTCCAGTGTGTCTAGCCAGAGAGCCCCCTGCTTTGAACCGGCCTCAGGAATGCAGGTCTAGGGAGCTTTCCCCCTCCCTGCTTGCCTGTCCGGGTGACCACCTTGGAGAGGCCTGCTCCAAACTCGGGCTTTGGCCTTCACGCTGAGATCTCCTCCCTGAGCTCTCTAGCTCTCCCAACAATTGGCAAGTGCACCCAGTGGCACCACACCAGACAGTCTCCCTGAGCATGGCTAGGCCAGGCCTAGTCCCCGTGTCCCCTTGGTCTCTCTCGGCCTTTGCCTCCCTGAGGCCCTCCACTGCATGTCGACCCCCTGGGGTGCAAGGGGTCTTCCTGGAATGGCCAGTGTGTGGCGTGTGTCTTTTGGTGGCTCCGAGACTGCCTCCACAGAGGCTGGCTGGCAAGGGGAACACTGGGGCTGAGAGGAAAATCAGCATTGTGCGTCCGGGGCAGCAGGCTAGCTGTGGCTTCCAAACTGCCTGCATAGCACGCGGGTGGCCGTCTCCTCTTCCCTGGTGGAAAGCCTCCCTGAGAACTTAGGAGGCTAGCTGAAAGACACAGGTGCTTTCCATTCCTTGCTAGGACTTCACCGACAGCCCTCGCTCTCTGACTGGTGAGTTGGCACCTTCACCAGAGGCCTCCCAGGGAGCTGCCCCATCCCCATCCAGAAAGGAAACCAGCCGTTGGCAAGCAAACTCAGGCAGAGAAGTCTTGCCAGGGGAGAGGTTTCCCGAAGGATCCCATGCTTCAGTCCACACCCTTTTCCATGGGGGAAGCCGGGGTGTCCCAAATCTCTCCCACGCTTCAGAACCCCCTCCAGCAGCAGGGAGGCTTGCAGTCACCGTTGGGTGCCAAGGGGTGTTCCAGGCAGGCAGCTCTCCACGGAGAGAAAGGCTTCCCAGCTAGCAAGCTGCCTCAGGAGCATTGCTGGAGTGCGGGTGTGAGTACCCGTGGGGTCGCCTTGAGGGTGGCTCCTGGAGCTGCATGGACGCAAACCCCGTGCTGAGCACACACCCAGGCAAGACTTAGCACACGTCTCAGCACCTCAAGCAGATCATGGCAGATGCCTCCTGCCTGCACTCAATGGACAGGTTGCCCTGTGCATTGCTTGGGAGGCCCTGGCACGTCAGAGGATCAAATGGGCCCACCTACAGCCTTCTCCCTCTTAGGCCATGCACAGATCCTCTCCAGAGCTACGCTGTGTGTGGAAGTTCGCAAGGTGTGGCATGTGCTTCTCTTTCACTGCTTGGAACCTGCACACACCCAGACTGTGTGTGTCAACATTCACAGTGGGGCCTGATGGCAAGCAATCCTTAGCCCACTGCAAAGCGGGAGAGAGGCGGCCTTTCTGCTCAGGGCCAAACACCCTGCTGCTAGTCTGCTTCCCTGCGGGCTAAGCTCTGGGAGGGAAAGGCCGTCTGGGCCCTGAAACGCAAGCACCTGGCCACCCATTCCTAGGTGCTCCTTTGCAACGCTGTCTTTTGGAAAGGCATCCTTCTCCTGGAGCCACCATGTGAGCTGCCTTTGGAAGCCCACAAGAGGCAGGAAGCAGGTTACAGGAAACCTTGCTCATTGAGGGCCTTGCCCTTGAATATGCTTTGCAAGGAGGCAAGGAGGCCTCGGGTCCACTCGTTTTTCCAATGGGGAACAGCGAGTGCTGAAGAGCTCTGTTCTGGCTCCAAAGCAGCCTGCAGCTCAGGCGCCCGTGGAATGGGCTTGGTTGGTAGAGCACAGCCCTCAGCAGGGCTCTCCAGTGTGTCTAGCCAGAGAGCCCCCTGCTTTGAACCGGCCTCAGGAATGCAGCTCTAGGGAGCTTTCCCCCTCCCTGCTTGCCTGTCCGGGTGACCACCTTGGAGAGGCCTGCTCCAAACTCGGGCTTTGGCCTTCACGCTGAGATCTCCTCCCTGAGCTCTCTAGCTCTCCCAACAATTGGCAAGTGCACCCAGTGGCACCACACCAGACAGTCTCCCTGAGCATGGCTAGGCCAGGCCTAGTCCCCGTGTCCCCTTGGTCTCTCTCGGCCTTTGCCTCCCTTATGCCCTCCACTGCATGTCGACCCCCTGGGGTGCAAGGGGTCTTCCTGGAATGGCCAGTGTGTGGCGTGTGTCTTTTGGTGGCTCCGAGACTGCCTCCACAGAGGCTGGCTGGCAAGGGGAACACTGGGGCTGAGAGGAAAATCAGCATTGTGCGTCCGGGGCAGCAGGCTAGCTGTGGCTTCCAAACTGCCTGCATAGCACGCGGGTGGCCGTCTCCTCTTCCCTGGTGGAAAGCCTCCCTGAGAACTTAGGAGGCTAGCTGAAAGACACAGGTGCTTTGCATTCCTTGCTAGGACTTCACCGACAGCCCTCGCTCTCTGACTGGTGAGTTGGCACCTTCACCAGAGGCCTCCCAGGGAGCTGCCCCATCCCCATCCAGAAAGGAAACCAGCCGTTGGCAAGCAAACTCAGGCAGAGAAGTCTTGCCAGGGGAGAGGTTTCCCGAAGGATCCCATGCTTCAGTCCACACCCTTTTCCATGGGGGAAGCCGGGGTGTCCCAAATCTCTCCCACGCTTCAGAACCCCCTCCAGCAGCAGGGAGGCTTGCAGTCACCGTTGGGTGCCAAGGGGTGTTCCAGGCAGGCAGCTCTCCACGGAGAGAAAGGCTTCCCAGCTAGCAAGCTGCCTCAGGAGCATTGCTGGAGTGCGGGTGTGAGTACCCGTGGGGTCGCCTTGAGGGTGGCTCCTGGAGCTGCATGGACGCAAACCCCGTGCTGAGCACACACCCAGGCAAGACTTAGCACACGTCTCAGCACCTCAAGCAGATCATGGCAGATGCCTCCTGCCTGCACTCAATGGACAGGTTGCCCTGTGCATTGCTTGGGAGGCCCTGGCACGTCAGAGGATCCCATGGGCCCACCTACAGCCTTCTCCCTCTTAGGCCATGCACAGATCCTCTCCAGAGCTACGCTGTGTGTGGAAGTTCGCAAGGTGTGGCATGTGCTTCTCTTTCAATGCTTGGAACCTGCACACACCCAGACTGTGTGTGTCAACATTCACAGTGGGGCCTGATGGCAAGCAATCCTTAGCCCACTGCAAAGCGGGAGAGAGACGGCCTTTCTGCTCAGGGCCAAACACCCTGCTGCTAGTCTGCTTCCCTGCGGGCTAAGCTCTGGGAGGGAAAGGCCGTCTGGGCCCTGAAACGCAAGCACCTGGCCACCCATTCCTAGGTGCTCCTTTGCAATGCTGTCTTTTGGAAAGGCATCCTTCTCCTGGAGCCACCATGTGAGCTGCCTTTGGAAGCCCACAAGAGGCAGGAAGCAGGTTGCAGGAAACCTTGCTCATTGAGGGCCTTGCCCTTGAATATGCTTTGCAAGGAGGCAAGGAGGCCTCGGGTCCACTCGTTTTTCCAATGGGGAACAGCGAGTGCTGAAGAGCTCTGTTCTGGCTCCAAGGCAGCCTGCAGCTCAGGCGCCCGTGGAATGGGCTTGGTTGGTAGAGCACAGCCCTCAGCAGGGCTCTCCAGTGTGTCTAGCCAGAGAGCCCCCTGCTTTGAACCGGCCTCAGGAATGCACGTCTAGGGAGCTTTCCCCCTCCCTGCTTGCCTGTCCGGGTGACCACCTTGGAGAGGCCTGCTCCAAACTCGGGCTTTGGCCTTCACGCTGAGATCTCCTCCCTGAGCTCTCTAGCTCTCCCAACAATTGGCAAGTGCACCCAGTGGCACCACACCAGACAGTCTCCCTGAGCATGGCTAGGCCAGGCCTAGTCCCCGTGTCCCCTTGGTCTCTCTCGGCCTTTGCCTCCCTTAGGCCCTCCACTGCATGTCGACCCCCTGGGGTGCAAGGGGTCTTCCTGGAATGGCCAGTGTGTGGCGTGTGTCTTTTGGTGGCTCCGAGACTGCCTCCACAGAGGCTGGCTGGCAAGGGGAACACTGGGGCTGAGAGGAAAATCCGCATTGTGCGTCCGGGGCAGCAGGCTAGCTGTGGCTTCCAAACTGCCTGCATAGCACGCGTGTGGCCGTCTCCTCTTCCCTGGTGGAAAGCCTCCCTGAGAACTTAGGAGGCTAGCTGAAAGACACAGGTGCTTTCCATTCCTTGCTAGGACTTCACCGACAGCCCTCGCTCTCTGACTGGTGAGTTGGCACCTTCACCAGAGGCCTCCCAGGGAGCTGCCCCATCCCCATCCAGAAAGGAAACCAGCCGTTGGCAAGCAAACTCAGGCAGAGAAGTCTTGCCAGGGGAGAGGTTTCCCGAAGGATCCCATGCTTCAGTCCACACCCTTTTCCATGGGGGAAGCCGGGGTGTCCCAAATCTCTCCCACGCTTCAGAACCCCCTCCAGCAGCAGGGAGGCTTGCAGTCACCGTTGGGTGCCAAGGGGTGTTCCAGGCAGGCAGCTCTCCACGGAGAGAAAGGCTTCCCAGCTAGCAAGCTGCCTCAGGAGCATTGCTGGAGTGCGGGTGTGAGTACCCGTGGGGTCGCCTTGAGGGTGGCTCCTGGAGCTGCATGGACGCAAACCCCGTGCTGAGCACACACCCAGGCAAGACTTAGCACACGTCTCAGCACCTCAAGCAGATCATGGCAGATGCCTCCTGCCTGCACTCAATGGACAGGTTGCCCTGTGCATTGCTGGGGAGGCCCTGGCACGTCAGAGGGTCCCATGGGCCCACCTACAGCCTTCTCCCTCTTAGGCCATGCACAGATCCTCTCCAGAGCTACGCTGTGTGTGGAAGTTCGCAAGGTGTGGCATGTGCTTCTCTTTCACTGCTTGGAACCTGCACACACCCAGACTGTGTGTGTCAACATTCACAGTGGGGCCTGATGGCAAGCAATCCTTAGCCCACTGCAAAGCGGGAGAGAGGCGGCCTTTCTGCTCAGGGCCAAACACCCTGCTGCTAGTCTGCATCCCTGCGGGCTAAGCTCTGGGAGGGAAAGGCCGTCTGGGCCCTGAAACGCAAGCACCTGGCCACCCATTCCTAGGTGCTCCTTTGCAACGCTGTCTTTTGGAAAGGCATCCTTCTCCTGGAGCCACCATGTGAGCTGCCTTTGGAAGCCCACAAGAGGCAGGAAGCAGGTTGCAGGAAACCTTGCTCATTGAGGGCCTTGCCCTTGAATATGCTTTGCAAGGAGGCAAGGAGGCCTCGGGTCCACTCGCTTTTCCAATGGGGAACAGCGAGTGCTGAAGAGCTCTGTTCTGGCTCCAAGGCAGCCTGCAGCTCAGGCGCCCGTGGAATGGGCTTGGTTGGTAGAGCACAGCCCTCAGCAGGGCTCTCCAGTGTGTCTAGCCAGAGAGCCCCCTGCTTTGAACCGGCCTCAGGAATGCAGGTCTAGGGAGCTTTCCCCCTCCCTGCTTGCCTGTCCGGGTGACCACCTTGGAGAGGCCTGCTCCAAACTCGGGCTTTGGCCTTCACGCTGAGATCTCCTCCCTGAGCTCTCTAGCTCTCCCAACAATTGGCAAGTGCACCCAGTGGCACCACACCAGACAGTCTCCCTGAGCATGGCTAGGCCAGGCCTAGTCCCCGTGTCCCCTTGGTCTCTCTCGGCCTTGGCCTCCCTTAGGCCCTCCACTGCATGTCGACCCCCTGGGGTGCAAGGGGTCTTCCTGGAATGGCCAGTGTGTGGCGTGTGTCTTTTGGTTGCTCCGAGACTGCCTCCACAGAGGCTGGCTGGCAAGGGGAACACTGGGGCTGAGAGGAAAATCAGCATTGTGCGTCCGGGGCAGCAGGCTAGCTGTGGCTTCCAAACTGCCTGCATAGCACGCGGGTGGCCGTCTCCTCTTCCCTGGTGGAAAGCCTCCCTGAGAACTTAGGAGGCTAGCTGAAAGACACAGGTGCTTTGCATTCCTTGCTAGGACTTCACCGACAGCCCTCGCTCTCTGACTGGTGAGTTGGCACCTTCACCAGAGGCCTCCCAGGGAGCTGCCCCATCCCCATCCAGAAAGGAAACCAGCCGTTGGCAAGCAAACTCAGGCAGAGAAGTCTTGCCAGGGGAGAGGTTTCCCGAAGGATCCCATGCTTCAGTCCACACCCTTTTCCATGGGGGAAGCCGGGGTGTCCCAAAACTCTCCCACGCCTCAGAACCCCCTCCAGCAGCAGGGAGGCTTGCAGTCACCGTTGGGTGCCAAGGGGTGTTCCAGGCAGGCAGCTCTCCACGGAGAGAAAGGCTTCCCAGCTAGCAAGCTGCCTCAGGAGCATTGCTGGAGTGCGGGTGTGAGTACCCGTGGGGTCGCCTTGAGGGTGGCTCCTGGAGCTGCATGGACGCAAACCCCGTGCTGAGCACACACCCAGGCAAGACTTAGCACACGTCTCAGCACCTCAAGCAGATCATGGCAGATGCCTCCTGCCTGCACTCAATGGACAGGTTGCCCTGTGCATTGCTGGGGAGGCCCTGGCACGTCAGAGGGTCCCATGGGCCCACCTACAGCCTTCTCCCTCTTAGGCCATGCACAGATCCTCTCCAGAGCTACGCTGTGTGTGGAAGTTCGCAAGGTGTGGCATGTGCTTCTCTTTCACTGCTTGGAACCTGCACACACCCAGACTGTGTGTGTCAACATTCACAGTGGGGCCTGATGGCAAGCAATCCTTAGCCCACTGCAAAGCGGGAGAGAGGCGGCCTTTCTGCTCAGGGCCAAACACCCTGCTGCTAGTCTGCATCCCTGCGGGCTAAGCTCTGGGAGGGAAAGGCCGTCTGGGCCCTGAAACGCAAGCACCTGGCCACCCATTCCTAGGTGCTCCTTTGCAATGCTGTCTTTTGGAAAGGCATCCTTCTCCTGGAGCCACCATGTGAGCTGCCTTTGGAAGCCCACAAGAGGCAGGAAGCAGGTTGCAGGAAACCTTGCTCATTGAGGGCCTTGCCCTTGAATATGCTTTGCAAGGAGGCAAGGAGGCCTCGGGTCCACTCGTTTTTCCAATGGGGAACAGCGAGTGCTGAAGAGCTCTGTTCTGGCTCCAAGGCAGCCTGCAGCTCAGGCGCCCGTGGAATGGGCTTGGTTGGTAGAGCACAGCCCTCAGCAGGGCTCTCCAGTGTGTCTAGCCAGAGAGCCCCCTGCTTTGAACCGGCCTCAGGAATGCAGGTCTAGGGAGCTTTCCCCTTCCCTGCTTGCCTGTCCGGGTGACCACCTTGGAGAGGCCTGCTCCAAACTCGGGCTTTGGCCTTCACGCTGAGATCTCCTCCCTGAGCTCTCTAGCTCTCCCAACAATTGGCAAGTGCACCCAGTGGCACCACACCAGACAGTCTCCCTGAGCATGGCTAGGCCAGGCCTAGTCCCCGTGTCCCCTTGGTCTCTCTCGGCCTTTGCCTCCCTTAGGCCCTCCACTGCATGTCGACCCCCTGGGGTGCAAGGGGTCTTCCTGGAATGGCCAGTGTGTGGCGTGTGTCTTTTGGTGGCTCCGAGACTGCCTCCACAGAGGCTGGCTGGCAAGGGGAACACTGGGGCTGAGAGGAAAATCAGCATTGTGCGTCCGGGGCAGCAGGCTAGCTGTGGCTTCCAAACTGCCTGCATAGCACGCGGGTGGCCGTCTCCTCTTCCCTGGTGGAAAGCCTCCCTGAGAACTTAGGAGGCTAGCTGAAAGACACAGGTGCTTTCCATTCCTTGCTAGGACTTCACCGACAGCCCTCGCTCTCTGACTGGTGAGTTGGCACCTTCACCAGAGGCCTCCCAGGGAGCTGCCCCATCCCCATCCAGAAAGGAAACCAGCCGTTGGCAAGCAAACTCAGGCAGAGAAGTCTTGCCAGGGGAGAGGTTTCCCGAAGGATCCCATGCTTCAGTCCACACCCTTTTCCATGGGGGAAGCCGGGCTGTCCCAAATCTCTCCCACGCTTCAGAACCCCCTCCAGCAGCAGGGAGGCTTGCAGTCACCGTTGGGTGCCAAGGGGTGTTCCAGGCAGGCAGCTCTCCACGGAGAGAAAGGCTTCCCAGCTAGCAAGCTGCCTCAGGAGCATTGCTGGAGTGCGGGTGTGAGTACCCGTGGGGTCGCCTTGAGGGTGGCTCCTGGAGCTGCATGGACGCAAACCCCGTGCTGAGCACACACCCAGGCAAGACTTAGCACACGTCTCAGCACCTCAAGCAGATCATGGCAGATGCCTCCTGCCTGCACTCAATGGACAGGTTGCCCTGTGCATTGCTGGGGAGGCCCTGGCACGTCAGAGGGTCCCATGGGCCCACCTACAGCCTTCTCCCTCTTAGGCCATGCACAGATCCTCTCCAGAGCTACGCTGTGTGTGGAAGTTCGCAAGGTGTGGCATGTGCTTCTCTTTCACTGCTTGGAACCTGCACACACCCAGACTGTGTGTGTCAACATTCACAGTGGGGCCTGATGGCAAGCAATCCTTAGCCCACTGCAAAGCGGGAGAGAGGCGGCCTTTCTGCTCAGGGCCAAACACCCTGCTGCTAGTCTGCATCCCTGCGGGCTAAGCTCTGGGAGGGAAAGGCCGTCTGGGCCCTGAAACGCAAGCACCTGGCCACCCATTCCTAGGTGCTCCTTTGCAACGCTGTCTTTTGGAAAGGCATCCTTCTCCTGGAGCCACCATGTGAGCTGCCTTTGGAAGTCCACAAGAGGCAGGAAACAGGTTGCAGGAAACCTTGCTCATTGAGGGCATTGCCCTTGAATATGCTTTTCAAGGAGGCAAGGAGGCCTCGGGTCCACTCGCTTTTCCAATGGGGAACAGCGAGTGCTGAAGAGCTCTGTTCTGGCTCCAAGGCAGCCTGCAGCTCAGGCGCCTGTGGAATTGGCTTGGTTGGTAGAGCACAGCCCTCAGCAGGGCTCTCCAGTGTGTCTAGCCAGAGAGCCCCCTGCTTTGAACCGGCCTCAGGAATGCAGGTCTAGGGAGATTTCCCCCTCCCTGCTTGCCTGTCCGAGTGACCACCTTGGAGAGGCCTGCTCCAAACTCGGGCTTTGGCCTTCACGCTGAGATCTCCTCCCTGAGCTCTCTAGCTCTCCCAACAATTGGCAAGTGCACCCAGTGGCACCACACCAGACAGTCTCACTGAGCATGGCTAGGCCAGGCCTAGTCCCCGTGTCCCCTTGGTCTCTCTCGGCCTTTGCCTCCCTTAGGCCCTCCACTGCATGTCGACCCCCTGGGGTGCAAGGGTTCTTCCTGGAATGGCCAGTGTGTGGTGTGTGTCTTTTGGTGGCTCCGAGACTGCCTCCACAGAGGCTGGCTGGCAAGGGGAACACTGGGGCTGAGAGGAAAATCAGCATTGTGCGTCCGGGGCAGCAGGCTAGCTGTGGCTTCCAAACTGCCTGCATAGCACGCGGGTGGCCGTCTCCTCTTCCCTGGTGGAAAGCCTCCCTGAGAACTTAGGAGGCTAGCTGAAAGACACAGGTGCTTTCCATTCCTTGCTAGGACTTCACCGACAGCCCTCGCTCTCTGACTGGTGAGTTGGCACCTTCACCAGAGGCCTCCCAGGGAGCTGCCCCATCCCCATCCAGAAAGGAAACCAGCCGTTGGCAAGCAAACTCAGGCAGAGAAGTCTTGCCAGGGGAGAGGTTTCCCGAAGGATCCCATGCTTCAGTCCACACCCTTTTCCATGGGGGAAGCCGGGGTGTCCCAAATCTCTCCCACGCTTCAGAACCCCCTCCAGCAGCAGGGAGGCTTGCAGTCACCGTTGGGTGCCAAGGGGTGTTCCAGGCAGGCAGCTCTCCACGGAGAGAAAGGCTTCCCAGCTAGCAAGCTGCCTCAGGAGCATTGCTGGAGTGCGGGTGTGAGTACCCGTGGGGTCGCCTTGAGGGTGGCTCCTGGAGCTGCATGGACGCAAACCCCGTGCTGAGCACACACCCAGGCAAGACTTAGCACACATCTCAGCACCTCAAGCAGATCATGGCAGATGCCTCCTGCCTGCACTCAATGGACAGGTTGCCCTGTGCATTGCTGGGGAGGCCCTGGCACGTCAGAGGGTCCCATGGGCCCACCTACAGCCTTCTCCCTCTTAGGCCATGCACAGATCCTCTCCAGAGCTACGCTGTGTGTGGAAGTTCGCAAGGTGTGGCATGTGCTTCTCTTTCACTGCTTGGAACCTGCACACACCCAGACTGTGTGTGTCAACATTCACAGTGGGGCCTGATGGCAAGCAATCCTTAGCCCACTGCAAAGCGGGAGAGAGGCGGCCTTTCTGCTCAGGGCCAAACACCCTGCTGCTAGTCTGCTTCCCTGCGGGCTAAGCTCTGGGAGGGAAAGGCCGTCTGGGCCCTGAAACGCAAGCACCTGGCCACCCATTCCTAGGTGCTCCTTTGCAACGCTGTCTTTTGGAAAGGCATCCTTCTCCTGGAGCCACCACGTGAGCTGCCTTTGGAAGCCCACAAGAGGCAGGAAGCAGGTTGCAGGAAACCATGCTCATTGAGGGCCTTGCCCTTGAATATGCTTTGCAAGGAGGCAAGGAGGCCTCGGGTCCACTCGCTTTTCCAATGGGGACCAGCGAGTGCTGAAGAGCTCTGTTCTGGCTCCAAGGCAGCCTGCAGCTCAGGCGCCCGTGGAATGGGCTTGGTTGGTAGAGCACAGCCCTCAGCAGGGCTCTCCAGTGTGTCTAGCCAGAGAGCCCCCTGCTTTGAACCGGCCTCAGGAATGCAGGTCTAGGGAGATTTCCCCCTCCCTGCTTGCCTGTCCGGGTGACCACCTTGGAGAGGCCTGCTCCAAACTCGGGCTTTGGCCTTCACGCTGAGATCTCCTCCCTGAGCTCTCTAGCTCTCCCAACAATTGGCAAGTGCACCCAGTGGCACCACACCAGACAGTCTCACTGAGCATGGCTAGGCCAGGCCTAGTCCCCGTGTCCCCTTGGTCTCTCTCGGCCTTTGCCTCCCTTAGGCCCTCCACTGCATGTTGACCCCCTGGGGTGCAAGGGGTCTTCCTGGAATGGCCAGTGTGTGGCGTGTGTCTTTTGGTGGCTCCGAGACTGCCTCCACAGAGGCTGGCTGGCAAGGGGAACACTGGGGCTGAGAGGAAAATCAGCATTATGCGTCCGGGGCAGCAGGCTAGCTGTGGCTTCCAAACTGCCTGCATAGCACGCGTGTGGCCGTCTCCTCTTCCCTGGTGGAAAGCCTCCCTGAGAACTTAGGAGGCTAGCTGAAAGACACAGGTGCTTTCCATTCCTTGCTAGGACTTCACCGACAGCCCTCGCTCTCTGACTGGTGAGTTGGCACCTTCACCAGAGGCCTCCCAGGGAGCTGCCCCATCCCCATCCAGAAAGGAAACCAGCCGTTGGCAAGCAAACTCAGGCAGAGAAGTCTTGCCAGGGGAGAGGTTTCCCGAAGGATCCCATGCTTCAGTCCACACCCTTTTCCATGGGGGAAGCCGGGCTGTCCCAAATCTCTCCCACGCTTCAGAACCCCCTCCAGCAGCAGGGAGGCTTGCAGTCACCGTTGGGTGCCAAGGGGTGTTCCAGGCAGGCAGCTCTCCACGGAGAGAAAGGCTTCCCAGCTAGCAAGCTGCCTCAGGAGCATTGCTGGAGTGCGGGTGTGAGTACCCGTGGGGTCGCCTTGAGGGTGGCTCCTGGAGCTGCATGGACGCAAACCCCATGCTGAGCACACACCCAGGCAAGACTTAGCACACGTCTCAGCACCTCAAGCAGATCATGGCAGATGCCTCCTGCCTGCACTCAATGGACAGGTTGCCCTGTGCATTGCTTGGGAGGCCCTGGAACGTCAGAGGGTCCCATGGGCCCACCTACAGCCTTCTCCCTCTTAGGCCATGCACAGATCCTCTCCAGAGCTACGCTGTGTGTGGAAGTTCGCAAGGTGTGGCATGTGCTTCTCTTTCACTGCTTGGAACCTGCACACACCCAGACTGTGTGTGTCAACATTCACAGTGGGGCCTGATGGCAAGCAATCCTTAGCCCACTGCAAAGCGGGAGAGAGGCAGCCTTTCTGCTCAGGGCCAAACACCCTGCTGCTAGTCTGCATCCCTGCGGGCTAAGCTCTGGGAGGGAAAGGCCGTCTGTGCCCTGAAACGCAAGCACCTGGCCACCCATTCCTAGGTGCTCCTTTGCAACGCTGTCTTTTGGAAAGGCATCCTTCTCCTGGAGCCACCATGTGAGCTGCCTTTGGAAGCCCACAAGAGGCAGGGAGCAGGTTGCAGGAAACCGTGCTCATTGAGGGCCTTGCCCTTGAATATGCTTTGCAAGGAGGCAAGGAGGCCTCGGGTCCACTCGCTTTTCCAATGGGGAACAGCGAGTGCTGAAGAGCTCTGTTCTGGCTCCAAGGCAGCCTGCAGCTCAGGCGCCCGTGGAATGGGCTTGGTTGGTAGAGCACAGCCCTCAGCAGGGCTCTCCAGTGTGTCTAGCCAGAGAGCCCCCTGCTTTGAACCGGCCTCAGGAATGCAGGTCTAGGGAGCTTTCCCCCTCCCTGCTTGCCTGTCCGGGTGACCACCTTGGAGAGGCCTGCTCCAAACTCGGGCTTTGGCCTTCACGCTGAGATCTCCTCCCTGAGCTCTCTAGCTCTCCCAACAATTGGCAAGTGCACCCAGTGGCACCACACCAGACAGTCTCCCTGAGCATGGCTAGGCCAGGCCTAGTCCCCGTGTCCCCTTGGTCTCTCTCGGCCTTTGCCTCCCTTAGGCCCTCCACTGCATGTCGACCCCCTGGGGTGCAAGGGGTCTTCCTGGAATGGCCAGTGTGTGGCGTGTGTCTTTTGGTGGCTCCGAGACTGCCTCCACAGAGGCTGGCTGGCAAGGGGAACACTGGGGCTGAGAGGAAAATCAGCATTGTGCGTCCGGGGCAGCAGGCTAGCTGTGGCTTCCAAACTGCCTGCATAGCACGCGGGTGGCCGTCTCCTCTTCCCTGGTGGAAAGCCTCCCTGAGAACTTAGGAGGCTAGCTGAAAGACACAGGTGCTTTCCATTCCTTGCTAGGACTTCACCGACAGCCCTCGCTCTCTGACTGGTGAGTTGGCACCTTCACCAGAGGCCTCCCAGGGAGCTGCCCCATCCCCATCCAGAAAGGAAACCAGCCGTTGGCAAGCAAACTCAGGCAGAGAAGTCTTGCCAGGGGAGAGGTTTCCCGAAGGATCCCATGCTTCAGTCCACACCCTTTTCCATGGGGGAAGCCGGGGTGTCCCAAAACTCTCCCACGCTTCAGAACCCCCTCCAGCAGCAGGGAGGCTTGCAGTCACCGTTGGGTGCCAAGGGGTGTTCCAGGCAGGCAGCTCTCCACGGAGAGAAAGGCTTCCCAGCTAGCAAGCTGCCTCAGGAGCATTGCTGGAGTGCGGGTGTGAGTACCCGTGGGGTCGCCTTGAGGGTGGCTCCTGGAGCTGCATGGACGCAAACCCCGTGCTGAGCACACACCCAGGCAAGACTTAGCACACGTCTCAGCACCTCAAGCAGATCATGGCAGATGCCTCCTGCCTGCACTCAATGGACAGGTTGCCCTGTGCATTGCTGGGGAGGCCCTGGCACGTCAGAGGGTCCCATGGGCCCACCTACAGCCTTCTCCCTCTTAGGCCATGCACAGATCCTCTCCAGAGCTACGCTGTGTGTGGAAGTTCGCAAGGTGTGGCATGTGCTTCTCTTTCACTGCTTGGAACCTGCACACACCCAGACTGTGTGTGTCAACATTCACAGTGGGGCCTGATGGCAAGCAATCCTTAGCCCACTGCAAAGCGGGAGAGAGGCGGCCTTTCTGCTCAGGGCCAAACACCCTGCTGCTAGTCTGCTTCCCTGCGGGCTAAGCTCTGGGAGGGAAAGGCCGTCTGGGCCCTGAAACGCAAGCACCTGGCCACCCATTCCTAGGTGCTCCTTTGCAACGCTGTCTTTTGGAAAGGCATCCTTCTCCTGGAGCCACCACGTGAGCTGCCTTTGGAAGCCCACAAGAGGCAGGAAGCAGGTTGCAGGAAACCATGCTCATTGAGGGCCTTGCCCTTGAATATGCTTTGCAAGGAGGCAAGGAGGCCTCGGGTCCACTCGCTTTTCCAATGGGGACCAGCGAGTGCTGAAGAGCTCTGTTCTGGCTCCAAGGCAGCCTGCAGCTCAGGCGCCCGTGGAATGGGCTTGGTTGGTAGAGCACAGCCCTCAGCAGGGCTCTCCAGTGTGTCTAGCCAGAGAGCCCCCTGCTTTGAACCGCCTCAGGAATGCAGGTCTAGGGAGCTTTCCCCCTCCCTGCTTGCCTGTCCGGGTGACCACCTTGGAGAGGCCTGCTCCAAACTCGGGCTTTGGCCTTCACGCTGAGATCTCCTCCCTGAGCTCTCTAGCTCTCCCAACAATTGGCAAGTGCACCCAGTGGCACCACACCAGACAGTCTCCCTGAGCATGGCTAGGCCAGGCCTAGTCCCCGTGTCCCCTTGGTCTCTCTCGGCCTTGGCCTCCCTTAGGCCCTCCACTGCATGTCGACCCCCTGGGGTGCAAGGGGTCTTCCTGGAATGGCCAGTGTGTGGCGTGTGTCTTTTGGTGGCTCCGAGACTGCCTCCACAGAGGCTGGCTGGCAAGGGGAACACTGGGGCTGAGAGGAAAATCAGCATTGTGCGTCCGGGGCAGCAGGCTAGCTGTGGCTTCCAAACTGCCTGCATAGCACGCGGGTGGCCGTCTCCTCTTCCCTGGTGGAAAGCCTCCCTGAGAACTTAGGAGGCTAGCTGAAAGACACAGGTGCTTTCCATTCCTTGCTAGGACTTCACCGACAGCCCTCGCTCTCTGACTGGTGAGTTGGCACCTTCACCAGAGGCCTCCCAGGGAGCTGCCCCATCCCCATCCAGAAAGGAAACCAGCCGTTGGCAAGCAAACTCAGGCAGAGAAGTCTTGCCAGGGGAGAGGTTTCCCGAAGGATCCCATGCTTCAGTCCACACCCTTTTCCATGGGGGAAGCCGGGGTGTCCCAAATCTCTCCCACGCTTCAGAACCCCCTCCAGCAGCAGGGAGGCTTGCAGTCACCGTTGGGTGCCAAGGGGTGTTCCAGGCAGGCAGCTCTCCACGGAGAGAAAGGCTTCCCAGCTAGCAAGCTGCCTCAGGAGCATTGCTGGAGTGCGGGTGTGAGTACCCGTGGGGTCGCCTTGAGGGTGGCTCCTGGAGCTGCATGGACGCAAACCCCGTGCTGAGCACACACCCAGGCAAGACTTAGCACACGTCTCAGCACCTCAAGCAGATCATGGCAGATGCCTCCTGCCTGCACTCAATGGACAGGTTGCCCTGTGCATTGCTGGGGAGGCCCTGGCACGTCAGAGGGTCCCATGGGCCCACCTACAGCCTTCTCCCTCTTAGGCCATGCACAGATCCTCTCCAGAGCTACGCTGTGTGTGGAAGTTCGCAAGGTGTGGCATGTGCTTCTCTTTCACTGCTTGGAACCTGCACACACCCAGACTGTGTGTGTCAACATTCACAGTGGGGCCTGATGGCAAGCAATCCTTAGCCCACTGCAAAGCGGGAGAGAGGCGGCCTTTCTGCTCAGGGCCAAACACCCTGCTGCTAGTCTGCATCCCTGCGGGCTAAGCTCTGGGAGGGAAAGGTCGTCTGGGCCCTGAAACGCAAGCACCTGGCCACCCATTCCTAGGTGCTCCTTTGCAACGCTGTCTTTTGGAAAGGCATCCTTCTCCTGGAGCCACCATGTGAGCTGCCTTTGGAAGTCCACAAGAGGCAGGAAACAGGTTGCAGGAAACCTTGCTCATTGAGGGCATTGCCCTTGAATATGCTTTTCAAGGAGGCAAGGAGGCCTCGGGTCCACTCGCTTTTCCAATGGGGAACAGCGAGTGCTGAAGAGCTCTGTTCTGGCTCCAAGGCAGCCTGCAGCTCAGGCGCCTGTGGAATTGGCTTGGTTGGTAGAGCACAGCCCTCAGCAGGGCTCTCCAGTGTGTCTAGCCAGAGAGCCCCCTGCTTTGAACCGGCCTCAGGAATGCAGGTCTAGGGAGCTTTCCCCCTCCCTGCTTGCCTGTCCGGGTGACCACCTTGGAGAGGCCTGCTCCAAACTCGGGCTTTGGCCTTCACGCTGAGATCTCCTCCCTGAGCTCTCTAGCTCTCCCAACAATTGGCAAGTGCACCCAGTGGCACCACACCAGACAGTCTCCCTGAGCATGGCTAGGCCAGGCCTAGTCCCCGTGTCCCCTTGGTCTCTCTCGGCCTTGGCCTCCCTTAGGCCCTCCACTGCATGTCGACCCCCTGGGGTGCAAGGGGTCTTCCTGGAATGGCCAGTGTGTGGCGTGTGTCTTTTGGTGGCTCCGAGACTGCCTCCACAGAGGCTGGCTGGCAAGGGGAACACTGGGGCTGAGAGGAAAATCAGCATTGTGCGTCCGGGGCAGCAGGCTAGCTGTGGCTTCCAAACTGCCTGCATAGCACGCGGGTGGCCGTCTCCTCTTCCCTGGTGGAAAGCCTCCCTGAGAACTTAGGAGGCTAGCTGAAAGACACAGGTGCTTTCCATTCCTTGCTAGGACTTCACCGACAGCCCTCGCTCTCTGACTGGTGAGTTGGCACCTTCACCAGAGGCCTCCCAGGGAGCTGCCCCATCCCCATCCAGAAAGGAAACCAGCCGTTGGCAAGCAAACTCAGGCAGAGAAGTCTTGCCAGGGGAGAGGTTTCCCGAAGGATCCCATGCTTCAGTCCACACCCTTTTCCATGGGGGAAGCCGGGGTGTCCCAAATCTCTCCCACGCTTCAGAACCCCCTCCAGCAGCAGGGAGGCTTGCAGTCACCGTTGGGTGCCAAGGGGTGTTCCAGGCAGGCAGCTCTCCACGGAGAGAAAGGCTTCCCAGCTAGCAAGCTGCCTCAGGAGCATTGCTGGAGTGCGGGTGTGAGTACCCGTGGGGTCGCCTTGAGGGTGGCTCCTGGAGCTGCATGGACGCAAACCCCGTGCTGAGCACACACCCAGGCAAGACTTAGCACACGTCTCAGCACCTCAAGCAGATCATGGCAGATGCCTCCTGCCTGCACTCAATGGACAGGTTGCCCTGTGCATTGCTGGGGAGGCCCTGGCACGTCAGAGGGTCCCATGGGCCCACCTACAGCCTTCTCCCTCTTAGGCCATGCACAGATCCTCTCCAGAGCTACGCTGTGTGTGGAAGTTCGCAAGGTGTGGCATGTGCTTCTCTTTCACTGCTTGGAACCTGCACACACCCAGACTGTGTGTGTCAACATTCACAGTGGGGCCTGATGGCAAGCAATCCTTAGCCCACTGCAAAGCGGGAGAGAGGCGGCCTTTCTGCTCAGGGCCAAACACCCTGCTGCTAGTCTGCATCCCTGCGGGCTAAGCTCTGGGAGGGAAAGGCCGTCTGGGCCCTGAAACGCAAGCACCTGGCCACCCATTCCTAGGTGATCCTTTGCAACGCTGTCTTTTGGAAAGGCATCCTTCTCCTGGAGCCACCATGTGAGCTGCCTTTGGAAGTCCACAAGAGGCAGGAAACAGGTTGCAGGAAACCTTGCTCATTGAGGGCATTGCCCTTGAATATGCTTTTCAAGGAGGCAAGGAGGCCTCGGGTCCACTCGCTTTTCCAATGGGGAACAGCGAGTGCTGAAGAGCTCTGTTCTGGCTCCAAGGCAGCCTGCAGCTCAGGCGCCTGTGGAATTGGCTTGGTTGGTAGAGCACAGCCCTCAGCAGGGCTCTCCAGTGTGTCTAGCCAGAGAGCCCCCTGCTTTGAACCGGCCTCAGGAATGCAGGTCTAGGGAGATTTCCCCCTCCCTGCTTGCCTGTCCGGGTGACCACCTTGGAGAGGCCTGCTCCAAACTCGGGCTTTGGCCTTCACGCTGAGATCTCCTCCCTGAGCTCTCTAGCTCTCCCAACAATTGGCAAGTGCACCCAGTGGCACCACACCAGACAGTCTCACTGAGCATGGCTAGGCCAGGCCTAGTCCCCGTGTCCCCTTGGTCTCTCTCGGCCTTTGCCTCCCTTAGGCCCTCCACTGCATGTCGACCCCCTGGGGTGCAAGGGTTCTTCCTGGAATGGCCAGTGTGTGGCGTGTGTCTTTTGGTGGCTCCGAGACTGCCTCCACAGAGGCTGGCTGGCAAGGGGAACACTGGGGCTGAGAGGAAAATCAGCATTGTGCGTCCGGGGCAGCAGGCTAGCTGTGGCTTCCAAACTGCCTGCATAGCACGCGGGTGGCCGTCTCCTCTTCCCTGGTGGAAAGCCTCCCTGAGAACTTAGGAGGCTAGCTGAAAGACACAGGTGCTTTCCATTCCTTGCTAGGACTTCACCGACAGCCCTCGCTCTCTGACTGGTGAGTTGGCACCTTCACCAGAGGCCTCCCAGGGAGCTGCCCCATCCCCATCCAGAAAGGAAACCAGCCGTTGGCAAGCAAACTCAGGCAGAGAAGTCTTGCCAGGGGAGAGGTTTCCCGAAGGATCCCATGCTTCAGTCCACACCCTTTTCCATGGGGGAAGCCGGGGTGTCCCAAATCTCTCCCACGCTTCAGAACCCCCTCCAGCAGCAGGGAGGCTTGCAGTCACCGTTGGGTGCCAAGGGGTGTTCCAGGCAGGCAGCTCTCCACGGAGAGAAAGGCTTCCCAGCTAGCAAGCTGCCTCAGGAGCATTGCTGGAGTGCGGGTGTGAGTACCCGTGGGGTCGCCTTGAGGGTGGCTCCTGGAGCTGCATGGACGCAAACCCCGTGCTGAGCACACACCCAGGCAAGACTTAGCACACGTCTCAGCACCTCAAGCAGATCATGGCAGATGCCTCCTGCCTGCACTCAATGGACAGGTTGCCCTGTGCATTGCTGGGGAGGCCCTGGCACGTCAGAGGGTCCCATGGGCCCACCTACAGCCTTCTCCCTCTTAGGCCATGCACAGATCCTCTCCAGAGCTACGCTGTGTGTGGAAGTTCGCAAGGTGTGGCATGTGCTTCTCTTTCACTGCTTGGAACCTGCACACACCCAGACTGTGTGTGTCAACATTCACAGTGGGGCCTGATGGCAAGCAATCCTTAGCCCACTGCAAAGCGGGAGAGAGGCGGCCTTTCTGCTCAGGGCCAAACACCCTGCTGCTAGTCTGCTTCCCTGCGGGCTAAGCTCTGGGAGGGAAAGGCCGTCTGGGCCCTGAAACGCAAGCACCTGGCCACCCATTCCTAGGTGCTCCTTTGCAATGCTGTCTTTTGGAAAGGCATCCTTCTCCTGGAGCCACCATGTGAGCTGCCTTTGGAAGCCCACAAGAGGCAGGAAGCAGGTTGCAGGAAACCTTGCTCATTGAGGGCCTTGCCCTTGAATATGCTTTGCAAGGAGGCAAGGAGGCCTCGGGTCCACTCGTTTTTCCAATGGGGAACAGCGAGTGCTGAAGAGCTCTGTTCTGGCTCCAAGGCAGCCTGCAGCTCAGGCGCCCGTGGAATGGGCTTGGTTGGTAGAGCACAGCCCTCAGCAGGGCTCTCCAGTGTGTCTAGCCAGAGAGCCCCCTGCTTTGAACCGGCCTCAGGAATGCACGTCTAGGGAGCTTTCCCCCTCCCTGCTTGCCTGTCCGGGTGACCACCTTGGAGAGGCCTGCTCCAAACTCGGGCTTTGGCCTTCACGCTGAGATCTCCTCCCTGAGCTCTCTAGCTCTCCCAACAATTGGCAAGTGCACCCAGTGGCACCACACCAGACAGTCTCCCTGAGCATGGCTAGGCCAGGCCTAGTCCCCGTGTCCCCTTGGTCTCTCTCGGCCTTTGCCTCCCTTAGGCCCTCCACTGCATGTCGACCCCCTGGGGTGCAAGGGGTCTTCCTGGAATGGCCAGTGTGTGGCGTGTGTCTTTTGGTGGCTCCGAGACTGCCTCCACAGAGGCTGGCTGGCAAGGGGAACACTGGGGCTGAGAGGAAAATCAGCATTGTGCGTCCGGGGCAGCAGGCTAGCTGTGGCTTCCAAACTGCCTGCATAGCACGCGGGTGGCCGTCTCCTCTTCCCTGGTGGAAAGCCTCCCTGAGAACTTAGGAGGCTAGCTGAAAGACACAGGTGCTTTCCATTCCTTGCTAGGACTTCACCGACAGCCCTCGCTCTCTGACTGGTGAGTTGGCACCTTCACCAGAGGCCTCCCAGGGAGCTGCCCCATCCCCATCCAGAAAGGAAACCAGCCGTTGGCAAGCAAACTCAGGCAGAGAAGTCTTGCCAGGGGAGAGGTTTCCCGAAGGATCCCATGCTTCAGTCCACACCCTTTTCCATGGGGGAAGCCGGGGTGTCCCAAATCTCTCCCACGCTTCAGAACCCCCTCCAGCAGCAGGGAGGCTTGCAGTCACCGTTGGGTGCCAAGGGGTGTTCCAGGCAGGCAGCTCTCCACGGAGAGAAAGGCTTCCCAGCTAGCAAGCTGCCTCAGGAGCATTGCTGGAGTGCGGGTGTGAGTACCCGTGGGGTCGCCTTGAGGGTGGCTCCTGGAGCTGCATGGACGCAAACCCCGTGCTGAGCACACACCCAGGCAAGACTTAGCACACGTCTCAGCACCTCAAGCAGATCATGGCAGATGCCTCCTGCCTGCACTCAATGGACAGGTTGCCCTGTGCATTGCTGGGGAGGCCCTGGCACGTCAGAGGGTCCCATGGGCCCACCTACAGCCTTCTCCCTCTTAGGCCATGCACAGATCCTCTCCAGAGCTACGCTGTGTGTGGAAGTTCGCAAGGTGTGGCATGTGCTTCTCTTTCACTGCTTGGAACCTGCACACACCCAGACTGTGTGTGTCAACATTCACAGTGGGGCCTGATGGCAAGCAATCCTTAGCCCACTGCAAAGCGGGAGAGAGGCGGCCTTTCTGCTCAGGGCCAAACACCCTGCTGCTAGTCTGCTTCCCTGCGGGCTAAGCTCTGGGAGGGAAAGGCCGTCTGGGCCCTGAAACGCAAGCACCTGGCCACCCATTCCTAGGTGCTCCTTTGCAACGCTGTCTTTTGGAAAGGCATCCTTCTCCTGGAGCCACCACGTGAGCTGCCTTTGGAAGCCCACAAGAGGCAGGAAGCAGGTTGCAGGAAACCATGCTCATTGAGGGCCTTGCCCTTGAATATGCTTTGCAAGGAGGCAAGGAGGCCTCGGGTCCACTCGCTTTTCCAATGGGGACCAGCGAGTGCTGAAGAGCTCTGTTCTGGCTCCAAGGCAGCCTGCAGCTCAGGCGCCCGTGGAATGGGCTTGGTTGGTAGAGCACAGCCCTCAGCAGGGCTCTCCAGTGTGTCTAGCCAGAGAGCCCCCTGCTTTGAACCGCCTCAGGAATGCAGGTCTAGGGAGCTTTCCCCCTCCCTGCTTGCCTGTCCGGGTGACCACCTTGGAGAGGCCTGCTCCAAACTCGGGCTTTGGCCTTCACGCTGAGATCTCCTCCCTGAGCTCTCTAGCTCTCCCAACAATTGGCAAGTGCACCCAGTGGCACCACACCAGACAGTCTCCCTGAGCATGGCTAGGCCAGGCCTAGTCCCCGTGTCCCCTTGGTCTCTCTCGGCCTTTGCCTCCCTTAGGCCCTCCACTGCATGTCGACCCCCTGGGGTGCAAGGGGTCTTCCTGGAATGGCCAGTGTGTGGCGTGTGTCTTTTGGTGGCTCCGAGACTGCCTCCCCAGAGGCTGGCTGGCAAGGGGAACACTGGGGCTGAGAGGAAAATCAGCATTGTGCGTCCGGGGCAGCAGGCTAGCTGTGGCTTCCAAACTGCCTGCATAGCACGCGGGTGGCCGTCTCCTCTTCCCTGGTGGAAAGCCTCCCTGAGAACTTAGGAGGCTAGCTGAAAGACACAGGTGCTTTCCATTCCTTGCTAGGACTTCACCGACAGCCCTCGCTCTCTGACTGGTGAGTTGGCACCTTCACCAGAGGCCTCCCAGGGAGCTGCCCCATCCCCATCCAGAAAGGAAACCAGCCGTTGGCAAGCAAACTCAGGCAGAGAAGTCTTGCCAGGGGAGAGGTTTCCCGAAGGATCCCATGCTTCAGTCCACACCCTTTTCCATGGGGGAAGCCGGGCTGTCCCAAATCTCTCCCACGCTTCAGAACCCCCTCCAGCAGCAGGGAGGCTTGCAGTCACCGTTGGGTGCCAAGGGGTGTTCCAGGCAGGCAGCTCTCCACGGAGAGAAAGGCTTCCCAGCTAGCAAGCTGCCTCAGGAGCATTGCTGGAGTGCGGGTGTGAGTACCCGTGGGGTCGCCTTGAGGGTGGCTACTAGAGCTGCATGGACGCAAACCCCGTGCTGAGCACACACCCAGGCAAGACTTAGCACACGTCTCAGCACCTCAAGCAGATCATGGCAGATGCCTCCTGCCTGCACTCAATGGACAGGTTGCCCTGTGCATTGCTGGGGAGGCCCTGGCACGTCAGAGGGTCCCATGGGCCCACCTACAGCCTTCTCCCTCTTAGGCCATGCACAGATCCTCTCCAGAGCTACGTTGTGTGTGGAAGTTCGAAACGTGTGGCATGTGCTTCTCTTTCACTGCTTGGAACCTGCACACACCCAGACTGTGTGTGTCAACATTCACAGTGGGGCCTGATGGCAAGCAATCCTTAGCCCACTGCAAAGCGGGAGAGAGGCGGCCTTTCTGCTCAGGGCCAAACACCCTGCTGCTAGTCTGCATCCCTGCGGGCTAAGCTCTGGGAGGGAATGGCCGTCTGGGCCCTGAAACGCAAGCACCTGGCCACCCATTCCTAGGTGCTCCTTTGCAACGCTGTCTTTTGGAAAGGCATCCTTCTCCTGGAGCCACCATGTGAGCCGCCTTTGGAAGCCCACAAGAGGCAGGGAGCAGGTTGCAGGAAACCGTGCTCATTGAGGGCCTTGCCCTTGAATATGCTTTGCAAGGAGGCAAGGAGGCCTCGGGTCCACTCGCTTTTCCAGTGGGGAACAGGGAGTGCTGAAGAGCTCTGTTCTGGCTCCAAGGCAGCCTGCAGCTCAGGCGCCCGTGGAATGGGCTTGGTTGGTAGAGCACAGCCCTCAGCAGGGCTCTCCAGTGTGTCTAGCCAGAGAGCCCCCTGCTTTGAACCGGCCTCAGGAATGCAGGTCTAGGGAGCTTTCCCCCTCCCTGCTTGCCTGTCCGGGTGACCACCTTGGAGAGGCCTGCTCCAAACTCGGGCTTTGGCCTTCACGCTGAGATCTCCTCCCTGAGCTCTCTAGCTCTCCCAACAATTGGCAAGTGCACCCAGTGGCACCACACCAGACAGTCTCACTGAGCATGGCTAGGCCAGACCTAGTCCCCGTGTCCCCTTGGTCTCTCTCGGCCTTGGCCTCCCTTAGGCCCTCCACTGCATGTCGACCCCCTGGGGTGCAAGGGGTCTTCCTGGAATGGCCAGTGTGTGGCGTGTGTCTTTTGGTGGCTCCGAGACTGCCTCCACAGAGGCTGGCTGGCAAGGGGAACACTGGGGCTGAGAGGAAAATCAGCATTGTGCGTCCGGGGCAGCAGGCTAGCTGTGGCTTCCAAACTGCCTGCATAGCACGCGGGTGGCCGTCTCCTCTTCCCTGGTGGAAAGCCTCCCTGAGAACTTAGGAGGCTAGCTGAAAGACACAGGTGCTTTCCATTCCTTGCTAGGACTTCACCGACAGCCCTCGCTCTCTGACTGGTGAGTTGGCACCTTCACCAGAGGCCTCCCAGGGAGCTGCCCCATCCCCATCCAGAAAGGAAACCAGCCGTTGGCAAGCAAACTCAGGCAGAGAAGTCTTGCCAGGGGAGAGGTTTCCCGAAGGATCCCATGCTTCAGTCCACACCCTTTTCCATGGGGGAAGCCGGGGTGTCCCAAAACTCTCCCACGCTTCAGAACCCCCTCCAGCAGCAGGGAGGCTTGCAGTCACCGTTGGGTGCCAAGGGGTGTTCCAGGCAGGCAGCTCTCCACGGAGAGAAAGGCTTCCCAGCTAGCAAGCTGCCTCAGGAGCATTGCTGGAGTGCGGGTGTGAGTACCCGTGGGGTCGCCTTGAGGGTGGCTCCTGGAGCTGCATGGACGCAAACCCCGTGCTGAGCACACACCCAGGCAAGACTTAGCACACGTCTCAGCACCTCAAGCAGATCATGGCAGATGCCTCCTGCCTGCACTCAATGGACAGGTTGCCCTGTGCATTGCTGGGGAGGCCCTGGCACGTCAGAGGGTCCCATGGGCCCACCTACAGCCTTCTCCCTCTTAGGCCATGCACAGATCCTCTCCAGAGCTACGCTGTGTGTGGAAGTTCGCAAGGTGTGGCATGTGCTTCTCTTTCACTGCTTGGAACCTGCACACACCCAGACTGTGTGTGTCAACATTCACAGTGGGGCCTGATGGCAAGCAATCCTTAGCCCACTGCAAAGCGGGAGAGAGGCGGCCTTTCTGCTCAGGGCCAAACACCCTGCTGCTAGTCTGCTTCCCTGCGGGCTAAGCTCTGGGAGGGAAAGGCCGTCTGGGCCCTGAAACGCAAGCACCTGGCCACCCATTCCTAGGTGCTCCTTTGCAACGCTGTCTTTTGGAAAGGCATCCTTCTCCTGGAGCCACCATGTGAGCTGCCTTTGGAAGCCCACAAGAGGCAGGAAGCAGGTTGCAGGAAACCATGCTCATTGAGGGCCTTGCCCTTGAATATGCTTTGCAAGGAGGCAAGGAGGCCTCGGGTCCACTCGCTTTTCCAATGGGGACCAGCGAGTGCTGAAGAGCTCTGTTCTGGCTCCAAGGCAGCCTGCAGCTCAGGCGCCCGTGGAATGGGCTTGGTTGGTAGAGCACAGCCCTCAGCAGGGCTCTCCAGTGTGTCTAGCCAGAGAGCCCCCTGCTTTGAACCGGCCTCAGGAATGCAGGTCTAGGGAGATTTCCCCCTCCCTGCTTGCCTGTCCGGGTGACCACCTTGGAGAGGCCTGCTCCAAACTCGGGCTTTGGCCTTCACGCTGAGATCTCCTCCCTGAGCTCTCTAGCTCTCCCAACAATTGGCAAGTGCACCCAGTGGCACCACACCAGACAGTCTCACTGAGCATGGCTAGGCCAGGCCTAGTCCCCGTGTCCCCTTGGTCTCTCTCGGCCTTTGCCTCCCTTAGGCCCTCCACTGCATGTTGACCCCCTGGGGTGCAAGGGGTCTTCCTGGAATGGCCAGTGTGTGGCGTGTGTCTTTTGGTGGCTCCGAGACTGCCTCCACACAGGCTGGCTGGCAAGGGGAACACTGGGGCTGAGAGGAAAATCAGCATTGTGCGTCCGGGGCAGCAGGCTAGCTGTGGCTTCCAAACTGCCTGCATAGCCCCCGTGTGGCCGTCTCCTCTTCCCTGGTGGAAAGCCTCCCTGAGAACTTAGGAGGCTAGCTGAAAGACACAGGTGCTTTCCATTCCTTGCTAGGACTTCACCGACAGCCCTCGCTCTCTGACTGGTGAGTTGGCACCTTCACCAGAGGCCTCCCAGGGAGCTGCCCCATCCCCATCCAGAAAGGAAACCAGCCGTTGGCAAGCAAACTCAGGCAGAGAAGTCTTGCCAGGGGAGAGGTTTCCCGAAGGATCCGATGCTTCAGTCCACACCCTTTTCCATGGGGGAAGCTGGGCTGTCCCAAATCTCTCCCACGCTTCAGAACCCCCTCCAGCAGCAGGGAGGCTTGCAGTCACCGTTGGGTGCCAAGGGGTGTTCCAGGCAGGCAGCTCTCCACGGAGAGAAAGGCTTCCCAGCTAGCAAGCTGCCTCAGGAGCATTGCTGGAGTGCGGGTGTGAGTACCCGTGGGGTCGCCTTGAGGGTGGCTCCTGGAGCTGCATGGACGCAAACCCCATGCTGAGCACACACCCAGGCAAGACTTAGCACACGTCTCAGCACCTCAAGCAGATCATGGCAGATGCCTCCTGCCTGCACTCAATGGACAGGTTGCCCTGTGCATTGCTTGGAAGGCCCTGGAACGTCAGAGGGTCCCATGGGCCCACCTACAGCCTTCTCCCTCTTAGGCCATGCACAGATCCTCTCCAGAGCTACGCTGTGTGTGGAAGTTCGCAAGGTGTGGCATGTGCTTCTCTTTCACTGCTTGGAACCTGCACACACCCAGACTGTGTGTGTCAACATTCACAGTGGGGCCTGATGGCAAGCAATCCTTAGCCCACTGCAAAGCGGGAGAGAGGCAGCCTTTCTGCTCAGGGCCAAACACCCTGCTGCTAGTCTGCATCCCTGCGGGCTAAGCTCTGGGAGGGAAAGGCCGTCTGTACCCTGAAACGCAAGCACCTGGCCACCCATTCCTAGGTGCTCCTTTGCAATGCTGTCTTTTGGAAAGGCATCCTTCTCCTGGAGCCACCACGTGAGCTGCCTTTGGAAGCCCACAAGAGGCAGGAAGCAGGTTGCAGGAAACCGTGCTCATTGAGGGCCTTGCCCTTGAATATGCTTTGCAAGGAGGCAAGGAGGCCTCGGGTCCACTCGCTTTTCCAGTGGGGAACAATGAGTGCTGAAGAGCTCTGTTCTGGCTCCAAGGCAGCCTGCAGCTCAGGCGCCCGTGGAATGGGCTTGGTTGGTAGAGCACAGCCCTCAGCAGGGCTCTCCAGTGTGTCTAGCCAGAGAGCCCCCTGCTTTGAACCGCCTCAGGAATGCAGGTCTAGGGAGCTTTCCCCCTCCCTGCTTGCCTGTCCGGGTGACCACCTTGGAGAGGCCTGCTCCAAACTCGGGCTTTGGCCTTCACGCTGAGATCTCCTCCCTGAGCTCTCTAGCTCTCCCAACAATTGGCAAGTGCACCCAGTGGCACCACACCAGACAGTCTCCCTGAGCATGGCTAGGCCAGGCCTAGTCCCCGTGTCCCCTTGGTCTCTCTCGGCCTTGGCCTCCCTTAGGCCCTCCACTGCATGTCGACCCCCTGGGGTGCAAGGGGTCTTCCTGGAATGGCCAGTGTGTGGCGTGTGTCTTTTGGTGGCTCCGAGACTGCCTCCACAGAGGCTGGCTGGCAAGGGGAACACTGGGGCTGAGAGGAAAATCAGCATTGTGCGTCCGGGGCAGCAGGCTAGCTGTGGCTTCCAAACTGCCTGCATAGCACGCGGGTGGCCGTCTCCTCTTCCCTGGTGGAAAGCCTCCCTGAGAACTTAGGAGGCTAGCTGAAAGACACAGGTGCTTTGCATTCCTTGCTAGGACTTCACCGACAGCCCTCGCTCTCTGACTGGTGAGTTGGCACCTTCACCAGAGGCCTCCCAGGGAGCTGCCCCATCCCCATCCAGAAAGGAAACCAGCCGTTGGCAAGCAAACTCAGGCAGAGAAGTCTTGCCAGGGGAGAGGTTTCCCGAAGGATCCCATGCTTCAGTCCACACCCTTTTCCATGGGGGAAGCCGGGGTGTCCCAAAACTCTCCCACGCTTCAGAACCCCCTCCAGCAGCAGGGAGGCTTGCAGTCACCGTTGGGTGCCAAGGGGTGTTCCAGGCAGGCAGCTCTCCACGGAGAGAAAGGCTTCCCAGCTAGCAAGCTGCCTCAGGAGCATTGCTGGAGTGCGGGTGTGAGTACCCGTGGGGTCGCCTTGAGGGTGGCTCCTGGAGCTGCATGGACGCAAACCCCGTGCTGAGCACACACCCAGGCAAGACTTAGCACACGTCTCAGCACCTCAAGCAGATCATGGCAGATGCCTCCTGCCTGCACTCAATGGACAGGTTGCCCTGTGCATTGCTGGGGAGGCCCTGGCACGTCAGAGGGTCCCATGGGCCCACCTACAGCCTTCTCCCTCTTAGGCCATGCACAGATCCTCTCCAGAGCTACGCTGTGTGTGGAAGTTCGCAAGGTGTGGCATGTGCTTCTCTTTCACTGCTTGGAACCTGCACACACCCAGACTGTGTGTGTCAACATTCACAGTGGGGCCTGATGGCAAGCAATCCTTAGCCCACTGCAAAGCGGGAGAGAGGCGGCCTTTCTGCTCAGGGCCAAACACCCTGCTGCTAGTCTGCTTCCCTGCGGGCTAAGCTCTGGGAGGGAAAGGCCGTCTGTGCCCTGAAACGCAAGCACCTGGCCACCCATTCCTAGGTGCTCCTTTGCAACGCTGTCTTTTGGAAAGGCATCCTTCTCCTGGAGCCACCACGTGAGCTGCCTTTGGAAGCCCACAAGAGGCAGGAAGCAGGTTGCAGGAAACCGTGCTCATTGAGGGCCTTGCCCTTGAATATGCTTTGCAAGGAGGCAAGGAGGCCTCGGGTCCACTCGCTTTTCCAATGGGGAACAATGAGTGCTGAAGAGCTCTGTTCTGGCTCCAAGGCAGCCTGCAGCTCAGGCGCCCGTGGAATGGGCTTGGTTGGTAGAGCACAGCCCTCAGCAGGGCTCTCCAGTGTGTCTAGCCAGAGAGCCCCCTGCTTTGAACCGCCTCAGGAATGCAGGTCTAGGGAGCTTTCCCCCTCCCTGCTTGCCTGTCCGGGTGACCACCTTGGAGAGGCCTGCTCCAAACTCGGGCTTTGGCCTTCACGCTGAGATCTCCTCCCTGAGCTCTCTAGCTCTCCCAACAATTGGCAAGTGCACCCAGTGGCACCACACCAGACAGTCTCCCTGAGCATGGCTAGGCCAGGCCTAGTCCCCGTGTCCCCTTGGTCTCTCTCGGCCTTTGCCTCCCTTAGGCCCTCCACTGCATGTCGACCCCCTGGGGTGCAAGGGGTCTTCCTGGAATGGCCAGTGTGTGGCGTGTGTCTTTTGGTGGCTCCGAGACTGCCTCCACAGAGGCTGGCTGGCAAGGGGAACACTGGGGCTGAGAGGAAAATCAGCATTGTGCGTCCGGGGCAGCAGGCTAGCTGTGGCTTCCAAACTGCCTGCATAGCACGCGGGTGGCCGTCTCCTCTTCCCTGGTGGAAAGCCTCCCTGAGAACTTAGGAGGCTAGCTGAAAGACACAGGTGCTTTCCATTCCTTGCTAGGACTTCACCGACAGCCCTCGCTCTCTGACTGGTGAGTTGGCACCTTCACCAGAGGCCTCCCAGGGAGCTGCCCCATCCCCATCCAGAAAGGAAACCAGCCGTTGGCAAGCAAACTCAGGCAGAGAAGTCTTGCCAGGGGAGAGGTTTCCCGAAGGATCCCATGCTTCAGTCCACACCCTTTTCCATGGGGGAAGCCGGGCTGTCCCAAATCTCTCCCACGCTTCAGAACCCCCTCCAGCAGCAGGGAGGCTTGCAGTCACCGTTGGGTGCCAAGGGGTGTTCCAGGCAGGCAGCTCTCCACGGAGAGAAAGGCTTCCCAGCTAGCAAGCTGCCTCAGGAGCATTGCTGGAGTGCGGGTGTGAGTACCCGTGGGGTCGCCTTGAGGGTGGCTCCTGGAGCTGCATGGACGCAAACCCCGTGCTGAGCACACACCCAGGCAAGACTTAGCACACGTCTCAGCACCTCAAGCAGATCATGGCAGATGCCTCCTGCCTGCATTCAATGGACAGGTTGCCCTGTGCATTGCTGGGGATGCCCTGGCACGTCAGAGGGTCCCATGGGCCTACCTACAGCCTTCTCCCTCTTAGGCCATGCACAGATCCTCTCCAGAGCTACGCTGTGTGTGGAAGTTCGCAAGGTGTGGCATGTGCTTCTCTTTCACTGCTTGGAACCTGCACACACCCAGACTGTGAGTGTCAACATTCACAGTGGGGCCTGATGGCAAGCAATCCTTAGCCCACTGCAAAGCGGGAGAGAGGCGGTCTTTCCGCTCAGGGCCAAACACCCTGCTGCTAGTCTGCTTCCCTGCGGGCTAACCTCTTTGAGGGAAAGGCCGTCTGGGCCCTGAAACGCAAGCACCTGGCCACCCATTCCTAGGTGCTCCTTTGCAACGCTGTCTTTTGGAAAGGCATCCTTCTCCTGGAGCCACCATGTGAGCTGCCTTTGGAAGCCCACAAGAGGCAGGAAGCAGGTTGCAGGAAACCTTGCTCATTGAGGGTCTTGCCCTTGAATATGCTTTGCAAGGAGGCAAGGAGCCCTCGGGTCCACTCGCTTTTCCAATGGGGAACAATGAGTGCTGAAGAGCTCTGTTCTGGCTCAAAGGCAGCCTGCAGCTCAGGCGCCCGTGGAATGGGCTTGGTTGGTAGAGCACAGCCCTCAGCAGGGCTCTCCAGTGTTTCTAGCCAGATAGCCCCCTGCTTTGAACCGGCCTCAGGAATGCAGGTCTAGGGAGCGTTTTCCCTCCCTGATTGCCCATCCGGGTGACCACCTTCGAGAGGCCTGCTCCAAACTTGGTGTTTGGCCTTCACGTTGAGATCTCCTCCCTGAGCTCTCTAGCTCTCCCAACAATTGGGAAGTGCACCCAGTGGCACCACAGCAGACATTCTCCCTGAGCATGGCTAGGCCAGGCCTAGTCCGCGTGTCCCCTTTGGCCTCTCTAGGCCTTTGCCTGCCTTAGAACTTACACTGCATGCTGACCCCCTGGGGTGCAAAGAGTCTTCTTGGAAGGGCCCGTTTGCGGCATGTGTCTTTTCGTGGCTCTGAAACTGCCTCCAAGGAGGCTGGCTGGTAAGGGGAACACTAGGGCTGAGAAGAAAATCAGCATTCTGCATCCAGGTATGCGGGCTAGCTCTGGCTTCCAAGCTGCCTGCATAGCACCCGTGTGGCCCTCTCCTCTTCCCTCTGGCAAAGCCTCCCTGAGGACTTAGGAGTCTAGCTGAAACACACAGGTGCTTTCCATTCCTTGCTAGGATCTCATCCCACAGCCCTCGCTCTCTGACCGGTTAATTTGCAACTTCACCAGTGGCCTACCAGGTAGCTGCACATCCCCATCCAGAAAGGAAACAAGCCACTTGCAAGAAAACTCAGGCAGAGAAGTCTTGCCAGGGCAGAGGTTTCCCGAAGGATCCCATGCTTCAGTCCACACCCTTTTCCATCGGGGAAGCCACTGTGTCCCAAATCTCTCCCACGCTTCAGAACGCCCTCCAGCAGCAGGGAGGCTTGCAGTCACCGTTGGGTGCCAAGGGGTGTTCCAGGCAGGCAGCTCTCCACGGAGAGAAAGGCTTCCCAGCTAGCAAGCTGCCTCAGGAGCGTTGCTGGAGTGCGGGTGTGAGTACCCGTGGGGTCGCCTTGAGGGTGGCTCCTGGAGCTGCATGGACGCAAACCCCGTGCTGAGCACACACCCAGGCAAGACTTAGCACACGTCTCAGCACCTCAAGCAGATCATGGCAGATGCCTCCTGCCTGCACTCAATGGACAGGTTGCCCTGTGCATTGCTGGGGAGGCCCTGGCACGTCAGAGGGTCCCATGGGCCCACCTACAGCCTTCTCCCTCTTAGGCCATGCACAGATCCTCTCCAGAGCTACGCTGTGTGTGGAAGTTCGCAAGGTGTGGCATGTGCTTCTCTTTCACTGCTTGGAACCTGCACACACCCAGACTGTGTGTGTCAACATTCACAGTGGGGCCTGATGGCAAGCAATCCTTAGCCCACTGCAAAGCGGGAGAGAGGCGGCCTTTCTGCTCAGGGCCAAACACCCTGCTGCTAGTCTGCTTCCCTGCGGGCTAAGCTCTGGGAGGGAAAGGCCGTCTGTGCCCTGAAACGCAAGCACCTGGTCACCCATTCCTAGGTGCTCCTTTGCAACGCTGTCTTTTGGACAGGAATCCTTCTCCTGGAGCCACCATGTGAGCTGCCTTTGGAAGCCCACAAGAGGCAGGAAGCAGGTTGCAGGAAACCGTGCTCATTGAGGGCCTTGCCCTTGAATATGCTTTGCAAGGAGGCAAGGAGGCCTCGGGTCCACTCGCTTTTCCAATGGGGAACAGTGAGTGCTGAAGAGCTCTGTTCTGGCTCCAAGGCAGCCTGCAGCTCAGGCGCCCGTGGAATGGGCTTGGTTGGTAGAGCACAGCCCTCAGCAGGGCTCTCCAGTGTGTCTAGCCAGAGAGCCCCCTGCTTTGAACCGGCCTTAGGAATGCAGGTCTAGGGAGCTTTCCCCTTCCCTGCTTGCCTGTCCGGGTGACCACCTTGGAGAGGCCTGCTCCAAACTCGGGCTTTGGCCTTCACGCTGAGATCTCCTCCCTGAGCTCTCTAGCTCTCCCAACAATTGGCAAGTGCACCCAGTGGCACCACACCAGACAGTCTCACTGAGCATGGCTAGGCCAGGCCTAGTCCCCGTGTCCCCTTGGTCTCTCTTGGCCTTTGCCTCCCTTAGGCCCTCCACTGCATGTCGACCCCCTGGGGTGCAAGGGGTCTTCCTGGAATGGCCAGTGTGTGGCGTGTGTCTTTTGGTGGCTCCGAGACTGCCTCCACAGAGGCTGGCTGGCAAGGGGAACACTGGGGCTGAGAGGAAAATCAGCATTGTGCGTCCGGGGCAGCAGGCTAGCTGTGGCTTCCAAACTGCCTGCATAGCACGCGGGTGGCCGTCTCCTCTTCCCTGGTGGAAAGCCTCCCTGAGAACTTAGGAGGCTAGCTGAAAGACACAGGTGCTTTCCATTCCTTGCTAGGACTTCACCGACAGCCCTCGCTCTCTGACTGGTGAGTTGGTACCTTCACCAGAGGCCTCCCAGGGAGCTGCCCCATCCCCATCCAGAAAGGAAACCAGCCGTTGGCAAGCAAACTCAGGCAGAGAAGTCTTGCCAGGGGAGAGGTTTCCCGAAGGATCCCATGCTTCAGTCCACACCCTTTTCCATGGGGGAAGCCGGGGTGTCCCAAATCTCTCCCACGCTTCAGAACCCCCTCCAGCAGCAGGGAGGCTTGCAGTCACCATTGGGTGCCAAGGGGTGTTCCAGGCAGGCAGCTCTCCACGGAGAGAAAGGCTTCCCAGCTAGCAAGCTGCCTCAGGAGCATTGCTGGAGTGCGGGTGTGAGTACCCGTGGGGTCGCCTTGAGGGTGGCTCCTGGAGCTGCATGGACGCAAACCCCGTGCTGAGCACACACCCAGGCAAGACTTAGCACACGTCTCAGCACCTCAAGCAGATCATGGCAGATGCCTCCTGCCTGCACTCAATGGACAGGTTGCCCTGTGCATTGCTTGGGAGGCCCTGGAACGTCAGAGGGTCCCATGGGCCCACCTACAGCCTTCTCCCTCTTAGGCCATGCACAGATCCTCTCCAGAGCTACGCTGTGTGTGGAAGTTCGCAAGGTGTGGCATGTGCTTCTCTTTCACTGCTTGGAACCTGCACACACCCAGACTGTGTGTGTCAACATTCACAGTGGGGCCTGATGGCAAGCAATCCTTAGCCCACTGCAAAGCAGGAGAGAGGCGGTCGTTCCGCTCAGGGCCAAACACCCTGCTGCTAGTCTGCTTCCCTGCGGGCTAACCTCTGTGAGGGAAAGTCCGTCTGGGCCCTGAAACGCAAGCACCTGGCCACCCATTCCTAGGTGCTCCTTTGCAACGCTGTCTTTTGGAAAGGCATCCTTCTCCTGGAGCCACCATGTGAGCTGCCTTTGGAAGCCCAAAAGAGGCAGGAAGCAGGTTGCAGGAAACCGTGCTCATTGAGGGCCTTGCCCTTGAATATGCTTTGCAAGGAAGCAAGGAGCCCTCGGGTCCACTCGCTTTTCCAATGGGGAACAATGAGTGCTGAAGAGCTCTGTTCTGGCTCCAAGGCAGCCTGCAGCTCAGGCGCCCGTGGAATGGGCTTGGTTGGTAGAGCACAGCCCTCAGCAGGGCTCTCCAGTGTGTCTAGCCAGAGAGCCCCCTGCTTTGAACCGGCCTTAGGAATGCAGGTCTAGGGAGCTTTCCCCTTCCCTGCTTGCCTGTCCGGGTGACCACCTTGGAGAGGCCTGCTCCAAACTCGGGCTTTGGCCTTCACGCTGAGATCTCCTCCCTGAGCTCTCTAGCTCTCCCAACAATTGGCAAGTGCACCCAGTGGCACCACACCAGACAGTCTCACTGAGCATGGCTAGGCCAGGCCTAGTCCCCGTGTCCCCTTGGTCTCTCTTGGCCTTTGCCTCCCTTAGGCCCTCCACTGCATGTCGACCCCCTGGGGTGCAAGGGGTCTTCCTGGAATGGCCAGTGTGTGGCGTGTGTCTTTTGGTGGCTCCGAGACTGCCTCCACAGAGGCTGGCTGGCAAGGGGAACACTGGGGCTGAGAGGAAAATCAGCATTGTGCGTCCGGGGCAGCAGGCTAGCTGTGGCTTCCAAACTGCCTGCATAGCACGCATGTGGCCGTCTCCTCTTCCCTGGTGGAAAGCCTCCCTGAGAACTTAGGAGGCTAGCTGAAAGACACAGGTGCTTTCCATTCCTTGCTAGGACTTCACCGACAGCCCTCGCTCTCTGACTGGTGAGTTGGTACCTTCACCAGAGGCCTCCCAGGGAGCTGCCCCATCCCCATCCAGAAAGGAAACCAGCCGTTGGCAAGCAAACTCAGGCAGAGAAGTCTTGCCAGGGGAGAGGTTTCCCGAAGGATCCCATGCTTCAGTCCACACCCTTTTCCATGGGGGAAGCCGGGGTGTCCCAAATCTCTCCCACGCTTCAGAACCCCCTCCAGCAGCAGGGAGGCTTGCAGTCACCATTGGGTGCCAAGGGGTGTTCCAGGCAGGCAGCTCTCCACGGAGAGAAAGGCTTCCCAGCTAGCAAGCTGCCTCAGGAACATTGCTGGAGTGCGGGTGTGAGTACCCGTGGGGTCGCCTTGCGGGTGGCTCCTGGAGCTGCATGGACGCAAACCCCGTGCTGAGCACACACCCAGGCAAGACTTAGCACACGTCTCAGCACCTCAAGCAGATCATGGCAGATGCCTCCTGCCTGCACTCAATGGACAGGTTGCCCTGTGCATTGCTGGGGAGGCCCTGGCACGTCAGAGTGTCCCGTGGGCCCACCTACAGCCTTCTCCCTCTTAGGCCATACACAGATCCTCTCCAGAGCTCCGTTGTGTGTGGCAGTTCCCAGGGTGTGTTATGTGCTTCTCTTTTTATTTTTTTTATTTTTTGGGGGGTACACCAAGTTCAATCATCTGTTTTTACACACATATCCCCGTATTCTCTCCCTTCCTTGACTCCCCCCACTTCGTGTCCCCTCCACCCTCCCCTTCCCAGTCCTCTAAGGCATCTTCCTTCCTCGAGTTGTACTCCCTGTGTTATGCAACAACTTCCCACTCACTATCTATTTTACACTTGGTAGTATAAATATGTCTGTGCTACTCTCTCGCTTCATCTCAGTTTCCCCTTCACCCCCCACCCCCTCCAAAACCTCGAGTTCTCCAGTCCATTCTCTGTATCTGCATCTTTGTTCTTGTCACTGATTTCATCAGCACCATTTTTCGATTCCGTATATGTGAGTTAGCATACAATATTTGTCCTTCTCTTTCTGACTTACTTCACTGTGTATGACAGATTGTAGTTCTATCCACCTCATGACATATAGCTCCATCTCATCCCTTTTTATAGCTGAGTAATATTCCATTGTATATATATATGCCACATCTTCTGTATCCATTCATAGGTTGATGGGCATTTAGGTTGCTTCTATGTCCTGGCTATTGTACATAATGCTGCAATAAACATTATGGTACATGTTTCTTTTGGGATTATGGTTTTCTTTGGATATATGCCCAGGAGTGGGATTACTGGATCATATGGTAGTTCTATTTGTAGTTTTTTAAGGAACCTCCAAATTGTTTTCCATAGTGGCTGTACCAACTTACATTCCCACCAACAGTGCAGGAGAGTTCCCTTTTCTCCACACCCTCTCCAACATTTGTGGTTTCCAGACTTTGTGATGATGGCCTTTCTGATTGGTGTGAGGTGATACCTCATTGTGGCTTTGACTTGCATTTCTCTGATGATGAGTGATGTTGAGCATCTTTTCATGTGTTTGTTGGCCATCTGTATGTCTTCTTTGGAGAAATGTCTATTTAGGTCTTCTGCCCATTTGTGGATTGGGTTATTTGCTTTTTTGGTGTTAAGCTTCATGAGCTGCTTGTATATTTTGGAGGTTAATCCTTTGTCCGTTGTTTCATAGGCAATTATTTTTTCCCATTCTGAGGGTTGCCTTTTAGTCTTGTTTATGGTTTCTTTTGCTGTGCAAAAGCTTTTACGTTTCATGAGGTCCCATTTGTTTATTCTTGATTTTATTTCCCTGATTCTAGGAGGTGGGTCACATATATATACTTTTTAAAATTCTTTTCCATTATAGTTTATTATAAGATACTGAATATAATTCCCTGTGCTATTCAGTAGGTCCTTGTTGTTCACCTATTTTATATATAGTAGTGTGTATATGCTAATCCCAAACTCCTAATTTATCTCCCCATCACCACTATCTCCTTTGGTAACCATAAGTTTGTTTTCTATGTCTGTGAGTCTATTTCTGTTTTGTAAATAAGTTTGTTTATATATCACTTTTTTAGATTCCACATATAAGTGATATCACATGATTTTTGTCTTTCTCTGACTTATTTGACTAAAAATGATAATCTCTAGCTCCATCAGAACAGTATTTATAGCTTATTTCGATTTGTTTAAAAAAGAGGGAAAGAGGGATGTACGTATACACACACACACACACACACACACACACACAGAATATCTCTGGTAGGCTACATAAGAAACTAGCAAGAGTGGTGACATCTGAAGGACTAGAAGCCAGGAATAAGAAAAAAACTCATCATTCACTGCATGCACGTGCACTCTTATGTACTGTTTGAATTTTTTCTACCATATGCACATATTGTCGTTTCAAAATAAAATTTTCTTGCCTTTTTGAGGCCATATTTATTGTTTTACTCAGGCTGAGTGTTAGCAGAATCCTAAGCTTACTCTTAATCGTTGCCTTTTTTAATCTATTGTTTTGCACAATAAATATTTTCATTTTATTCAAAAGTGCAACAACATATAAAGGTATATAGTGAAGTTTCTCCCCACCTCTGACTCCCATCCCTGCAGTATTCCCCCACCATAGATTACTATTATCAGTTTCTTTTGGGGGGGGGGGCCCCATGCCACACAGCATGTGGGAACTTGTGTCCCCTGCAGTGGAAGCACAGAGTCTTAACCACTGGACCTCCAGAGAAGTCCTTTTTTTAAAAAAAATTTTTTCTACTATAAGTTTCTTATAAAATTTACCAGTTTCCCTATGCATGTACAGCAAATACAAATCAATATCCTTCTCTTCATCTTTTGCCCTTTTTTACAAAGATAGTTACTATTATATAAACAATTCTGCATACCTTGCTATTTCCACTTAGAACCAAAAATCACAAGCCACAAAAGAAAAAAGCACACTGGACATCATCACAATTAAATAATCTTGTGCTTCAAAGGATAATGTCAAGAAAGTGAGCAAACAACCCAAAGAAAAGAAAAGTTTTGCAAATCATGTATCTGATAAGGAACTTATATCTAGAATTTTAAAAGAATTCTTAAAACTCAATAATAAAAAGATGACCCAACTGAAAAACGGGCAAAAGATCTAAATAGGTCTCCAAGGAAGAGATTATATATATATATATATATATATATATATATATATATATATCCAATAAACATATGAAAAAATGTTCAACGTCATTACCATGGGGAAATGCAATCAAAACCCCAAGGAGGTACCACTTCTCATCCATTAGGCTGTATATAATAAAAAAGACAGTAGAGTTGACAAGGACGTACAGAAATTGGAACACATATACCACTGGTGGGAATGTAAGATGGGACAGCTGCTTTGGAAATAGTCTGGCAGTTGTTCAAAAGGGTAAAATAGGTACCATATGACCCAGCAACTTCATCAAGAGAAATGAAAACATATGTCCCCACAACAAGTTGCACATGAATGTTCATAGCCACATTATTCATAATAGCCAAAAGGTGGAGACAACCTAAGTATCCATCAACTGATGAGTGAATAAAATGTGGTATATCCATAAAATGGAATATTATTTAGCCATAAAAAGGACTGAAGTCCTGCTACATGCTACAACACAGATGAACCTTACAAACCTCATGCTAAGAGAAAGAAGCCAGATGCAAGGGACCACATTTGCAAAGAACTTCACTGGTATCAATTGTGCAGAACAGGCAAATCCATACAGACATAAAGTACATTAGTGCTTGCCTAGGGCCAGGGGGTTAGGGAAAAATGGGACATGACAGATCAGAGATGCTGGGTTCCTCTTGGAGTAATGAAAATGTTCACAATTAGAGAGCACAAGTCTGTGAATGTACCCAAAACCTTTGAATTGTACATTTTAATTAAGGATGAATTTTATGATATGTGAATTATATCTCAATAAAGTTGTTAACAAAAAATAACATACCTTAGAGATCTTTCCATATCAGTAAACAGAGAACATCTTCATTCTTTTTTATAGCAGCATGGTACTCCATTGTATGGCTGTAGCATATCTGATTTAACTAGTTCCTCACTGATGGACTTTTAGGATATTTCATCATTTGCTGTTACAATATTACTATCAATTAATCAATCAATGCATGTCATTTTACATGTGTGTCAGCATATTTGTAAGATAAAGCATCAGGAATGGAATTCCTGGGTCAAAGAGTATATATACATTTATAATCTTAATCTAGATTGCTAAATTTCCCTCCATAGGGATAGTGCCAGTTTACACTCTGACCAGTAATTTTTTAGAATTCATGTTTCCCCATAGTATTGCCAACAGTACATTATTGAACTTTTGCCAATCTGAGATATAAAAAGTGGTATCTCAGGGTACTTTTAATTTGCATTTCCACTATAACGTAAGAGACTGAGCATCCTTTCGTGGTTCATAAACACATTTATGTTTTCTTTTTATATCTTTTGTTCATTTTTCTTTTAGGCTGTTGTTCTTTTTCTCATCGATTTCCAGTTCATTATAAATTAAGGACAAAAGTCTTTGTGATATGAACTGCAAATTTTTTCCAGTTTGTATGTTGTTTCCTCTCTTTGCTTTTGATGCTTTTTATCATACAAGTTATTGATTTCTTAAACTGTTTTATTGCAATGTAATTCACATACCACACAGCTCAACCATTTATTCAGTTCAGTGGTTTTTAGCATATTCACAGGGTTACGCATCTATCACAACAACCAATTTTGGAATATTTGCATTAACTCCTTAGCAATCATTCCCCAGTTCTCCCAAAACCCCCCATCTTAAGCCCTAGGCAACCACAAATCTACTGTCTATCTCTAGAAATTTGTCTAGTCTGGACATTTCCTATAAATGGAATCATATAATATGTGGCCTTTTGTGTCTGGCTTCTGGATACCAGTCTCTTATCAGGTAAATGATTTTCAAATATGTTCTCCCATTCTGTGGGCTGTCTTTTCACTTTCTTGATGGTATCATTTGCAGCACAAAAAGTTTTTTTAACTTTGATGATATTCAATTACACGCATACACACTTATAGCTGTTCCTTGGGTCTTTGATGTTATATCTAAGAAGGCTTTGCTTAACCCAAGGTCACAAATATTTACTCCCATGTTTCAAGCTCTTACATTTAGTTCTGTAATCCATTTTGAATTCATTTTTGTGCATGGTGTAGCAAAGGAAGTTGTGTTTTTTGTAGCCAAATTTAACAACCTTTTATTAGATGGCTTCTGCATTTTCATAGTTAGAAAGGGCTTCTACACTCCAAGATTATTAAAAAAAATTCTCTGATTTCCTAGGATACATTTATGATTTACCCCTTTTACACTTAAATATCTTAACTCTTTTCAAACAGCATTTGAACCTCTTTATCTAAGGGAGAGGACATAGGACTCTTGCTAAGAAGCTGGGCCCCCTTGTAGTTGGGGCACAGGCATGCGATTAGGCTCCCTCAATCCAAGGATCCATCCCTTGAATTGGGAGCCAGTGACCCAAAGAAGTGGACAATCTTCTCCAGTTCAGACAGTCATGGAAATGTGTCTCTCGGTTCTTCCAGTGTGGGGTGTGTCACTGACCTTTGCCCCAGCTGCTGTGCTTTAAATTCACCCCAATATTTCCTGCTTTGTTCTGAAGGCACACTGCTCCCAGCCAATGACTGAGCACAGCAGAGATACTAAGTCAGACCCATTTCTGGGAGACACAGGACTATATGGCCTGTGACTTTGGCAACAGGACTCCCAATCAGCTTGGTCGAAATTTATTAGCAGTGCACTTCAGTCTATGACTCTTCCTACCTAACCTCCTTCTTTCCTTCTCTCATCAATAAAGGTCAGACTTACACTACAGTTTAACACCTCTCCCAGCTTCCTGCAACTCCCTCCCTATGTTCTCTTACAGACATTTTCCCCAATAAATCTGCATGTTTAGTCCCAGCTTGGTTTCTGCATCTCCGAGGACCTGACTTAACCTACTAATGGTGCTAGCATGGTGGCAGTAATGGTGACAGCTGTGAGGTTGGCTGTATAGCCCTGAGTCTGGTTCTCCAGTCCAACTTGTGATTCTGTGAGCTATTCAATATGCTTTCAAGACAGGCATTTTCTGCTTCAATTAGCCAATCAATTTCTGTTACTCACAACTGAGGATCCTCTGGATTATAGGGGAAGGGACAAAAACATTCAACTACAATACAGTGTGACAAGGGTTATAATAGAAGCACAGTCTGTGGAAGCACATAGGAGGCACCTCACCCAGTCTTTATATCTTCTCAAATGAAATATCCATATACTACCTGGAATTGCTAGTCAGCTCTTCTCACTAATTTTACAGGCCACCCCAAATTCAAAGACTAATAACCATCCTCTCAATTTACCATTCCTTAGGCAGTAGCTCTCATAGTTACATTCATATAAGAATTATTTGGGGAAGAAGACTACTTGCAGACTCCAGGGCCCCATCCTTCAAGTAATGCAGGTGCTCAGAGAATCATAACTCGAGAAAAACTGTCCTAGGGATAGCTCTACAATCTGTTCCTAAAACAATTTTATCCATCATCATAGTGCATATTTCATAAATATTGGCAGCAGTTGACCCCTCTGTGGCCTGAGCCAAAATGAAGACAGACTTAAGAGTTAGTCCACACATGAGTCCTTGATTTCCTTGGGATGCCCACAAAGAATATCACCTGTAGTTTGCTCCCTAGCACAATTCAGTAAGAATTAAACTATCCGCACACACTTTCATATTCTTTCCTACTGGGCACATTATATACTCATTGGACCTTAAGGTGCTCAGTCTTATGGCCAAGGAAAGGAGATATTCCAGCCATGCCAAGAGGAGAAAGGGACTCCCCCTAGACTATACAATGACTCACTGGATGAACTAGGAGTAGAAAGCTTGGATAAGATCGTAAATCTTATGCCATTACCAGATATCCTCCCCAGTACTCCTACTTCTCCTACTTGGCTTTACTACTAAAGGGTCCCCCAATTGTCAAGGACTTCAGTTCTAACTTATTAAAAAAAAGATGGAGTTATTATTAGTGGGAGAAGTCAGAGCATCAGGGAAAAGTAGGGTAAATTAGGTTAGCAAAATCAGATCCTGGGAAGAGAAATCACGTAAAGACAGGGTAGTGAGATCACAGTGGGCCAGATAATGCACAGCCTTGCCTGTCAGGACAGAAACCAGGCCATGCCAGATCTCTCTGACCCACAGCAGTGTGGTGTAGCAAAAAGAGCTACGTTGTAGGGCTGGAATAAAACACTGTGGGTTTTAATCCTGGACCTGCTTCTAAAACTCTGTGTGATCTTGGCCCTCTCTAGGATTTCCAAGAGTCTGTCTAGCTTAACATCCCATGACATCTGTGTAGTTAGGCATGGCTAGGCCTCCTAGAATCTTTGATTTCACACATAGTACTGTGGTTTTATCGCCACCAAGCAACTGAACAAGCCAATGACCCAAGTACCCTAACCAATTCCTCCTAGAGATATACCCTCACAAGTGAAATATAAAATGTGTAAGCATGTTTATAATAGCCAAAGGTTGGACACTACCTAAATGTCCACCAACAAAGAACTACTTAAATAAACTCTGGTATATCTATAATAATTATGGAATACTGTGCAGCCACGCAGCCATAAAGAAGCTCTTTAGGTACTGATATGAAACAGTCTTCTATGTAAAAAGTGAAAAAAAAGATTTGAATAGAAAATTTGAATATTAGGAATCGATTGAACAATTCCAAGGATACCAGCCAGAAAGAAGATCAGGATCTGTGAAGTTCATATCTGAACTACTTTAACAGTCACCTAACTGGTTTCCTTAGCTAGTTTCTATATCCTACAGCTTCTCTCCTTAGCAAGCTTCCTATAATTCCTCTATCATCATGTCACTCATTTGATCAAAAAGCTTCCAAGGGCTCCTTTCTGCATATCTGATAGATCTCAAACTTGAATGTGCATCATACACACCTGCGGAGCTTACTTATAATACTGGTTTCCTGAGCTGCAACCCAGAAAATTTGGTTTAGTAGGCTAGGGTGGGGCCTGGGGATCTGTGCTTTAAGCAGGCTTTGCAAAACATTGGCCTATGTGGGCTTCCCTGGTGGCACAGTGGTTAAGAATCCACCTGCCAATGCAGGGGACACGGGTTTGATACCTGGACCGGGAAGATCCCACATGCCATGGAGGAACTAAGCCCGTGTGCCATAACTACTGATCCTGTGCTCTAGAGGCAGCAAGCCACAACTACTGAAGCCTGCGTGCCTACAGCCTGTGCTCCACAAGAGAAGCCTCCGCAATGAGAAGCCCATGCACTGCAAAGAAGAGTAGCCCCCGCTCTCCACAACTAGAGAAAGCCCGTGCGCAGCAACAGACCCAACAAAGCCAAAAAAATAAATAAAAATAAATTTATAAAAACAAACAAACTGGCCTATGTGGACAAAGCCTAAATGCTTTGTTCTAGCACTCAAGGATGTCCATGACCTGGCCCCAACCCACCTAACTCCTGATATGAATACTCTATTCTAGAAAGGCCATTGTCCTCAAACTTCTCATATAAGAGGCATTTCTAACTCAAAACCTTTGCCCACACCCTCCTACCTATCTGAAATGACCTCCTGCCTTCTTTCCTCCTATCCAAACACTATATATATCCTTCAAGTTGTAGTCTAAGTTTCATCTGCTCTACAAGACTTGAAATCCTTAAACTCTCCAGCCCAGAAGGGTATCACTCTTTTTCTGAACAATTAAGTCTCTACTGTCTGACCCCAATCCTTTTGGTATTTAACTGGTTCCAAGAGCATATACCTTTTACAGATTCAATGCAATCCCTATCAAATTACCAATGGCATTTTTCACAGAACTAGAACAAGAAATTTTATGATTTGTATGGAAATGCAAAAGACCTTGAATAGCCAAAGCAATCTTGAGAAGGAAAGATGGAGTTGGTGGAATCAGGCTTCCTGACTTCAGGCTATACTACAAGGCTACAGTGATGAAGACAGTATGGTACTGGCACACAAACAGAAATATAGATCAATGGAACAGGATAGGAAGCCCAGAGATCAACTATGGTCAACTAATCTATGACAAAGGAGGCAAGGATATACAATGGAGAAAAGGCAGCCTCTTCAATAAGTGTGCTGGGAAAACTGGACAGCTACATGTAAAAGAATGAAATCGGAACACTCCCTAACACCATACACAAAAATAAACTCAAAATGGATTAAAGACCTAAATGTAAGGCCAGACACTATAAAACTCCTGGAGGAAAACATAGGAAGAACACTCTTCGACATAAATCACAGCAAGATCATTTTTGATCCACCCCCTAGAGTAATGGAAATAAAAACAAAAATAAATAAGTGGCACCTAATGAAACTTCAAAGCTTCTGCACAGCAAAGGAAACTATAAGCAAGACGGAAAGACAACCCTCAGAATGGGAGAAAATATCTGCAAGTGAATCAACCAACAAAGGATTAATCTCCAAAATGTATAAAGAGTTCATCCAGCTCAATATCAAAAAAACAAACAACCCAATCAAAAAATGGGCAGAAGACCTAAATAGGCACTTCTCCAAAGAAGACATACGGATGGCCAAGAGGCACATAAAAAGCTGCTCAACATCACTAATTATTAGAGAAATGCAAATTAAAACGACAATGAGGTATCACCTCACACCCGTGAGAATGGGCATCATTAGAAAATCGACAAACAGTAAATGCTGGAGAGGGTGTGGAGAAAAGGGAACGCTCTTGCACTGTTGGTGGGAATGTAAATTGATACAGCCACTGTGGAGAACAGTATGGAGGTTCCTGGCAAAACTAAAAATAGAGTTACCATATGACCCAGCAATCTCACTACTAGGCATATACCCAGAGAAAACCATAATTCAAAAAGACACATGCACTCCAATGTTCATTGCAGCACTATTTACAATAGCCAGGACATGGAAGCAACCTCAATGTCCATCAACAGAGGAATGGATAAATAAGATGTGGTACATATATACAATGGAATATTACTCAGCTGTAAAGAGCAATGAAGCTGGGACATTTGTAGAGACATGGACGGACCTAGAGGCTGTCATACAGAGTGAAGTGAGTCAGAAAGAGAAAAACAAATATTGTATATTAATACATATATGCGGAATATAGAAAAATGGTACAAATCAACCAGTTTGCAAGGCAGAAATAGAGACACAGATGCAGAGAACAAACAAATGGACACCAAGTGGGGAAAGCGGGGAGGGTTGGGGGGGAATGAATTGGGAGATTGGGATACCAAATTATACACTCTAAATATATGCAGTTTATTGTAAAAAATAAATAAATAAATATATGCAGCTTATTGTATGTTAACTGTATCTCAATAAAAGTTCTTAAAAAAAAGAGTATTATGCCTTGCTTCCCCAATTAGACTGATGGCTACCACTACCTACATGTGGCTATTTAAATTTAAGGTAATTAAGATTAAATAAAATTAAAATTTCTGTTCCTCAGTCACAGTAGCCACATTTCAAGTGCTCAACAGCCACATGTGTATTGGTCAGCACAGATAAAGAACATTTCCACGTCACAGAAGATTCTAATGGACAGCATGGCAGGAGTCTACTATGGCTGTCACAACCCCAGCTAGCTTCTTATATACTCTCCCTACAAACACTGCTTGCTCTGAAGTTAAAGTAAATATGTATCCTGACCACAAAAAGTGATGGGTTTTCTTTTTAAACTCTGATTCCTATTTCTAGTAAAAATAAGGCCCTCAGAAGATAAGCCTCAAGTGTAAATATCACTCAGCATTTCTAATCAAGTCTCAAAACCCTTGCCTTTTCTGAATTCTCATCCTACTCGACCTCTCAGCTATACTTGGCATTATGTAGAGCAGATTTCCTTTGTCTACTCAAAATGCTCTCCTCCTTTGCTTCCATGATGCTGTAACAACAAGAATGATCATCATTAATATATTGCGCTCTTACCGTGTGCCAGGAACTCTGCGAAGCGTTTTACATCAACCATATCAGGTAAGTACTATTACTATCACCATTTTATAGATGAGGCATCTAAAGTTCAAAGAGGTTAATTGATTTGGTCAAGGTCACAGAGCTAGTAAGTGGTGGTGCTGGGACTAGAAACCTAAACCTCTCTTAAGGTTTTTCTCAAGGGTCATTACTAGATCAAATGCCTAAAATAGGCAAGGCAGACCATCAATTCCAACATCAAAGAAAGGAAACAACCCATCAAAGGGAATCTCTTCTTTTCTTTTCTCCTTTTTTTCCCCTGTCCTTCTAAAACTCTTTTATTCTATCTCACATACCCCTCTGATAGATTTTCAGGGTCTTAACAGCCTGGGGAATTTAAACCCAATTACTAAGTACTTGAGAAAAAGTAACCATAGTAGGTCAAGGAGAACAGGGACCAAAGCATATACTGCCTTTCATTTTCAGGAATTCTGTTTTTTCCTAAATACCCTGTGGGCCCTTAATATTAAAACTTTTGTTGTTCAGGACTTATAATTTCAATTCAAGCACTCTGCCAATAGTCCATTTTAATTACACTGGAGACTGTTTATAGCTTTTCTGTTCTCTGGGCTAGGCTTTGTCCAGCAGCTACTGCCAGAGCTAGTCAAATATGACAGAGAAATGCTGGAGGAGTTTGGCTTTAGGCTGGAACAGTCACCTGCTTACTAGCGTTTCACATTACCCTGTTTACTGATACCCTTAAGCAGGTCAAACTCAGCATTCGTTGCCGGTACACAGAGGATGAGGATATAGGAAAAAAAGGTTTGTAGCAACCTTGAGCCCTGACTTCATGTAAAAGAAACAACCTGTTGATCCCCCAAAATCACCAGGCTCCCATAATGTACTCTGAGCTACAGAAGGCATAGTTACTCGAGACAGGGGGCTATGTTAATGACTGTGCAGACCCTTTAGGGTTTGAAGCCTCCATTGCTTAGGTTAAAGAATAATAAGGAGTATGGAAAATCTCTGTACCTTCCCCTCAATTTTACTGTGAACATTAAACTGCTCTAAAAAATAAAGTATTTATGGTTGCCAAGGTGGGTGCGGGGGGAGAGGGCTGGATGGATTGGGAGTTTGGGATTAGCAGATGCAAACTAGTATATACAGGACGGATAAACAACAAGGTCCTACTGTATAGCACAGGGAACTACATTCAATATCCTGTGATAAATTACGATGGAAAAGAATATGAAAAAGAATGTATATATGTATAACTGAGTCACTTTGCTGTACACTTTGTTGTACAATGTGTTACAGCACAACATTGTAAATCAACTATACTTCAATAAAATTAATTACAACAATAAAGTCTTAATAAAAAAAGAAAAATAAGGAATATTGGTTTCTCTTCCTAGCTCTGCCACTAAGTGGCTCTGTGCGTGTGTGTGTGTGTGTACAAATATTTAGTGAGAACTTTTTTCCTTTTACTATCCATTCATATACCATAAACATGATAGGATATTGTTTTGTATTCTTGTATTTTACATAAATGTAAGTGTACAGAATTTTATGCAAGTTTTTTTTTTCTCAACAGTATGGTTTTGATACATTTTGCTTCAGTTCTATGTTGCTACATGTAGTTATAATTCATTTCAATTGCTTTATGGAATTTCATCAGATGACTACACCATACTATAATTTATGTATTCATTCTGTTGATAGTCATTTAGGTTGTTTTCCATTTTTTACTATCACAAACTAAATTCTTCAGTGGGCATCTGTACATGCATATGTATCCTTGTTCACACTTGGGAGAGTTTCTCTTGATTAAAAATCCATGAGTGCTGTACACCTGAAACACGACATTGTAAATCAACTATACTTCAATCAAGCAAGCAATAAATAAAGTAAATAAAATGTACAATTTAAGAAATATCCATAAGTGGAATTACTTGGTCATAGGGTATGCCTAAGTTCAACTTTAGTAGACACTGAATACTTCCAAAGTAGTTGTACCAATTTACAATACCACCAATAGTGGGAGAAAGTTCCAACTGACCCACATTTTCATCAGTACATAGTATTGTAGGTCTCTTTTCATTTTAACTACTGCGATGGATGTGTAGTGGGATCTCATTGTGGTTTGTTTTAATTCCCATGATGACTAGTGAGATGGAGCACATTTAATAGGTTTATCATCTGATATGCTTTCTTAAAGCAGATATGGACAAGAAAGAAAAAGAGGTAAGAAGAAGGATATGGGGTGTGGGTGGGGGGTAGTGACTAAGGGATGTGGGTGGGATGAGAACACTGTAGAAAGGAGATCCAGAGGGCATTAAATCACACTTTCTGAGCAGACCAGTTTTTCTGAGGGCTAGCCAAGTGCACACAGATTTGGGAGTCTCTTAAGTTCAGCAGCTGGAGGTGCATGTAAAAGTGTATGTTAGACATGTTTGAAGTAAATCATAAAAATCTGGCAGAGACCAAAGGCCAGGTTCTCTTTTCTACAACAGCAGCAGCTCTGGCTGCTTCCTGGCACCTTTCACCAAATCGAGTTCTCAGTGGGCTCTCGAGGACCTCATCTCAAAAAATGACAGATCTTGCTTGGCAGGTTCCACTTACAAGGCCATGTGATGCCAATGTTAAAGAGCACAGAATGGTAAATATTCTTCCCTTCCAGCTTTACTGAAGTATAACTGACAAAATAAAATTGTAAATATTTAAGGTGGACAACGTGATGTTTTGATACATGTATACATTGTGAAATGATTACTACAATCAAGCTAATTAATACATCTATCACCTCACACAGTTACCTTCTTTAAAAAAATAAATGTTCTTTTTACCCAGCACCAAACAGAACTTTCTACAGTATTTGGCAATAGATTGTAATGGTTTAGAGTACTGCGTCTCAAACCTTCATGTACGTGTGAATCCCCTGGAGGTCTGTAACAATGCAGATTCTGATTCAGGAAGTTTGAGGTGACGCCTGAGATTCTGTGTTTCTAACAAGCTCCTGGATGCTGCTGATCCAGGACCAGACTTTGTGTTTAGAACATGAGCTATGGAGTCAGACAGACCTGAGTTTAAATCCCAGCTCTGCTTTCTTAGCTGTGAAATCTCTGGTAAATTATTTAATCTCTCTGAGCCTTAGTTTCCTCACCTATAAAAAGATAAAGGTAATTACCTACTTCATAGGGTTGCTGGGAAGGTTAAGTAAAATAATGCATATAAAAAATGTATAGCCCAGTGCATGGAAAGAGTAAGTAATTGATAAATGCCAGCTATTGTTAATATTCCATGAACTGGCACTCCTACACATTATGGTACTCTGAAGACTGTGCTTCAGAATGATTATCTGGAAGCACTGCAAGAGCCTAGATTAATCAGAGAGAGACAGACTGAATCATATTTAGTCATATTTTATGTTAGGCTGCCTTTATTGTATTCTAAGCCTTTGAAAATTGAGACTTCATCTGTTTCAGTCAGGGTCCCAGCAGGAAACAGATGGTACACTCAAATTAGCATAATTAGTGGAAAGTTTAACAAAAGGACTATCCACAAAAGTGTGAGCAGAGTATAGGAAAACAAAGAGGGATAGATAGTGCAGCAACCTGGGGCTATTACCACCCCTATACCCGAAAGGATGAGGGGAGGGAACAGATATCAGAAAAAGGAGAATGTGGTGTAGAGAGGGTCCCCTTGAAAGGCTCTATGACCTTTAATTAAGGATAGCAGCCAGCCAGAGGCAATCCTATAAGGAGGAAGCCAGGAATAAACACCCTGACCTCAGTTTATTTCCTCCCTTTGATGTCCTGCCAGGGATCTTCACTGCCCAAACCCTACCAGAGGCCAAGAAGGAAAGGGAACTCACTGATATAATCCATATAGGTTAGCCTCCTGGGGCACACAGCAGGGTATAAAAGGCTAGAGGGTGGATCAGGAAGGGTAAGCAAAAGATACCTGGTACATCATCACAACACATATACTCAACCAAAAAATACTCTCCAAAACAGAACACTATTCTTCTGACCAAGCCAAAAGAGAACAGACTACTATTTTAGACAAAGCTAAACTCAACTAGTTTATCACCAAATGAGGATCAATGACGTCCAAGGCAACTCCCCATCAGATGTCCTATACTCATCCAAAACTCAACACAGCTAAAACTGAAATCATCTTCCTCTACCACCATAACTCAACTTTCCCATTTCCATCAAAGGTGGCCTTTGATATGTCAGTCTTTCAGCCTGAAACATTCTTCCCTTTCCTCCTTTAAATCTTACCTACTTAACTTTAAGGTCTAACTCAAACACTTCTCCTTCCTTCAAAAGGTCTTCCCCCAGCTACTTTAGCTTACAGTGATTTCCCTTTTCTCTGGACCCTCATTGCCAGTAACTTAGTCACTAGTGTCAGGTATTGCCTTAAGTAGTTTGGGGTATACATACCATTGCCCCAACTAGATAGTACACTTCTTAAAGGCAGGAACTATGTCTTTATTTTTTTCTCCTTGTCAAGACCAAGCATCTTGAGACTTACTGAATATACGTACATGATAAACATCTAATGAATGAAGAATAAGGAAAGAATAGCAGGGTTCAAATTATATTCTCATTTTTCTATCAGAGCTTATCAGAAAAAGGGTCTCTGAAGAACTGCCTGGCCTTATGTAGAAATATGCAGGCACAAAGGAAAACTCTGCTCTCATCTATCCACTTGGCATTTTAAAAACACTCTTCTAAATAACCCTTGGGTTAAATAGAGAATCAAAACAGAAATTACAAACTCTTTAGAAATGATCAGCAAGGAAATCAACACCCATCAAAACCCATGATATGCAGCTAAAGTGGTATGCATAAGAAAGTTGTAGCGTTAAATTCATTTATTTATTCCAATATATTCAAATATATTTCAACTGATAATACATGAATTATTCTGACTGACAATAAATGAATTAAAGTCAACTCAAGAATACATATAAATAACAATAAAATATACTCAAAGAAAGAAGGAAAGAATTAAATATTTTTTGAAAATTAATGGCCCATTTTTCACTAGTCTTCCTTCTTACAACAACAAAAACACCCTGGACAAAATAACAATCAAGCATAGGTAGACTCTGAAAACTGGAAAGAAGAAAGTGGACTGCCTGGGGACTTTAGAATGTGAGAAACACTACAGTGGTGAGTTGCCTGAGATTTCTTTTTGCTTCCCATATGTTGCAAATAGGGCACTGGAGAAGACTACAACCTGAAATTGCCAGAAGGCCCAGACCAAGAAAAGCCCAAAGAGAAGATCATTCCCTTCTGTTAAATAATCAGGGAAATGGTGGCCAGGCAGAACAGAAAATCTTTCTGACAATACCCAACCTACTCTAATCAAACATCAGAGGAAAAACTGTCCCTTTCCTGTGGTGTCAGTGGTGCCAAATAGAGCCACCCATGTCTGGCCCCACATGGCAGCAGTTAGATAGGGAGAGTTGGCCCTCTGTCTCCCCCACAGGTGTGATAGCAGTGGGACCAGAGAGCAGAAATTCTACCCCACCTCCCTGGTAGCAAAGAAGTAGAACAAAGCAATGCAAGGTGGTGCTAGTTGCCACTCCATTTGCCACTGGAATAATGTTAGTGGGGCCATCCTCACCTGGCAGCATGAGGTAGTAAGAGTCAACCCTCCATTCCCCATTTTTCCACCTGGTGTTGAGGGGATCTAGCAGGGAGGTGAACTTCCATGCCCTCCCAGCAGTAACTGGAAAGAAATTAACAGAGCCTCAGGGGGGCTGTGGCAAAATGAAAAAAGGACAGAATTTCTATCATTGGAGTCTCAGCAAAAGAGAAAAAAAGACTATGGAGCTGAAAAAGTATTTGAAGAAACAATGGCTGAAAGATTCCCAAAGATTAAAATGTAGATATTAGTATACTGTGATAAGTTACTTACATATAATGTAATAATTAGAGAAACCACTAAAAAAATCTATTAAAAAACATGCTCAAAATGTGTACAGATAAACCGAAATGGAATTCTTTAAAAAGGTTCAAGTAATGCATAGCAAGGCAGAAAAAATTGAGAAGAGGAACAAAAAACAGAGGGAACAAACAAGAAAAAAAAATAAAACAGCAAACATAAGCCTTAACATATTAACAATTACATTAAATGTAAATGGCCTAAATAAACCAATTAAAAATGAGTTTGGCAAAGTGGTTTAAAAAAACATGACCCAAACATGCTGTCTACAAGAAATCCACTTCAAACATAATGACATAGGTAGGTTGAAAAGAAAAGGATGTAAAAAGATATACCATGCAAATAGTGTCAAAAGATAAAAATAGACTTTGGAACAAAGAAAATTACAGGAGACAGAGAAGGACATTACATAATGACAAAAGGGTCAATTCCACAAGAAGACAGCAAATCTAAGTGTGTATGCATCAAACAGCAGAGATGCAAAACAGATAAGGCAAAAACTAATAGAAATGAAAAGACAAATATACAAATACACTTAGAAAGTTCAATATCCCTCTCTCAACAATTGATAGAACTATTAGAAAATCAGCAAGGATACAGAAGAACTAAACAACACCATCAACCTACATCTGCAAAACATTCAACCCAATAGCAGAACAGACATTCTTCTCAAGAGCCCATGGAACATTCACCAAGACAGACCATCTCCTAGACCATAAAATAAATCTGAACAAATTTTCAAAAAACCAAAACTTTAAAAGTGTGTTCTCTGACCACTGTGAAACCAAACTAGAAATCAATAACAGAAAAACAACAGGAAAAGTTCCAAACATTTGGAAATTAGACAACTCACATATAGACATATCATGGATCAAAGAAGAAATCTCAAGGGAAACTTTAAAAATACATTGAACTGAATAAAAATGAAAACACAATATAGTATCAAAATTTGCAGGATACAGCCAAAACCAGTGCCAAGAGGGAAATTTATAGCACTAAAATCCTTACATGAGAAAAGAGGAAAACTCTCAAAAAAAAAAAAATCTAAGCTCCCATCCTACCTTAAGAAACTATAAAAATAACAGTAAAATAAACTCAAAGCAAAGAAGGAAAGAAATCATAATAAGATCATAAATCAATAAAACTGAAAACAAAAACTATACATAAAATGAATGAAACAAAAAGCTGGTTCTTTGAAAAAAATCAACAAAACTGATAAACCTCTAGAAAGACTAACCAAAAAAAGAAGATGCACTTTACCAATATGAGGAATAAAAGATGAAATATTGCCACAGAACTGGTATACGTCAACAGGATAAGGAAATACCATGAACAACTTTACACAAACGGATCTGACAACTTAGATGAAATGGACCAATTCTTTCAAAAGCACAAATTGCCACAACTCACCCAATATGAAATAAATAATTTGAATAGTTCTATAACCATTAAGAAAATTACACTCATGGTTCAAAAACTGCTGAAAGTGAGATCTCCAAGCCCAAATGGTTTTAGTAGAGAATTCTACCAAATCACTTAAAGAATTAACATTAATTCTACACAATCTCTTTCAGAAAAGAGGAGGGAATTCCAAGTTACTTTATGAGGCCAATATTATCTTGAGATAAAAATCAGATAAAGCACAAAAAAAATCAGATAAAGCCAGTAGAAAAAAAGAAAACTACAGTCCATTACCACTCATGAACAAAGATTCAAAAATCATCAACAAAATATGAACAAATAGAATTCCGCAACATATAAAAATAATTATGCACCACAACTAAGTGAGGTTTATTCCAGGATACAAGGCTGGCTCAATATTTGAAAATCAATGTAATCCAACTGTCAACAGGCTAAAAAAGGAAAACCATATTGTCATATCAAATGATGTAGAAAAAGCATTTGACTAAATTCAACATCCATTCATGATAAAAGCTCCCAGCAAATAAGAAATACAAGATAACTTCACTAACCTAGTAAAGAACATCCACAAAAAACCAGAGCTAGCATATTCCTTAAGGCTGAAAGACCGAATGCTTTCAGAAATAAGGCAAGAATGTCTGCTCTCACCACTGCTATTCAGCACAGTACTAGACATTCTAACCAGCACAAGGCAAGAAAAATGAAATTAAAGGAAAAAAGATTGGAAAGGAAGAAATAAAACCACCTATTTATAGATGAGATGATTGTCTATGTAGAAATTCACACACACACACACACACACACACACACACACACACTATTGATACTACACACAACAAATTGGATGGGTCCAAAGGGAATTATGTTGAGTGACAAATCTAATCTCAAGAGGTTACATACTGTATGATTCCATTTCTATAACATTCTCAATGATAAAATTATAGAGATGAAGAACAGATAAGTGGTTGCCAAGACTTAGAGACATGGAAAGAAATGACTGTGACTACAAAGGGGTAGCAAGAAGGATCTTTGTAGTTAAGGAACAGTTCTGTATTTTCATTACGGTGGTGGTTATAAAAATCTGCACATGTGTTAAAATTGCCCAGAATTTCAGGACAACTTGATATCCACCTGCAAAAGAACAAAGTTGGACCACTTCCTCATACCATTTATAAAAACTAACTTTAAATGGATGAAAAACCTAAGTGTAAGGAGTAAAATTATACAACTCAGAAGAAAAGAGGCATAAATCTTGGATTAGGCAGTGGTTTCTTAGACATGATACCAAAAGCACAAATAACAAAAGGAATAATGGATAAATTGGACTTCACCAAATTTAAAAAATTTTGCTGCAAAGGACACCATCAAGAAAGTAAAAACATGACCCACATGATGGGAGAAAACTTTGAAAATCACATATCTGATAAAGTTCTTGAATTCAGACTACATAAATAACTTACCACTCAACAACAAAAAGACAAACAACCAAACTTTTTAAATGGACAAAAGATTTGAATAGATATTTCTCCAAAGAAGATATACAAACATAAAACTGGTGAAATTTGAGTAAGGTTTGTACATTTTTATCAGTGTCAGTTTCATGGTTCTAATATTGTACTATAGTTATACAAGCTATTATCATTAATAATAGGGAAAGCCAGGTGAAATGTACATAGGACCTCCTTGTACTGTGAATCTACAGTTATTTCAAAATAAAAAGTAAAAAAGGCAAAACCAAAAACTCCTGATTATACCATTAATGCATGAATGGATAAAGAAGTTGCTTTATATATATATACACACACACACACACACACATACATACACAATGGGATATTACTCAGCCATAAAAAAAAATGAAAAATTGCCATTTGCAACAATATGGATGGACCTGGAGAGTATTATGCTTAGTGAAATAAATCAAACAGAGAAAGACAAATACTATGTTATGACTTATATGTAGAATCTAAAAAATAAAACTAGTGACTGTAACAAAAAAGAAACAGACTCATAGATATAGAGAACAAACTAGTGGTTATCAGTAGGGACAGAGATGCGGGGAGAGGCAAGATATGGGTAGGGGATTAAGAGGCACAAACTACTATGTATAAAATAAATAAGCGACAAGGAAATATTGTGCAGCACAGGGAATATAGTCAATATTTTATAATAACTATAATTGGAGTATAATCTAAAAACATTTTGAATCACTATGTTGTACACCTGAAATTAATAATATAAATCAACTACACCTCAATTAAAACATATAAATATCCATTTTGTTTTTAAAAAATCCTGAATATGAATGTTTATTCTAGCTCCATTTGCAATTGCCAAAAATTGGAAATAATCCAAATGTTCCTCAAAAGATAGAATAAATACACTGTGGTACATCCACACAATGGAATACTATTTAGCAATAAAGAGAAACCAACTATTTATATACACAACTACTTGGATGAATTTCAATGGCATTAGGCTGATGTAAAAAAGCCACTTCTAATCATAAATGTATGATTCCATATATATATAACACTCTCGAAATGACAAAACTATATAATAGAGAACAGATTATTAGTTGCCAGAGGTTAAGGTGGCAGGGAAGTTGGGGGAGAGTAGAAGCTATAAAGGGGTAGCAACAGAGTTTTTTGGGTTGATGGAACTCTTCTGTATATAGATTGTGGTGGTGGATACATGAATCTATGTGTCTTTGCTTTACTCAGTCTCTCTATTTAAATGTTAATCTCATCCAAAAACACCCTCACAGAATCAGCCAGCATAATGTTTGGCCAAATATCTGGGCACATCATGGCCCAGTCAAGTTGACACCCAAAATTAACTTATTACAGTATGTGTATTACAAATGTATGAAACAACTTTATTGAGGAAGGCCTGGTAAGTGTATTGATTCAGCTAACTTTGGAAATAAGTGGACTCTGTAACACTAAAGGCAAAAGGGACTACACTAATGAAATGTGAATGAGGTATATACTTTAGCTAATAGTAATGTATCAATACTGGTTCTTTAATTTTAACAAATACTAGTGTAAGGTGATATAAAAATTAATAAACAGAAACCTCAAATAAAATAGAGCCAAGAAGCCAGAAGGGGGCACTCTCACAACCTACAACAATAGCAGCCCCCAACAGGAAAAAGAAAGACTTCCTCTTTTTGCCTGGCAAGAGCTCAGCCAATGAGAGATTGCCACAACTCAGCCAATGCAAAGCCACTATACTTTGAAGACACAATTCCACCAATGGACTCCTGCTTACTAGCCCTCCCAACTTCCTCTTCCCTTCTATAAAAGACTTCTTTCTGCCTTGTGGTAGAGGGACTTGCGTGTGGTTCTCCACAGGTATGAACCCCAAATTACAGTTATTTGCTGATTCTGAGTAAATCCATTTTCACTGGAAAAGTAACTGTAACTGGTAGTCTGTTTAAGGTCAGTATTTTGGTGGCCCATAAAGGCATGGAGAGAAGACACCCAACAACTCTGAGGTGGTGAGGAGATAGGTACCATACCTCAAAGCCCCACTGAACTGTTCTTTATTGCCAGCCCTGAGGTTTAAGGGTAAGTTTTTCTCCTGGATCCAAACTTCTGCCCTCTTTGTGTTTTGAAGCTCTCCAGGTTTAATTTAGGATCTAACTTTAAGTGTTTGTTCTTCCTTATTAAGGCCTTATTGTGTCTGTGAGTACTTGTTTGGCACTTCGGCCTGTCTTTTTTGGAAATCAGGCTATTCCAACCAGAACTGTGGTAGCCTTCAGCTCAATTTCTTTTGGAACAGGAGCTGTTTCGTTGGACCTGTGCTATTCAGCCTTCAGCCTGACTCACTCAAGATTAGGCTATTCCATTAGAGCTGTGCAGAGCAGCCTTTGGTCTGATTCCTTTGAAACTAGACTGTTCCCTTAGAACTAGCTGGTATTAGGCCTGCAGGCTGTTTGAAAATCACTATTTTACTCTAAAGAAAAACCTCTGAGAAATGGGATCCCAATTATCTAAACACTTTGAGGGCACTCCTATCTATGGGGACCCTGGCACATTTTATGTTTAAAAACCGCAGTCCTTCCTCATGTACACTTCTCAGTAAATGGACCAACCTAACCAAAGGCAATTTAGAACATGATGGCCATTATGGAGAACTATGGAAATCCCAAACTTACTTTTCTTAAAACCAAATTGGACATCTGCATCTGTAAAATTTCCAAAACTGAATGGAATCTTATTTCAGTTATTTGGAGGCTTCCAAATGTTATCAGGAGTCTAAAATTGCACCTCTGCAAAATAACATTTTAAGATCAACTGAAGCAAACAAAGAAAGATAAAATAGCTGCCAAAGCCTCATGTACCTCTTCCCTGGCTTCTGCATCTCAGATACTACCTCCAGCATCATCTTGTTCCTTTCCCCTGGTTTTGCCTCCAGCGCCATCCTCCTTCTTCCCTTTTATACCACTTATACTTCCTCTATATCCCTCAGTTCCCCCATACTAATTCTCTCACCGGACTTTCCCTTTTCTCTGAAACTCTCCTCACTGCCATTTCCTCTGAACTTATCAGAACCTGTCTCTTTAAAATTAAGTCTTCTGAGGATCCAGAGGCTAAACTATTAATTTTTTTATATCCCCTGGACTAAAGCGGAACTGCAAAGCCATCGTCAAAAATTCTCCCAAAGTAACTGAAATCCTTACAGATTTGCCAAGGAATTTAATATAGTCATTCAGACTTATCAACTCTGACTTAAATCAGCTAGTTCATATATTTGTCGGTGAAGGCCAGGCCCAGCTTTGGATAAAAATCACCAACTGGGAACATCCTGAAAGGTCTCTAGAATTACAACTGGGAGACCAGCCCATTAACCTGTATGATCAAGCTCAGGCAATTGCTAAGTGACTTCATAGAACAATTCATAGTGTTTTCCAAAGCCTGTTTATTGGAACAAAATTCAGGCTTGCACACAAAAATCTAATGAACCTGTTCATGACTATTATGATCAAGTTCAGAATGTGTTTAAGGAAAATTCTAATCTCACTTCAGATGTTGTTCCACCTGGGTAGCTTTTAGCCTATTTTTATTAGTGGGCAGAACTAGGATCTTTCTCTTCTAGTAAAAAAGACCAAGATGGACTGGGAGACTTTGTTCACTCCAGATTTAGTTAATCTGGCAAAGCAGCTCTCTTACACTCTAGATGAGTCACATAAAAGGAAGACTGCTAAAGTTTTTAATCTTCAACTCCAGAAATGGAGGCCCCTAAATAAAAACAAAACCCTCCTAGTTTCTGCTATTATTTCAAAAAGCCAGGATATCAGAAAAGAGATTGTTACCAATTTAAGCACTTGAAGTGCCTTCAGCCTTCTAACTTGTCTATCCAACATCCTCCCAATTCTCAGTGACAGGATGCAAAGGAACTATAAGGGATATTCCCAATCCCTCCCTCTTAATTATCTTGCAGAACATTTCTCCAGATTAAGGATAAATCTTTTCCAGCCCTGACACCAGAGCCACACTCTTGGTGCTCAACCCCACTACAATAAAACAGTCTCTACCTTGGAGCACTAAGACAGTTCAAATAGTAGGGATCACTAATGAACCTCCAGAGGTTCCTGTCTCTGAACCTATTCTCTTTTGTTTAGGTCCTTTGAGAGATACACACCCTTTCTCCTTAGTTCCTCCACCCCTATCCATTTCTTTGGCCAAGACATCTTAGAAAAGTACAGTATCATGCTGGAATTTTTCTCTCCCAGAAGGAAGAAATAATTCTACAATTTGACAGTAGTCATCAAAGCAGTCAAGCAGGTGAATTAAATGACCTTTTGACATCATTTATTTGCTCTGTCTCTGATGGTACTACAGCTGATTCTGGAAACATTGATCATTTGTCCCTATTGGGTCAGCTACTACCCTCCTTATGGGCAAAATCTCCAACTGATATTCGTAAAATTCGCAGGGTACCTCCCATCAAGATCCAAATACCTCCCCCTCAACCCCCGCCAACTTCTTCCCAGAATTAATCAACACCCCATAAGTAAAAACGGCCTTCAAGGTAAAAAGCCCATAATAGAAGATAGCAAGGCTCAAGGCCTCATTAAGCCTTGTACCTGTAATCCTCTGATTTTACCAGGAAGAAAACCTAATGACTAAGGGTGGAAGTTTGTCCAGGACCTCTGAGCAATAAACAAGACTATTATCCCTCAACACCCTGTTATGCCTAACTTTCATACACTACTAATATCCATTTCCAACAGAAGCAAACTCTTTAATTGATTTATGCTGTGCATTCTAACCAATACCTTTTTGCCTTCATTTGGGAAGAAAAACAATTCACCTGGACAGTAATGCCTGAGGGTTTTACTGAGAGTCCTTATTTCTCACAAATCTGAAGGCCGTTCTGGATGATATAAAGTTCCTTAGGGCTTCTACTTTGTTGCAATATGTGGATGATTTCCTTCTTTGCTCTCCTTCTCAAGCCTCCAAACAGGAAAACAGCATCCACTTGCTAAATCTTTTAGCCTTAAAGGGACATAAGGTTGCCAAGGAAAAATCGCAGTTTTCCCAAACCCAGGTTTGATATTTAGGGCATCTGATACCAGAAAAAGGGCTATTCCTGGATCCAGAAGGCTTCATGATGTCCTAAGTTTCTGAAAATCCAAAATTAAGCACCAACTGCAAGGTTCTCTCAGTCTGGTTGGATATTGCTGAAACTGGATTCCAAATTTCTCTCTTATGGTCAAATCTCTGTATCTTTTACTAAAGAGCAACCTCAACCCAATTTTATGGAAAGAACCAGACAAAACAGCTCTTAAGGCCTTAAGGGAGAATCTGATGAACCCACACATCCTTGGGGATCCAATGATCAGATTCCTTTTTCCATTTTTATATATGAAAAGGAAGGTAATGCCTTTGGGGTACTCAGCCCAAAACATGCGGACCACCATTGATCCACAGGGTATTACAGCAGCAACTGGACCCTGTGGCACAGGGACACTCCCTCCCCCCCAACACACACCCCCCTTGCCTTAGAGCCATTACTGTCACTCCCTTTTTGGTTAAGGCCATCAAAAAGGTCGTGGTGGGATCCTTTTTAACCATTTTTGTATCTCCTGCAGTGGAAGCCCTTCTGAATTCTCACCACACTTAACATTTCTCAGTCAGCCGCCTCAACTCCTAAGAAGTCCTTTTGTTAACTTCCTCACATAACTCTTTTAAGTTGTAATAACCTTAATCCTGCTACTCCTCTGTCCTCCATCACCAATGAAGTCCCTCACAGCTGCTTAACACTGATGGATCACCTCCTGATGCCTCGTGATGATCTGCAAGAAAATCTTTTGGGTAATGCTGACTTCTCATGGTTTGCTGATGGCTCTTATTTAAAAGGTGATCATGGTAAATATTGTGCTGAGTATGCTATTGGATCTCCTTTTGATGTTGTTGAGGCAGCATCTTTACCTATGGCTACTTCAGCCCAAAAGGGTTGTACTTTAGCCAAGTACAAAACTGCCAATATTTATACTGATAGTAGATGTGCTTTTGGAGAAGCTTGTGATTTTGGAATGTTGTGGAAGCAACATGGCTTCCTAACTTCCAGTAGAAATAAAGTTTAAAATGGCCCCTATGTTCAGGAATTATTGAATGTAATACTTTTATCTGCCACTTAAGCTATTATTAAAATTCCAAGGCATTCTAAAATTGACTCCCTGGAAGCTCAGGGAAATTACCTTGCTGACAGTTCCACAGGGAATACTGCCTTTAAAGGAACCAATAGCAGTCAAACTTCTGTCATGGTCCAAAGAGATATTTCCCCAAATGATAACTCAAAAAAAAAAACTGGCCGGAGAAGCCCAAAAATTGGCCTCAGAAAAGAAAAAACAAGATTGGAAATTCAACAACTCTTGGTTTGATAAAAAGTGAAATCTCTGGTTCAGATCAAATAACAACTCAGTCCTACTGGAGACTCTAAAATTCCTACTCCTAACGAACTGTACATGCACTAAACCACTGGTCTACTGACAAAATTACAACTTTCATGAGTCAATACTGGTGGGGAAACATGAACAAAGCTGCAAATAGTGCCTACCTCATTTGTCCCACTAGTCCAAAGGACAACCCAGGGAAGCCTGTTCTTATTGCTCCCAAACATTTTAAACTGCCTAATGGACCACTCAAAGTCTGGCAATTGGATTTCATACAACTTACTCCATCTCAGGGATATAAATGTTTTGGTCATGGTCTGAATGTTTTCCCACTGGACTGTAGCCTTCCCTTGCAGACAGGCTACTGTCTCTTCTGTGGCTAAAATCTTTTTGGAAAATATTATACCTACCTGGGGAAATCCTCTCCAACTTCATAATGATCGAGGGACCAATTTTACTGGTCAGATGTTTTGATGGCTATGCTGTTTGGCCAGTTTTACAACACTTTCACTACGCTTAGCACCTTCAATCCTCTGATTTAGTCAAATGCACTAACAACATTATTAAAACTCAATTGGCAAAATGTGTATGGGCCCTCCAAATATGCTGGCCAAAAGCATTGCCATGGATCCTTCTAAATCTTATATCCATCCCTTTTGGGAACTCAAACACTCACCCTTTAAGATAGTCACAGGACACTCAAGGCACTTGGCTCATACCTCTTTTGCCCCACAACTGACAAAACGAGAAATACTTCAACATTGCAAAGACCTAATTGCTTCTATTAAAAATAACCATGTTTTGGTAGAGCAATGTTTTCACAGTGCACTCTCAGGAGACGAAGACCTTAAGCACCCTTGCAACTTGGAGATTTCATCTACTGGAAAAGACACCTCCAGAAGGACTCTCTTTAACCTCACTGCAAAGGCCCCTATCAGGTACTACTAACCAACCCTTGTGCCATCAAACTCCAGGGAACAGATTCTTGGATTCACATGACACATGTAAAGAAAGCACCATACCCTAAGTGGACCTGCACAACATCTGGTGACCTGAAAGTAAACAGTTCCCAGAATTGAAGCAAACAAATCTGATGAGACAGTTTTCACAAGATATCTAGAACAGGCTTGTCAGAAGTTTGTCAGCCAAACCTTTGATGATGAAATAACACTTCATGTGATCTCCAATGTCTATGATCTTGATGATATATGGACTTTAGATAAAAAGTGCCTCAGAGTTGTCCCTCCTATCCTTCCTTATTACTCAAATGTGACCTCAGCAGGTTTCCAATATGTGCATTTTCCTTCCACTGTGGGACACTACACCCAGGAAAGGTCCCTTCTGGCACTGAGGGACAAAAAGCCACCGAAACCAGAAAATCTGACTCTTAATCAGCGATGCTTTCAGAGAAAGATCATGATCAAAGGGAGGAAATGTAAAAATTAATAAACAAAAACCACAATGAAAATAGTCAAGAGGCTAGAAGGGGAAGCTCTCACACCCTATGACAACAGCAGAGCCCAACAGGAAGACTTTCTTTTCTTGCCTGGCAAGACTTCAGCCAATGAGAGATTGCCACAACTCAGCCAATGAAAAGCCACAATACTTCGAACTCTCAATTCCTTCAATGGACTCTATGTAGTATAGCCCACCCAACTGCCTTTTCTCTTCCTTGCTGTAAGAGGTACTTGTGTGTGGCTTGTCATGGTTGCAGACCCCAAATTGTAAATCTTTGTTGATCCCAAATAAACGCATTTTTGCTGGAGAAATAACTGGCCATTTATGTGATTTAGGTCAACACTGTTAATAAAAGGGGAAAATGTGTACCAAAAAAATGTGTGCAAAGTATATGGGAACTCTGTACTATCTTTGTAATTTTTCTGTATATCTAAAACTGTTCTAAAAAATAAAGTCAACTTAAAAGAAAGAATAAGTACAATACAGTTTGTCCAGAAAAGATGGAAAGACCCAGAGCTGAGGCAGTTTCCCTGGTCCCTGAAATCTCACTCACATAGCCTGTGAGACCCTTAACTTAATACACAGACTCTGAAACCAGACTGCCTGGATTTGAATTCTGGGCTTTACCACTTACTAGCTAGGTAAACTTGGGCAAATTACTTAACCTCTTTGTGAACCTCATCTCTTAAAAAGAATGATAGCTCCTACTTTTTGTAATGTTATAATAAGGATGAAATGAGTTTAATATGTATGAAGTGCTTAAATGAGTGGTGGCACATAGTAAGTTCTATATAAATACTTTGTAAACTTAAAAAAAATGATGACTAAAAGTTCATTTAGTGATTAACTGTAATCAGGCAAGGTAGGGAGATGTGGGTTTGCTGCTGGTTACCATGGATATGTCAGAACCTTGACAGCCATTGTGAGGACATCGCCTTACCCTTTACAAGGGGGCAACTGAGCTCAGTTACTCTGGCAAGAAGGCTAGAGAGTGCAATACACTTTTCTGTTACTCTACCCATCTTAGGTCTTTCACCCAAAAAGAACCAACTTCTACTCAGATACATAATTAACCACCTCAAGGTAAGCAAAATATATCATTATCTCCATTCTATAGATAAGAAATCTGAAAATGGTAGGTTTAATTTAGGTGATTTCATTCCAGAGTGCCCAGGAGAGGCGCTAGAAATGAAGGACCTGGTAATCCCTAGTCCAATTATTTTCCTTCTCAGTTATCCCACTTATCCTTCTTTAAGATATGTTCTTAAGGAAGAATTTGTGTGATGCCAGTTTGATCTTTCTTAGTGGTACTAACAAATACAGACTGCCTCAGATCAAGTTAGGAAGCTCTGACAATTATCAGGAAACAGACATGAAGCTGCTACTTCTCATCTCAAAGGGAGGTGGCTATCATGGAACCCAGACAATCAGACTCCAGTGTTTCAGGCTCTAGGTCTTATCAGCTTCATGAGCAAAGCTGGAGCAAGGCTGGTTTGATCACAGGCCACATATAAGGTTTCCCTTTCATCTGGCATAAGCCAGAGCTATCCTCCAGAAGGTCCTTATGGGAATCTGAATGATTTTCTAGGGAATGAACTATGCTCTAAGAAATGCTATGAAATGTGAGTCCCTATTTGGAGATGGCAATTCTCTAAAACAGTGGGTGACTCTGTAGAACCCTGCTAAGTTATCTATTGATAAGTGGGCACATACACCATGCTCATCAGATAGCTAAGCAAAGCCCATCTGAGTATCAGCCTAAGTACTTTGTAAACCCAACCAGAGCTTCCCCCAGCTCTGGACCCCAACATAATTAGTCATTAGGAAAATATGAATCAAAACCACAATTAGATACCACTTCACATCCACTAGTATGGCTATAAAAAAATACAACAACGAGAGTTGGAGAGGATGTGGAGAAATTGGAACCATCCTGCAATTCTGGTAGGAATGTAAAATGTAGAAACAATCTGGCACTTCCTAAAGGTTAAACATAGAATTATCAAATGACTCAGCAGTTACACTCCTAGGTATATACCCAAGAGAACTGAAAACATATGTCCACACAAAACTTATACACACATGCACATAGCAGGATTATTCATGAGTCAAAAAGTAGAAACAATCCAAATGTCCATCAACTGATGAGTGGATAAACAAAAGGTGGTATATCCATACAATGGAATATTATTCAGCCATAAAAAGGAATGAAATACTAATACAGGCTACAACATGGATTAATCGTGAAGTGATTGTCTACATTACCCTTTCTACTTAGGCAGTCACTTCCAAATATGGCTGTACTTTGATATCACCTGGGGAGCTTATGCTACTCCCTGAGAATCTTTGAGAGTAGGGTACCTGGACTGTTGTTCGAAATCAATTAGAGTAGATGATCTCTAAAATCCCTTATAGCACTTGGAATTGTATGAAATCTATGATAGTGGGTCACCAACACCCACATTTTTGAAGCAGAGGCAGTAAGAGAACCAAACCCAATGAATAGTTGTTACTTAGAACAGATCTTCCAATAGGTCCTTCTTTTTTTTTTTATGGAATCTAAAAAAATGGTACTGATGAACCCACTGACAGGGCAAGAATAAAGATGCAGATGTAGAGAATGGACTTGAGGACATGGGGTGGGGGGCGAAGGGGAAGCTGGGACAAAGTGAGAGAGTACCAATAGGTCCTTCTTGAAACCTAAGCTGGTTCTTCTCTAAGACAGCTCTCCACCCCACCCTCACCTCCAAGGTTGCATGAAGATATTCAAAACAGGAATGAACTATGGCTGAAGGGGTGCCATTATGCCTGTGTGGGTTGCTTTAATAAGAAATCACCCCATTTTGCCACTAGAGTTGATGATAACCAGTCCCTCCCTCTATGACAAGGACAAGGTTGGGTAGAATGAAATAATGGACTTCTGACAGTCCCAGGCTTTCTGTTTATCAGTACCTGTGTACTTATAAGCTGATTTAAGTTCAGAGCTAATAATGGGGCTGATTTCTTGTTTACTTGTTTCCCTTAATATTAAAGAACTAAGCTGAATCATGCTCCGGCTACTGACCGGCTGCTGTTCTCGTCTAAAGGCAACTGAAGAGCCGCGAAGGTAATACTATAATTATTTCTCTAGACCTGTTCCACCATTTCCTCCAATGTACCTGCCCATGGTCCCTCAAAGGACAAATCTTTATGATATATATCATTAGGGGAGGTGACTAAGTAGTATCTACAAGATGAGGGGAAGGGTTGGGGAGAGGATGACCAATTCTACAAGGCAAGTGAACCAGGGAAGAAAAGCATCCTTGGAGGCTTTAGAGAGGGGTTCCCACACCACCTTCTACCACCCGGCTGTCCCTTTTATGACTGCATTGGGACCACTGCAGGCAGAGCCCCAAACACCAAGGAAGAGTATAATCTTTCTTTAGCCTAAGAACTAACAGTACTTTTAAAGCTTTGGCCCATTTTCCTTTTCCATTTCTAGGTATGCAACCATCGCCATAGTGGGACTGGACAGCTCAGGCAAGACTCTTCTTGCGGAGGCATTCCAGAGATGTAAGGAACTGAGAGCATTAGATACTGGTTTAGGTCTCCCATGGATCCCGGTGACCAATGAAATAATCATTCCTTCCTAGCCTTATTTCATGACCCTCAAGTTTCCTCTTTTGAAGGTAAACACTTCCCAACACAGAGACACACAGACACAGATACAGACACACACACTCCTCTCCTCGGGTATTATCAGCCTGTTTATGTAATGTCTGTCATCTGCTCCCTTTACAAGATATCCTAATTGAAGTTCTTCTCACAGTGTCAGTATGAATGAACTCAGACTATGTAAAGCACTGCAGTTGATTAGGAAGGCTGGCATGTTTGAAAATGTCTGGTTCAGAGCTCAATTAAAGTGGAATTTGGTCTAGATAAGAGAGACAAGTGTGGGATGATGAAGTTCATTCAACAACTCTTTGTGACAGCTCATATAGAGGGTTGGAGCTTAAGAAACGGTGTCAGTTCAGAGACATGCTAGTTTAATACCAAGTCTCCAGATTACTACCATGACATTTCAAGAAGCCATTACACAGAATTGCAGGGAGCTACTTTTCCAGTTGCGAAGCCCCAGCTAACGAAGCCAATCAATCAAAGAGCCTGGCACAGTGGCTGGCATAGGATGCCCTCCACTGATTTTTATTAAATAAAACATGGATTATGATGAGGTGGTTGTTTATATAACCTGGCAGCAATCTACAAAGTAGAGGAAAGGGCCAACTTGACTCCTGTCTCTGGCCGCCTTGAAGCCAGCATCAATGTCTTTGAAATACAGCAAACAGCCTGCTGGCTGATCTTGCCGTCTGTGGTTGTCTCCCCAGTATTCAGTCCACACAGCTGCCCGAAGGACTTAATGCAAACATCTGATCATGGCCCTTTCCTGCTTGAAACCACTCAGTGCCTCCCAGTTGCTGTCAAAATAAAAGTTAAATTGCTTATCCACACACTATGAAGGCCCTCCATGATTTGGTCCCTGATTTCTCCTCCAGCTTCGTTTTCCATGCTCTCCACATAGGCCCCCGATGCAGCCAAAACAAATGACTTGCCATTCATCTGCACCACACCATTCTAGTTCACATGCCCACGCTTTCTGTATATGCTCTCCTGCTACCTAGCATTCCATCCCCTCCATCATCTACCTGCTTAACAAAATGCCTGAAGACACAGCCTAAGCTTGACCTCAGGAAAGTCATCCCTAATGCCCAGTGCCTCCTTCCTCAGCTCCCACTCTATTCTGTGCCTCCCTTGATCATGCACTTATCACAACATCATTGCACAACTGCAAGTCCATCCCCTATACTGTGAGCCCTTGAGGAAAAATGATGGATCCTTTCAGCTCTGTATCTTCAATCTCTGTACTTTTAGTACCTTCAGGTAGGTACTCATTCATTTATGGAATGAATATTCTCCCCCATTCTATCATTCTCCTCAGGCTACATGTTGCCTCTTTCCAACTTTTCCCTCTCTCCCCCTCCCCCCACCCTTGGGGTGGCAGCCCCAAGCATATTTTAGCCAGTGGTTCAGCCTGGTATCTCACCTTATAGGCAGCAAACTTGACTCTGCCTCTCCTAATTCTCTGAGTGGCAGAAATGGTAAAAAGGTAAGCAGCAGCACGAAAATCAAGGAGCCAGGATAAATCACAAGATTACTGATAAAAGTGGGGATAATTTTTAGAACCCAACTCAGCTCCACCCCTAGATTCCCATCCAGTCTGGGTGGGGCCTGGGAATCTATATTTGAAGAACTCCCCAGGCCTTTCTAATGGCTAGTAAGCTTTGGGAAGCACTCATCTGTAATTAGCCCTACGGTATTTTGCCTATGAGAATAGTGTCTGCTTTCCATTCTAATTCCTAGAGGACAGAGCCTGGAGTCTATTTAATTTGTTACTGTATAACTTGCCTTGTGTTTGGTGAGTAACTTGGGGCTGATTCATAAACCAATAGGTTTATGGCTGTGACTTCACAGAGAAGTTTTTAATGGCTAAGAAGCAAAGTGCCACTGATGTCACATTCTGAAGAATATCTCAGGCCACCCCTGCCCATGCAGGACTGCCAGAGTCAATCTAGTAGGTTCCTCTGTACCCAAAATGCAATAGCTTGCCCCTCCCCCCCAACTCCTGCAAATGTTTATGACAGGTAACAGCCTAGGGAGGAAGTTCCAGTCTACAAGTAGTAACTTGTGTGCACATTTGAAGACACCAGCTATAAAACATTTTGGGACATAGGCCATTATTATCAACATCATTCACTATAACTGTTTTGTCTGCCATGGTCATTCGGGGCAAGGAACCCAAGCATGAGCACAGGTAAGTGCTGTCAGTTCAAAGAACTGGAATGTGTCTACAGACTGTCATGCTGAACCACATTTCTCTGGGGGCTAAGTGAAGGGTGGAATGCCCTGTGGGATTGTATGGTCTGGTCATAGCCTTGAAAGGGCGAACGTATCTGAGTTTGGCATGGCTTCTCAGAGGAGACATAAGAGGATTTCATACTCTCATCCACAGTAACCGGTATGATCAACATTTACTGAATACCTACTGTGTCTAAGGAGATGCAGAGCCCCTCCCTCACAGAGTTTATATCTTAGCTGGGGAGACAGGACATGCACAGAATGAGGTGAAGGACCAGTTTAACAGATCATGTGCTCAACAAGAGAAAAGGGAGAGCTGGGCCAGTCAGAGAGGCTTCCTAAAGAAAGTGGTGTTTGAGCTGGGCCTTGAAGAAAGGATGTTCATTCATTCATCAAATTCATTCAACAAATATTTATTGAGCACCTGTGTACCAGCTTCTGTGCTCAGCATGGTGAATATAACAGTAAATAAAACTGAAGGGGTTCCTATCCTGTCGCAGTTTATAACCCAGATAAATAAATCATAGAATCTATAACACTGTAATATGTGTTGTGATAGTGGTAAGCGCAGGAGAAAGGCACCTTATCTGTACTGGGGGATAGTGGTGTGAGAGAAAACTTTCTAGAAGAAACAAGATCTAAATTGATATTAGAAAAACAAAATAGGTGTTAATCAAGCAGAGGGTAGTGGAAGAGTGTTCTAACCAGCAGGAATAGCATCTTATGAAGGCTCAAGGCAAGAGAGAGCAAGACCTTCATGCGGAGTTGGGGGTGGAGAGGCAAACGAGTCAAGAAGCATAGGAAGAGATTGGGTACGAGGGACCCTGGACACCAGTCAGGGAAGCGATGGATCTGACAGGTTAGGAAGGAAAGGAGTCTGTATTCTATCTCCGGTGCAGTGGGTACTCACAGAAGGTTACTGAGCCAGGAGAGGGTGGCATGAACAAAGTGCCAGTTTAGGAGGATGGATCGGTGAGTGTGAGCAGGATGGCAGGATACCTCCGTAGGATTCCTCAGGGCAGGCTCTAGTCAAGGTTCAGATCATCGTTTAACAAATTCTTTCATCTAACTATAGTCCCCTGTTTTCTTCTCGCTTCTTTCTTCCCCTATGCATAGTCCTCCCCAGTAGGACAGACAGTTCTGTGAAACCTGAAATGACCACACTCCTGCTGGATAATTATGACGTTTCCATCTACGACCTGAATGGAGACAGGAAGAGCCAAGGAATCTGGCCCAACTACTATGCTCGGGCACATGGGCTGGTTTTTGTTCTGGATTCCAGTAACTTAAGGCGCATTCAGGAAGCGAGGGTCATCTTAACCCGCCTGCTGTCTGATAGAAGAGTTTCCGGGAAACCCATTCTACTGTAAGAGTCTGCTTTTGTGTCCAATTTCCCCTTCCCATCTTATGCCTTTAGAAGAGAAGTAGACAGAGAAAGGGCTAGGTGGTCCCTTTGTCACATCCAGTTAGAGCTCCTCTCCTCTTTGAGTGGCGCAAAGTGGCCCCCCTCTCCTCTGGGGCCTGTTTTTAAGAGCTACTTTCTACCAGGCACTGCCATGGGGGAACCTGTTATCTAACTGTGCAAAGGTAATTTTGAAGGCAAGCATTAAAGGGAAATGGAGAGTGATATCTGGATCTTCCAACACTGCCCCCCCCCCCCAACCCATCCCTCAACTCTTCCTGAAGACGGCCTTCCTAAATTTGCTTCTTTATTCTGGCTTCAGTCTCTGACCCTGAGACGAGGGTAGAAAACCCCTATTTTGTATATTCAGTGCCATTGGCCTCCGCCCTTGACAGTTATGTAACTCTTATTCCAGGGTAATAATTCAGGTGGCCTGTCAATTCTCACCTCTCTCCCACTCCCTTTTAGCCTTTTTTGTTGCTGGTTAGCACCCCCATCTCAAACATGAACAGAGTTCGGGGGAGGATGTAAAAGCTCCAAATCTGTTCCTATCCCAGTTGGCAATTCTAATTAAAGTTTGAATGTGTAGTGTGGAAGTGAGACGTGAGACCTGGGGATTATCTCAGGTTCAAATTACTTGTGCTATTCTCTCCTTCATTGAGAGCTGGCTAGAAAAATGTCTGGCTCACCTCACTGGGGATGGCTTAAAAGCTGGTCCCTGCATATACAGCAGCTGTACCAGAATTGGTTGCCCCCCTCTTTCCCTTCTTTTCTTGCCCTTGGCCTCTATCTTAGTTTCACTCTTCCTCTCTCCTTCCCTCCCTCTCTCCAATGCCTGGCTTTAGCCTGGCCAACAAGCAAGACAAGAAAGACGCCCTGCTACCTTGTGATATTGTTAAATATCTGCTGCTGGAAAAGCTAATGAGCAAGAGCAAGTCCATGTGCCGAGTGGTAAGTGTCCAGCCCTCCCCTCCCTTGTCCTCTCAAACAAGGCTGATGCCTCCCTTGGCCCAGTCCGTGATCAGCCTCCTATGCTGGGTATCAGGCAAGGCCTCTCCCTGCCAGGCAACAGCTACAGTGATGATTTCTGACTCAACAGCGATAATAAACATCACGCTTTTATAACACATTCACATCTGTTTTCTCATTAGGCCTGCAAAATAGCTCTTTAAAGTTGGAAGTTTCAATAGCCTCATTTTATGGTTAAGAAAGCAAAGGCTCAGAGACTCTTGAGTGACCTGTCCGAGGTCACACATTCAAGATGTTACACTTGATTAAAGGATCTTAGCTTTTGTACCTCTCATTTACCTTCTCAGGAGTGAATGCTGAATGTCTCCTAGGAAGTATTAAGAGCTTTGTCAAGCACAGCAGAACTTATGTGTAGCTGAGCTCTTTGGCTGGGGGTGACTGGGACTGTGAACCCCAGGGGTCCCAGCCTCCTGAGCTGAAGCCTACTCTTCTTTTTGTCACAGGAACCCTGTTCAGCCATCAAAAACCTCCAAAGAGGGAACCAACAGCCTATAATTGAAGGCCTGCGCTGGCTGTTATCTGCCATTGGGGATACATATGAAGAGCTGTGTACTCCCCAAGAGCCACCCCCATCGAGAATCCCAGCCTCTAAGGGCACCAGAGGCTTTGGGGAAAGATGCTCATCAGACAGGTACTGAGCTGCCTCTATTAGGTGAACTGATAAGAACATGCAAAAGTCAATCTTCAAAAATAAGCAAGGAGTTCTGGGAGGGGATGGATTCTGTGCAGTGCTGAGTAAGTCTCTCAAGATGAGTTGGCCCAAATGGGGCAAGGGCAGTGACCACAAACATCCCAACATTGTTAGGTACACCCTCCCCTCGGCACAATTGGAGTGGTCACGTCAGTGGGATGAGTTAAGCCATCAGTATCAGAGCATCTCCAAAACAGGGCTTCAACTTCCTGGTTTGTCACATAGAGGAGAAAAGGAGAAAAAGCCCCTTAAGAAGCTTATTGGCAATATTCTATGGATGAATGTCCTGGAGGTACCCCACATTCTCTGCTTCCTGTTCCCCGATGATCCCAATGATAAGGAAAGATGGGAGGGAACAGGAATATGGAAAAGAAGAAGAAAAAGAACAACAGGAGGTGATCAAGATTTTGAGGAATGAAGGGATTAAATGTTCTGTTGTTCTGTTGTCCCTTTAATTTTCCAAAGACATATGGCAGGGATGGAGTGATAGCTGGATTTGATAAAGAAGCTTGCATCTGTTTTCACTATGGCTTTGTCCTTTCTATCTTCCCCAGCGTTGCTACCAGGATGCAAATGTCCAAAGAAAAAGGACAGCATCTAGAACAACAGTCAATGGCACCTAGGCCTCTAAAGTCAATCCTATACGTAAGTGGCTGATTAAATGTTATTGCCCCAGGGACTAATCCGTGAGCTCTCCGGCACCAACTGACTTTTTTTCCTTCATCTTCCTGCTCTACAGAAAGGAGATATAAGAACAAGACCTAAAAAGAACTTATCAGTAACATTTGCTTTAGACGAACCCATGGAGAAGGGTGAATGTTCTCGGGGGCGATGGTGCATGTAACACCACTAAGCTTCGCTACAATCAGAAAGATGACTTTCGGCCCCCAGCTCCATATGCCAAGGGCAATCTTTTTGAAGGTAATCCTGGATCAGTGGTTAGCAGAGAAGAAAAGATATAAAGGCCTTCCCTCACAATTTATGAAATGGTATTCCTATTTGAGTCCAAAACTCTTTTCTCTTACTATGGTTGGTGGTCAGGAGAAAGAAAAGTAGATGAAGTGCTTGGGGATCACCATCTGGCAGCCCAGTATGATGCCCCAAGACCTTTGTTTGGATGGCTATCGGGTTATCTTTAAGGTTATGATTTCCAGTGGTGGAAGTACACATTGGTACAACCTTTAGGGAGAGTAGTTTAGTTGTCTGTCTCCCTTCTACTCTCCCCTCCTCTCTCTCAATAGATAGATATCGAGAACTTTAAAATTGTGGAAACTCTATGAGCCAATCATCTCATGTCTTGAACTGAAGCCAAAGATAATTACACAAGTACCCACAAAGGATGCTCATGGTTGTTCAATCATAGCATTATGTATAACAGCTAAAAGTTGGAAACAAACTTAAATGCCTAACCATGGTGAATGGCTAAATTGTGGTGCACCCACCCAATGGAATACTATGCAGACCTTCAAAGGGCTAATGTTGACTTGTATTTACTGACATGGAAAGTTTTCCACAACCTGATGTTCTGTTAGGGAAAACAGCAAGTGAGAGTACAACATGTAGAGCGTGATGTATATACACATCACGTACGGAATATCTGGAGGGGAATCACCAAACACAAGCAGTGGTTTTCTCTAGGGGTAAGATTCTAGGTGATTTTGAGAAGAGCCGAGGTACCTTTCCTTGGACATTTGTGTTATTGGAAAGTTTGTTAATAATAATATATGATTTCTCCCAGTATACTAATGGCACTAAAAAAAAGCTGTGAGGACTTAAAGGACCATTGTTGCTAATGGCTACTCCATCTCAGTATTCCTTAGCCCCAGTCTCCACAATAGTAAACTGTCAATATTATAATGTTACTTCTGCTCTCCAAAGGATCTGGTCCTTCAGGCTACCCCAGAGCCTTGGGTTGTTATCCCTACACAGAGGGCTCTAGACAGGAACACTGAGGAGGAGAGAGGTACTGCTCTGGGAATGGAGAGTTGAGTGGAAGGAATCTGGAAGAAGAGTGGAGGAAGTGTCTTTCTAGATGTCAGAATCTACCCCTAAATCTCTGTCCAAAATTGAAATCCATTTTTCATTTCTATAAGCTCAGAACCAAGGGCAAAGAAGAGAATGGACACCTGGGACACAGAGGAGATGTTACTGGAAGATCCCAGTGAAGAAGCCTTTGGATCCTACAGTTAGTATTCCTTAAGTGGAGGGGAGCGAACAAAAGGGAGAGAAAGTATGAGGCCAGGGCAGAGGGTGGGCACCTAGTGGGGGGAGGGGAATCTACACCCCTTGGAAAGTAGCTAACACCCTCCTGACCTGGAAGGACAGGAAGTCTGGTGCTTAGCTTCACTTGCAGTGACTGCCTATTTTCTTTCTCTTTTTAGACTTTTAACAGAGCGCTAAAGAGAAAAAAGGAGGGAAGTCCAAAGAAACATCTCATATCCCTCCTTTAGCAAATGGTTGCATCTACAGAACCATTACAATTATTCAGTTTTTTAATTTCTGTTTGTTAATACCTCTACAGTCCACCTACAACTCCACCTACTCTAACATAATATCCCTGAGAACTCCCATTGTGCCTGTACATCGACATTCGAGCCATCAAATGAATCTTACCCCCACCAACAGGCTCAAGAACAGTTAGGGGGCATCCGTTTGAGAATGAAGATGACCTTAGCAAAGAAGATCAGAGCCCCGACTCTTTGTACCCAGATGCTCCTGATGAAGTTCGTTAGCAACATGTTGTGGGTGACCAATGGCAACTGAGCCTTAGAAGTACAGGGTCAGTTTAGAATTACATTCCCCGCCCAGCCCCCCCAAACCATGTTCTTGGGTGGAAGAGGACTGGCAAAAATAAATAGAATTGTTCTGCTGAGAATTACGCTTTGCTGAATCATTTTCAGTCATGCCTCCGAAAATAACTCAGTTTTAAATTCCCAGCCACTGTCTGAGAAGCCTGGCAACAATTCTTTTGCTGTCCCTTCAGGAGTAGCAATTGCTGTCTCTCCTAACACTTAGGTTAGGTATGCAAAAAACTGTATGAGCTTAAACACATTCAACTCTCCATTCCAAGGAGGGCCGTGGTAGTGGTGGTGATCATTATTCACTATTACTGTAGCTGTTACTTTCAGTACCACAGCCCCCATTTACCGAGTGCCTTCTGGATGTCAGGCACAGCACTAAGCTCTTCACATTCATTATCTTATTCTTAAAAACCCTTGGGAGTAGGCTGTATACCTGCCAGCATTTTACAGAGAAGTTAAATAACTTATCCAAGGCCCCACAGCCTGTAAGATGCAGAGCAAGGAACCAAATCCACATCTGACTCCAGAGCAACTTTAGGCCAGAAAAATCTGCTTATGCTTTTTTCAAACTCTAACCAGAAGGAGAAAGCTATACAGAGGAAAAATGCTGCAGCTTCACCATGCCCATGTCAGGAGAACTACGTTGACAGCAATAAGCACATCCATGGTCGTGGCAGACACGGGTGAGTGAGCACTTCCATTCTGCCAGACTCGGCTAAGTGGTTTACAAACATTACTGCCTTTCATTTTCACAAGTCTATGAGGTCGGTTCTATTACGAGCATCTTACAGAGGCAGAAACGGATGTTTGGAGAGGTCAAATCATTTGTCCCAGGGTACCCATAAGGAAATGGTAGAACTGGGTTTCAAACAAAGTTCCAACTCCATAACTCATGCTCTTAACTCCTACCCTATATGGTCTCACCAGGCAATATAAACCAACTAGCCCATAATTGTTTCTGAGAGATAGAAACCTGGCACATAAGGATCAGTCTCACAACCCCATCTGGAGGGCCTGACACTGTCAAAGGCTGCAGAATTTGCTATTATGCATTGCATATGGCCTTATGTCCAAGGGGACCACCTCCAGGCATTTTGTGGGTCTTTGACAGGATTCCGACTAAGGCTCAGCTTATTACTCATGGAGCTGGAAGGAACCTTACAGAACCTCTAGTCCAACCCCAGTTGTTATACAGATTAGGAATTTGATACAGAGAGGTTAAGTGACTTGCCCAAGACTGTACAGCTGACCACTGACAGACATGCTCCTAAAATCCACATCTCCTGCATGCCCAAGCTAGTATGCTGTCTTCCTTACCTTCCCTGGGTCTTCTCTGGCCACTCTTGACCCACCTACTTTCCTCCAATTTTCCCAATAAATATCACTGGAGAATTCTGCTGACAAGCATTCTCACCCAGGGACGCAGCAAATATCTTTACTGAAGAAGAGTTTTATCAGGCAGGAGACTATAATTCAAAAAACCAAGGTTCTTCAGAAAATTGGACCACCCGTATTTCTCTTTATGGCATGTATGTCTATGAGGCAGGCACACTTCCTCAGCCAAGAGGGAAGGGAAAGTATGGCTAAAAGGGGTTGGGAGTGCTATCATATAGGCAAGGTGGAGAATTTAGGTTGAAACAACCTCTGACAAAACTGAATTTCAGTGTATTGGTATACTTCCCTTTGTACAATATATATGTTCCTGGGTGTGAACCAAATTTTCCTACATAAAATCTATCAGTCAAAAATATTTAAAGAATATCCTCCAAATATAGCCAGCATACTCATTTTTTTTTCTTTTTTGCTTATTTATTTTTGAGTGAATAATATTGTTGCTGCAGGCTGTTACCATACTTTCCAAACCCTTTATCAAGCTGCGTCACTAGGCAATTTCCCCCAGTGAAGACAGGAATAAGAGTATGTACCTCACGAGCTTGTCGTGAAGATCAAAGGGGACAATCTAGAGCAAAATGCTTAGCAGAGTGCCTGGCACGTAATAAGTAGCTCATGAAATGTTAGCTACTATTATTATGATTAGGGGAGGGTCTTAGATCCTTAGATAGCTATACATCTTCTCTGGGAGAAGTATCCTCTTTTCTGCAGAGAACAACCCAAAGAGAGATGTCTTAGTGCAAAGAGTATAGAGAATCTAGGGTAACTATAACCACTGCCAACCACTGCCTCCCATATCCTTGTCTTTGAGAATCCTGAACCTGCCAAAAACATCTTACAAATCTGTCTCAGTGTGGCACCCCAGGGACCAAGATTAATGAGAGTTTCTTGAGCCTTGAGGGCAAATTTTCTTTCAGGCAAGTGGTTGCCTTGGAGTTCTCTCCTTTCATTGTCAAGGTCTTGGCCTCCCTCCTCCAGGACTTTTAAAGTCTAGTTTCTGTCAGATGCACTTCGAAAATATGACCCTGGCCCATCATTCAACAAGCTCCGGGTACTTGTCCATTTTGTCTTGCAAGACAGACCTGGGCTTTCAGACTAGAGAATTCCGTATGTATAGGTAGAGGGGTCCCTCTGCTCTGAATGGTTTTTACTCCTGAAATCTTGTCACCACTCTTCATATACTGTTTCTACCCACCCTGTAGTGTCTAATCAGTAGGGTTAGTATCCAGTATGACCTGCAGAACATGGGTCAGAGAGTCAGTACACCATAAGGGTTAAGGAAGAACTGTGGTGATTTAGGGTTGGAGATGGAAACCAAGAATAGCTAACCTAGTCACGAATCCCCTGAAGATTTGAGTGTTTGGTGTATGGGCCATCCCAGTTGTGTTTCACATATCACTCTTCCCTCCCAGAATCCTATTAAATATCCCTCATTTTCAAGGCAGTTGCAACCGGCAAGACTTAACCAAATACACTGAACACAACACCACTCAGGAGAATTTTGCCAACTAACATTCTTAACTATAAAACACCATTGGCTATGGGTGAGTAGGGGGCAAGCCTGGACTCACTGCTTTGTCATTCACCCCTGTAAACCCTTTATTGGATGGCCCAGACTTGGATTTCTGACAGGAAGGGGTGTAGAGAACAGAAGCTCTATCGCCCAGCTTTCCAGGACTTGAAACCATCCCCCCATCCCACTTCATTTTCACAGGTGCACCTAAAAACTGCAGCCATGGCACCCCTGACCTGTGCCTTATTCCTTTAGCTATAATAATCCATCCTCCCACTCCCCCTTGCCTTTTCTCTCATATTAAGCTCTGTGGGAAACACAGGCGGAGTTGTTACCCAGGTAAGAGAGAGAGCAGCAGGAACTTCCTGCTGTTGGCAGGGAGATAGTATCAGCTGTGGGTCGTAGGACGTGTACTTCCGCTCTGGTGCCCCTGAAGTGCCTGGCTCAGGACCAGAGAGCCCGGGGGGCTCTGCTGTCGGGTGGTGGGCAGAGTGATGTTAACAAAGCGCTCAAACTGTGCTGTGTGATGATGACTCAGGAATCCCACGCACTCCCACGCTCCTGCTAGTCGCCACTTCCAGGAACGAAAATAGACCTCTGGTGCTAAGAGACAGCAGGCCTTTTATGTCTGCTCAGAAAAACAAGTCCAGCCCTAAGAACTATCCTGCTACTCGATACAATGGAATGGTATACAGCTATTAAAGATGCCAATTACGCACACTGTGCAGGTGGGAACCAGAATGTGAAATAATGGTACATGAAAACAGCAAAATAGGAAATAGGTACACATGCTGATCAAAACTATGGAAAACACATCGAAGAGTTCATCCCTAACGAAGCAAAGAGACTGAAGAGCACCACAGTCCTTTGAGTTTCCACCCTACCCCCCCCCGCCACAACACCTTTTATTATAATACACTTTTTAAAATTGTCATGCTGCTCATCCTAGGTTACTGAGGCACCTGCCTTTTAAGTGACACAGGAGTTAACTCTGCAGATCATTTGATTCAGGGAATAAAGAATTGAATGCTAAGGGGGCTGGTGCTTTAAAATGACTGGATCCTTCCTCTTCCCATGCCCCTTCTCAAGATCAGGGTACATTACCATTTCAGGTTTAGCACTCCAATGAGAAATTCCTTCAGAACATCTAGCCCACCAAACTCCAAGATGGGAGTTTAAGGAAACATGTATTTGGACCTCTCTTAAGTAGGGCTGCTGTGTTTTGAACTAAGCTAGCTTATACGGAGAGAAAGGAACTATTTTTTGATAGGCTGCCAGAAATTCCTTATTGAAAAAGAAATGCTAAATGCTCTCCCCCAGCCCCACCCCGTCACCTTGTGACTGGTAGTGCTTACAGTTAGCCAAACATCTAGCACATATCTGGGTGTCTGGATGAGCACTATTCTCTTTCTGGGGCCCTGGCCTCAACACCTGCCCAGACTTGGTTTTTCTAGAATTAGCTTCCAATCAGTATTAGTTTTTAAAAGACTATGTGTAGGGTTTAAAAAAAAACCTGTATTTTGAAATAATTTTAGATTTATGGAAGAGTTGTAAATATAGTCAAAGAGTTCCCATATACCCTTCACCCAGCTTCCCCTAACGTTAACACCTCATATAACTCCAGTACATTGATCAAAACTATGACATGAACATTAGCACAATTCTATTTACTAAGGCTTTATTCAGATTTCACCAGTTTTTCCACTAATGTCCTTCTTCTGTGCAGGATCCAACCCAGGATCCCATGCAGCGATTATAGTATATTTAGTTAAAAAAAAAACAAACAAAAAAACAAAACACAACACCTCTAGAAACAAGTTTCCTTTTAGGAGGTGGAACAGGTAAGCTAGTAGGTGTCTGGGCAATTTGTGATCCTGAGCTATTCTACCCAGAAGGGAACTCTATCACTTCTGTACCAAAGCCCTTAATTCATAACACCTCATCATGGTTATTTTCAGAAAATATGTCTTACATCAGCACTTCTCACAGCAGTACACAGGGATTTGACAAGTGGGTTATTTTAGCAACCAATATTATGAGGATGACAAAATGAGCGGGAAGGCCTTATCTGTTTCCTATGCGTCATTTTTTTTTCAAACTGTATTTAAACTTTTTACTAGAAGCTATAATATCTGACTGTAACACAAATGCTGAGAAACATCCACACCAACAGAGAAGGGACTCTTTCCAATATGTGTTTGCTTTTGTTTGCCTGAAATTAAGTATTGCAGTCTTACAGAAACCAAATTGATTATTTTGACTCGTTAATCTCAAGAGAGGAAAGGGAAAGCAGGCTATCACATCCATTTATTCCTTCAACAAATAATTGAATTGTTAGGAATAACTCCCCCCCCTTAATCCATGCCAACTATGCGCCAGGCAATTTGCAAAGTGCTTTACAAATATTGTTTCGCTGAATACGTCTCATGAAGTAAGTACTATTATTACCCTTCTTTTACAGCTAGAGGGGCAGGGAACAGAGGATTGAAGAGGTTATGTAACTTGCCCTAGGTCACACAGCAGGGAGTGATGGAGCCAGAATTCAAGGCTAGGTCAGGCTGATTCCAAAGCTGGTTGTCTTGGCCAGTATGCTATATTGCCACTCTGAGCACCTGCTACATTTCAGACACACTGCTGATGCTAGATAGAGATACAATAACTGAACACCCCTTATTCCCTCAAATCTTACAGTCCAGTTGGAGGAGAGTGACCATTAAATAGCTAAGTGACTGCCCTCTCTTCTCCTCCTCAATATTCCTTGTATTGGTTACAAGTAAAGGTGATCAGTAAATGCAAGCAGTGAATCTCAACAGCTTTATATATTTAAATTTCTTTTTTAGGTCCTCAGAGAAAACACCTCTCCCCTCTGTGTACCCTGAGGATCCCTAACAGTTAGGAATGGACTTGAGGAATTGACATGTTCCTCCATTTTGTGGCTCTGGGCTAGATGTCACCATTGCCCCCGCCACTCCAACATAGTCTCCTTTGACGAGAAACAATGGGAAATATAATGTGCAAATACACATAATGATGAAATCAAATCAGCTGATGGAAAATTTTAAAGTCTGGGACATAGTAATTATATTCCATTTCAACTGTCCTTTCGAACTTGCATTAACTGGTGAGCTCTAAGGGAGCTTCCATTGGTTCATGACTACTTTATGGCATGCCATTTTGAAATATATTTCTTAGAAAAATGGCAATGACCCTGTAAATTATAAACTGGCAACATGATTTTAAAAGTGATGGGCTGGAAGATTTAAACCTCAGCAACTGACAATCATTCTCTTCTCTCTCCCAACCTCCAATCAAATACCGTAACCCTGTGGTTTTCAACACTGGCTGCACATGGGAATCACTGGGGAAACTTCAAAATTACCAACACCTGTGACCCACCCCAGCGATTGTGATGATTTCATTGACCTGGGGTGTGGCCTGGGTTTTGGAAGTTTTAAAAGATCCCCAGGGGATTTTAATGTGCAAACAAGTTCAGGAACCACAACCTTAATTGGAGGATCATAACCCTGGCTGAATATTAGAATCACCTTTGGAGAATCTTTTAAAAATCCAGTTGCTTGGGCCACATCCCAGACCAATTAAATTAGAAGATCTGGGGGTAGTGCCCAAGTCCCAGGAACCAGGATTTTTTGAAGATCTCCCAGAGGAGTCCAATGTGCAGCCAAGACTGGGAAGCACAGCTGTAGGTGCAACTCCACACCCGCAATAAGGGCAAAGGCAAAATTTGCACTCAGAGGTTCAGCAACTCTAAGAGGTGCCTAATGAGAAGCAGCCAGTTCTAGAAGCCAGGTAGAAAGCAGGCTGGGACCAACCCTTAGAACAACTGTCTTAGTTTAATATTAAAATAAGATCACTTTTCTCTTGCCACGTATGAGGGTCAACTTTAAGGCTTGTCTAGGATCACTAGTATCTGATGGCATCAAAGCCCTACTCTCTACTACACCCACCAAAATCACTGCAGAAAGAATGGGAAAGAAAGTGCTTTAAAGGGATGAAAACCTTTGCAAAGGACTGCAAACCAGTGTTCAGAGACTCTGCATGTATGTAGACAAGGAGGAAGCAGAAAAGCAAGCTATTTGGCCTATATATTTCCCAACTAGTTAGTTTTTATCTGCAACTTGATGTGCATTTTTACTCATCAAGCCAAACGCTGGGCTTGGAGGAAAAAAAAAAAACCCCATGCCATGATTCTCATCCTTACCTTACATTAGAGTCATCTGGGGAGCTTTTAAAATAATGATGCTAGGGCCACACCCAAGGAGAATTAAATCAGAATCTCTGAAGGGCTGATGCCCAGGAATCTGTTTTAAAAGGTTCCCAAGTGGAAAGGTGAGGGAGAGGGATAAACTAGGAGGTTGGGATTAACATATACACACTACTATATATAATCAACAAGGACCTACTCTATAGCACAGGGAACTCTACTCAATATTCTGTAATAACCTAAATGGGAAAAGAATCTGAAAAAGAAGATATATGTAAAACTAAATCACTTTGCTGTACACCTGAAACTAATATAACACTGTGAATCAACTATACTCGAATATAAAATAAAAAGTTTAAAAAATACATACCTTAAATAAAAATACTTTTAAAATAAAAATCACTTAAAAATGCTAAAAAAAAAAAAAAAAGGACTGCAGGTGATTCTAATGTTGCCAACTGTAAAACAAAGAATGTTGCCTGCCATTCAGTTCTACCTACAGTACACCCTGAAAGGAATTCAGGAAGAAGATCAGGAATGACATACTCTGCTTTGGGAAAACAGGCAGAACAGGCCCTCAGATAGTTACATATTTTCAGGAAAACTTTTTATGAACCCAGATTGTTGTATCTTCCCATACTTAGAAAAGCACCAGGGACTTCCCTGGTGGTGCAGTGGTTAAGAATCCACTTGCCAATGCAGGAGACACGGGTTCAATCCCTGGTCTGGGAAGGTCCCACATGCCGCAGAGCAACTAAGCCTGTGCCCCACAACTACTGGGCCTGCACTCTAGAGCCCGTGAGCCACAACTACTGGGCCCATATGCCACAACTACTGAAGCCCATGTGCCTAAAGCCTGTGCTCCCAAACAAGAGAAGCCACTGCACTAAGAAGCCTGCGCACTGCAACGAAGAGTAGCCCCTGCTCCCCACAAGCAGAGAAAGCCTGCATGCAGCCATGAAGACCCAACACAGCCAAGGAAAGAAGGAAGGAAGGAAGGGAGGGAGGGAGGGAGGAAGGAAAGCACCAAAATCATTAGCTAAGATATTTGTTCCTCGTGACTAGCAGCAACCTTCTACCAAGATGTGTGCTTGGCTTGCATGTATCCCCTTCTCCAAAATAACATACATGCTGACCTCCTCACCTCATCTTTTTGGAGCAGTTCCTCAGAGCTCTCTGACAGGCTGTCTCCCGGGCTTTAGTCCTCACTAAGTCCCCAAATAAAACTGAACTCACAGCTCTCACACTGCATGTTTTTATTTCAGTTGACACAACCAAGGCTGAGAATTGTCACTCTAAACCAGTGGTTCTCAAACTTCAGTGTGCATCAGAATCACCTGGAAAGCACATTAAATAAAACACAGATAGCTGGGCCTCACCCTCAGAGGTTCTCATCCAATTAGGGTGGAACCTGAAAGTCTGCATTTCTAACAAGCTCCTAAGTGATGACCATTCTGTTGGTCCAGGGACCACACCGTGAAAGGTAGAGCCCCAAGTGGACCACTGGTTCTCAGCCTTGGCTGCACGTGAGAATCACTGGGAGGCATTTTAAACATACTGATGCCTGAACCCCTCCCTAAACCAATTAAATTGGAATGTCTGAGGCCCAGGGATCAGGATTTTAAAGGTGATACTAATGTGCACTGAAGTTTGTGATCCACTGCCCTAGACCTAGATATTTTACAGCTGGAAGAGATCATTTAGTATAAACCCTTAAATTTCCTGAGAATTTAGAGCTACTTTAGCTACTATTGGTCCACACGTCCCAATCCCAATTTCCACTATTCTTCCGTAATCATTACCACGTATTGACAATGTGAATTGTAAATCAACTGTACTTCAATGAAATTTAAAAAATGATAATAAAAGACAATATGGCCAATTTAGGGTGACCAACTTGTCCTGGTTTGTTTAGGACACTCCTGGTTTTAGCACTGAAAGTTACAGTTTCCGAGTAAATCAGGACAGTTGTCACCGTAGTAATGTTTTACAGCTCACAGACTGGAATACAGTACTACTAGATTTTGCTTCTAACATCCAGCATCCAGATCTTGGTCTCTAAATACCATTCCCCACTTGGAACCAGGGCTCCTTGAAAATGGCTGATTCCAGGACTAGCGCAGAAAAATGTATGGGTGAGCCTAGGACTCTTCTGTCAGAATCTAAGGAAGCGCTCAAAGACTCATGGAAGCATGTCAAAAGGACTAAAGGGACTCCCACTGCTCAAACCGGAGAAAATTTGAGCATTACAAAGAAAATGACTGAACTGAATGTAAAACACTGAATTTACATTAAGAAAAACATTGAATTAAGTGAATTTCAAAAAATAAACAAAACTACTTCTCTACTATTGGAAGTAACTATTACATGAAAATTGGTATTTGAGGGGAAAGAATTAGGTCTTTACCTGGCCTTTCTGGTTCATATCCTCTAGATGAGAGAAAGCTCATCTTTGCAGAAGAATGCCAGAGCCAGGAAGCATAGACTGGATGGCAGAATTAGGAAATCACCATTTTGCAACCCCCAATTAAATCACAAAGTCAGGAAATACATTTTAAAAATTCGAACAGCAAATTACCGCGTCAGGAAACAGTGATTGATGGATGCTGAAATTGTTAGATGAGAGGTTATTGGGGAACAGGACAGTCACATGGTATCAAAGTAACACCGTAGTTTTCTTGTTAATTAGGAAGAGAAATTTAAAAGTACATGGAGACTTCTGAGGGCCACCACCTTAACCATCACCTTTACTAAGAGTGGACAACTGGAACTTCCTAGGTGGCGCAGTGGTAAAGAATCTGCCTGCCAATGCAGGGGACACGGGTTTGAGCCCTGCCCTAGGAAGATTCCACATGCCACGGAGCAACTAAGCCCATGCGCCACAACTATTGACCCTGTGCTCTAGAGCCCGTGAGCCACAACTACTGAGCCCATGTGCTGCAACTATTGAAGCCCACGCGCCTAGGGCCTGTGCTCCACAACAAGAGAAGCCACTACAATGAGGAGCCTGCGCACCACAATGAAGAGTAGCCCCTGCTCGCAGCAACTAAGCGGGAGAGAGGCGGCCTTTCCGATCACGGCCAAACACCCTGCTGCTTGACTTTGCTTGCTTGCGGGCTAACCTCTGTGAGGGAAAGGCCGTCTTTTCCCCGAAACACAAGTACCTGGCCATGCATTGCTAGGTGCTCCTGCTCCAACGCTGTCCTTTGCAAATGCGACCATCTCCTTGTAGCCTCCACGTAAGCTGCCTTTGTTAGGCCACAAGAGGCAGAAAGCAGGTTGCAGGAAACTTGCCCATTGAGGACCTTGCCCTTGAATATGCTTTGCAAGGAGACATGGAGCCCTCGGGTCCACAGCTTTTTCCAATGGGGAACAACGAGTGCTGGGAACCTCGGTTCTGGCTCCAAGGCAGCCTGCCGCGCAGGTGCACATGGAGTGGGCTTGGTTGGTAGAGCACAGCCCTCAGCAGGGCTCTCCAGTGTGTCTATCCAGATAGCCCCCTGCTTTGAACCGGCCTCAGGAATGCAGGTCTAGGGAGCCTTCCCCTCCCTGCTTGCCTCTCCGGGGGACCACCTTGGAGAGGCCTGCTCCAAACTCGGTGTTTGGCCTTCATACTGAGATCTCCTCCCTGAGCTCTCTAGCTCTCCCAACAAGTGGCAAGTGCACCCAGTGGCACCACTCCAGACAGTCTCATTGAGCAATTGGAGGCCAGGCCTAGTCCCCGTGTCCCCTTGGGCTCTCTAGGCCTTTGCCTCCCTTAGACCCTACACTGCATGCTGACCCCCTGGAGTGCAAAGAGTCTTCTTGGAAGGGCCAGTGTGTGGCATGTGTCTTTTGGTGGCTCCGAGAGTGCCTCCAAAGAGGCTGGCTGATAAGGGGATGACTAGGGTTGAGAGGATAATCAGCATTCTGCGTCCAGGACTGCGGGTTAGCTGTGGCTTCCAAGCCGCCTGCATAGCACCCATGCGGCCGTTTCCTCTTCCCTGTGGGAAAGACTCCCCGAGCAGTTAGGAGGCTAGCAGAAAGACACAGGTGCTTTCCATTCCTTGATAGCACCTCAGCCGACAGCCCTCGCTCTCTGACTGGTGAATTTGCAACTTCACCAGAGGCCTCCCAGGGAGCTGCCCCATCCCCATCCAGAAAGGAAACCGGCCGTTTGCAAGAAAACTCAGGCAGAGAAGTCTTGCCAGGGGAGAGGTTTGCAGAATTATCCCACGCTTCAGTCCACACCCTCTTCCATGGGGAACCCGAGGTGTCCCAAATCTCTCCCACGCTTCAGAACACTCTCCCTCACCAGGGAGCCTTGCAGTCACCACTGGGTGCCAAAGCGTGTTCCAGGCAGGCATCTCTCCATGGAGAGAAAGGCTTCCCAGCTAGCAAGCTACCGCAGGAGCATTGCTAGAGTACGGGTGTGAGTTTCCGGGGGGTCGCCTTGAGGGAGGCTCCTGGAGCTGCATGGACGAAAACACCGTGTTGAGCACACACCCGGGCAAGACTTACCAGACGTCTCAGGACCTCAAGCAGATCATGGCAGATGCCTCCTGCCTGCACTCAATGGACAGGTTGCCCTGTGCATTGCCAGGGAGGCCCTGGCCAGTCAGAGGGTCCTGTGGGCCCACCTACAACCTTCTCCCTTCTAGGCCATACACAGATCCTCTCCATAGCTCCATTGTGTGTGGCTATTCCCAGGGTGTGGTCTGTGCTTCTCTTTCACTGCTTGGAACTTGCAGACCCCCAGACTGTGTGTGTCTGCATTCAGAGTTGGGCCTGATGGCCAGCAGTCATTCCCTTATTGCAAAGCGGGAGAGAGGCAGTCTTTCCGATAATGGCCAAACACCCTGCTGCTAGACTTTGTTTCCCTGCGGGAAAACTTCTGTGAGCGAAAGGCCTTCTGTTCCCCAAAACGCAAGCACCTGGCCATGCATTGCTAGGTGCTCCTGCTCCAACGCTGTCCTTTGCAAATGCGTCCGTCTGCTGTAGCCTCCAGGTGAGCTGCCTTTGGAAGCCCACAAGAGGCAAGAAGCAGGTTGTAGTAGACTTTCTAATTGAGGGTCTTGCCCTTGAATATGCTTTGCAAATAGGCACGGAGCCCTCGGGTCCACATCTTTTTCCAATGGGGAACAACGAGTGCTGAGGACCTCTGTTCTGGCTCCAAGGCAGCCTGCTGCTCAGGTGCACGTGCAATGGGCTTGGTTGGAAGAGCACAGCCCTAAGCACGGCTCTCCAATGTGTCTAGCCAGATAGCCCCCGGCTTTGTACAGGCCCCAGGAATTCAGGTCTAGGGAGCCTTTCCCCTCCCTGATTGCCAATCCGGGTGACCACCTTGGAGAGGCCTGCTCCAAACTCCGTGTTTGGCCTTCACACTGAGATCAACTCCCTGACCTCTCTAGCACTCCCAACAAGTGGCAAGTGCACCCGGTGGCACCACACCAGACAGTCTCACTGAGCATGGCTAGGCCAGATGTAGTCCCAGTGTCCCCTTGGCCTCTCTTGGCCTTTATCTCTCTTAGGCCCTCCACTGCATGCCGACCCCCTGGGGTACAAGGAGTCTTCTGGGAAGGGCCAGTGTGTGGCATTTGTCTTTTGGTGGCTCCGAGACTGCCTCCACAGTGGCTGGCTTGCAAGGGGAACAGTAGTGCTGAGAGGAAAATCATCATTCTGCGTCCATGGCAGCGGGCAACTGTGGCTTCCAAGCTGCCTGCGTTGCACCTATGCAGCCGTCTCCTCTTCCCTGTGGGAAAGACTCCCTGAGAAATTAGGAGTCTAGCTGAAAAACACAGCTGCTTTCCATTCCTTGCTAGGACCTCATTGGAGAGCCTTCGCTCTCTGACTGATGCATTTTCAACTTCCCCAGAGGCCTCCCAGGGAGCTGCCCCAACTCGATCCAGAAAAGAAACCAGCCGTTTGCAAGTAAACTCAGGCAGAGAAGTCTTGCCAGGGGAGAGGTTTCCTGAATCATCATATGCTTCAGTTCACACCCTTTTTCATGGGGGAAGCCAGGGTGTCCCAAATCTCTCCCAGGCTTCAGAACACCCTCCAGCAGCAGGGAGGCTTGCGGTCACCGTTCGGTGCCAAGCAGTGTTCCAGGCAGGCAGCTCTCCATGGAGAGAAAGGCTTCCCAGCTAGCACACTGCCTCAGCAGCATTACTGGAGTGAGGGTGTGATTTCCCAGGCTGTCGACTTGAGTGAGGTTCCTGGAGCTGCATGGATGAACACCTCATGCTAAGCACGCACCCAGGCAAGACTTACAAGATATCTCAGGACCTAAAGCATATAATGGGAGATAGCTACTGCCTGCACTCAATGGACAGGTTGCCCTGTGCATTGCGAGGGAGACCCTGGCAAATCAGAGGGTCCCATGGGCCCACCAACAGCCTTCTCCCTCTTAGGCCATGCACAGATCCTCTCCAAAGATACGTTGTGTGTGGAAGTTCCCAGGATGTGGCCTGTGCTTCTCTTTCACTGCTTGGAACCTGCACACACCCAGACTGTGTGTGTCTACATTCAGAGTGGGGCCTGATGGCAAGCAGTCATTCCCCCACTGTAAAGCGGGAGAGAGGCAGCTTTTCCGATCAGTGCCAAACACCCTGCTGCTAGGCTTTGCTTCCCTGCAAGCTAACCTCTGTGAGGGAAAGGCTGCCTGCTCCCCGAAACGCAAGCATCTGGCCTTGCATTGCTAGGTGCTCCTGTTCCAACACTCTCCTTTGAAAATGCAATCTTCTCCTTGCAGCTTCCAGGTCAGCTGCCTTTGGAAGGCCACAAGAGGCAGGAAGCATGTTGCAGTTAACTTGCTCATTGAGGGCCTTGCACTTGAATATGCTTTGCAAGGAGGCAAGGATCCTTTGGGTCCACATCATTTTCCAATGTGGAGCAACGAGTGCTGAAGAGCTCTGTTCTGGCTCCAAGGCAGCCTGCCGCACAGGTGCATGTGGAATGGGCTTGGTTGGTAGAGCATAGCCCTAAGCAGGGCTCTCCAGTGTGTCTAGCCAGATAGCCCCCTGCTTTGTACATGCCCCAGGAATGCAGGTCTAGGGAGTCTTTCCCCTCCCTGCTTGCGCATCTGAGTGACCACTGTGGAGAGGCCTGCTCCAAACTCGGTGCTTTGCCTTCATGCTGAGATCTCCTCCTTGAGCTCTCTAGCACTCCCAACAATTGGCAATTGCACCTGTTGGCACCTCACCAGACAGTCTCACTGAGCATGGCTAGGCCAGGCCTATTCCCTGTGTCCCCTTGGCCTGTCTTGGCCTTTTCCTCCCTTAGGCCCTACACTGCATGCTGACCCCCTGGTGTGCAAGGAGTGCTCTGGGAAGCGCCAGTGTGTGGCATATGTCTTTTGGTGGCTCCAAGACTGCCTCCACAGAGGCTGGCTTGCAGGTGGAACAGTAGTGCTGAGAGGAAAATCAGCATTCTGCGTCCACGGCTGTGGGCTAGCTCTGGCTTCCAAGCTGCCTGCATAGCACCTATGCAGCCGTCTCCCTGAGAACTTAGGAGTCCAACTGAAAGACGCAGGGTGCTTTCCATTCCTTGCTAGGACCTCACCCGACAGCATTCGCCCTCTGACTGGTTAGTTGGCAACTTCCCCAGAGGCCTCCCAGGGAGCTGCCCCATCCCCATCCAGAAAGGAAACCAGCCGTTTCCAAGCAAACTCAGGCAGAGAAGTCTTGCCAGGAGAGAGGTTTGCAGAAAGATCCCTTGCTTTAGTCCACACCCTTTTCCAGCTCCATTTATCAGTGCGCCACAATAGTTGGTTTCACCATGGAAGAGTCCTCTTATCTCTCATAGGGGACTCTTCTAGTTCATATTGCTCTGATAACTAGAGAGTAGGGTGCTGCTCTTCTCCCCAAAATACCACCTGTCTGAGATTGGGAAACATACTTTCCTTCATAATACATACAAATAAACACAGTGAATTATGTAGTATAGGTTGTAGGAGGGGTATGTTTACGTGAAGGAACAAGATAAACCTCCAGTGGAACCACTAGGGAAAGTGAAGGCAAGCAATTTGCGTGAGAAAGTGTTAAAGATAATGTTTATAAAAATGCTCTGTGAACTCAGGAGACTAATGAATGAAAGCAGTGAGACGTTTAACAAGAAGTTAGTATATATTTTAAAAATCAAGCAGAGCTGAAGAATACAGTAACTGAAATTTAACAGAAAAAAAGAAAAAGTACAAAATCACCAGTGGATTACATAAGACAGAACAGATCAGCTAACCAGAAGACAAAATAATGGAAATCACTGAAGCTGAAACAAACACACAAAAAAGAATTTAAAAATGAAGACAGTTTAAAAGATTTCTGGAACTATGTCATGCATACTGAAATTCACAATATAGGGGTCCCAGAAGAAGTAGAGAGACAGAGAACTTGGAAGGGATCTTATTTGATGTGATAGTAGCTGAAAAGTTCCCCAAAATAGGAAAGGAAATAGACATCCAGTTTCAGGAATAACATGGAGTCCCAAACAAGATCAATCTAAAGAATTTCACACCAAGATACATTGAAATTAAAATGCAAAATGTAAAGATAAAGAGAAAAGTCTAAAAGCCAGAAGTGAAAAGCAACTAGTTATATAAAATGGAAATCCCACAAGATTGTTACTTGACTTTTCAACATAAACTTTGCGCACCAGAAGGGAGTGGAATAATATATTTAAAGCGATGAAAGAAAAAAAAAGTATAACCAAGAATAGCCACCAGGGCTATCATTTGGATTTGAAGGAGAAACAAAAAGTTTTACAGAAAAGCAAAAGCTAATGAAATTCAGCACCATTATATCAGCCTTATAAATTTTGTTAATGGACTTTTCTAAGGAGAAAAGAAAGGAACACAGATAGAAATATAAAATTCAAAAAGAGTTCACATTGGTAAAGGCAAACATACAATAAAAGTTGTAGATCAACAATATATAAAACTAATAGAAAGATTAAAAGAACATATCCACAACTAGAAGTTAAGGGATACACAATACAAAATATATAAAATATGATGTCAAACTTTAAATGGTGGGTGGGTTGTAAAATGCAGGTTTGTTTAAATTTGAACTTAAGAGATCATCAACTTAAAATATTCACATTATCTATATCTATCTATCTATTTATCTATCATCTACAATCTATCTATCTAAATATTGTTATATATATATATGCCTCATGGGAACCATTACCAAAAAGTCTATAATAAATATACATGCAAAATAAGAAACTAATCAAAACAAAATAGTAAAGAAGAAATCACAAGGTAAAAGAAGAAAACAAGGAGAAAAGAAGAAAAAAGAACTACAAAAACAACCCCAAAACAAATAACAAATGACAATAAATACATACCTATCAATAAATAATGTAAATCTACTAAATGATCCCAACAATAGACCTAAAGTGGTCAAATAATTAAAAAATTATATATATACAATTAAAATTGTATGTATATGTAATTATATATTATAAAATTATTAAAATAAAGCTATTATATAATATAAATATTATAAATATTTATATTAGTGTATAACATTTTATTAAATATATATGTTATATGTATACTGCCTAAAGAGAACCACTTCATATATAAAGACACACACAGCCTGAAACTGTGAGAATGGAAAAAGGTATTCTATGCAAATGGAAATGAATAAAAATCTTGGGTAGCAATATTGAGACAAAATAGACTTTAAAACAAAAACTAACAAGGGAAAATAAGCACATTACAACAATGATGAAGAACCCATCCAGTAAGAAGCCACAACAAGTGTAAATATATATGCACCTAACATAGGTGCACCTAAATTTACAAAGCAAACATAAAGGGAGAAATTGATAATAACATAATAATAGTAAGGAACTTTCACATCCACTTCCATCAATGGACATATTGTGCAAAAAGAATACAATAAGAAAACAGCATTATTAAATGATGCTTCTTAGATCAGATGAACTTAATTGATATATACAGCACATGCCACCCCAAAGCAACAGAATCCACATTCTTTTCAAGGGTACATGTATGATTTTCTGTGTTAGATCACATGCTAGTTTGCATGACAAATCTCAGTATATTTAAGAAGACAAATCATATCAAGCAACATTTCCAACCACAACACTATGAGACTAGGCATCAACTACAAAGGAAAAAAATCCTGCCAAACATGAGGAGGCTAAATAATGTGCTACTAAACAAGCAAAGGATCACTAACAAAAGAAAAGAGTAAATAAAAAAAGTCTGGAGACAAGTGAAAATGGATACACAACAAATCAAAATTTATGGAATCCAGCAAAAACACTTCTAAGAGCAAAATTTTTAGCATATAAGCCTACCACAGGAAACAAGAAAATTCTCAAATAAACAAACTAACCTTGCACTTAAAGGAACTAGAAAAAAGAACAAACAGAATACAAGCCAGTAGAAGAAAAAAAATCATAAACTCAGAGCAGAAATAAATGAAATAGAGATAAACAAATAGAAAGGATTAATAAAATCAAGAATTGAGTTTTTGAAATCATAGACAAAATTGACAGAACTTTATGCAGACTCATTAACAATTATAGAGAAAGCCCAAATCAGCAAAATCAAAAATGAAAAGTAGAAGCTAAAACTGACACAACAGAAATACAAAGGATTGTAAGGTATTACTACAAACAATTATACGCTAATAATGTAGAGGAAATGGATAAATTCCTAGAGCTTTAAAATTGTCAAAGACTAAATCAGAAAGGAATATAAAATGTGAACAGACCAATTACCAGCAATAAAATTGAATCATTAATTTAAAAATTCCCAACAAATGAAAGGTCAAGACAAGATGGCTTCACAGGTGAATTCTACCAAACAATTAGAGAAGAGATTACACTTATCCCTCTCAAACTATTACAACAGATTGCAGATGAAGAAATACTTTCAAATTCATTCTACCAGGTCAGGATCATCCTGACCAAAACCAAACAAAGACACCCCCACCACACACACACACACAATTACAGGCCAATATCACTGATGAACATATATGCAAAAATCCTCAAAAATATTAGCAAACAAAATTCAACAACACATTAGAATGATCATACACCATGATCAAGTAGCATTTATCCTGGTGATGAAAGAATGGTTCAGTATCCACAAATCAATCAATGTGACACAGCATATTAACAAATTGAGGAATAAAAATCATATGAACATCTCACTAGATGTAGGAAAACCTTTTGAAAAATTCAACATTTATTTATGATAAAAACTCTCAACTCAGTGGGTATAGAGAAAAGATAATTCAATATAATGTAGAATACATATGACCAGCCTACAGAAAACATCATATTCAATGGTGAAAAGTTGAAAATATTTCCTCTTAGAACAGGAGCAATACAAGGATGCCCAGTCTCACCACTTTTATTCAACATAGCATTGGAAGTTCTAGCCACACCAATCATAACAGAAAAAGAAATAAAAGGACTCCAAATTGGAAAGGAAAAAAATAAAACTTGTCAATGTTTGCAGATGACATGATACTGTGTATAAATAATCCTAAAAATGCCACCAAAAATTATTGGATATTATCAATGAATTTAGTAAAGTTGCAGGATAAAAAAATTAATATGCAGAAATCTATTGCAGTTCTATACACTAACAATGAACTATCAGAAAGAGAAATTAAGTAAACAATCCCATTTAAAATTGTATTAAAAGAGTAAAATACCTAAGAATAATTCTAACTAGGGAGGTTAAAAGAATTGTACCTGGAAAATTATCAGATGCTTTTGTCAGAAGTTGAAGACAGAAAAAAATGGAAATGTATACCATGCTTATGAATTGGAAAATTTAGTATTTTCAAAATGACCATACTCTCCTAGCACATCTACAGATTCAATGCAATCCTTATTAAATTACCAATGGTATTTTTTGCAAGAATATAACAGATAATTCTAAAATGCATATGGACATACAAAAGACCCTCAAATAGCCAAAATAATCTTTAGAAAGAAGAACAAAATTGGAGGTATCACTCTCCATTATTTCAAAATGTACTACAAAGTTACAGTAATCAAAAGAGTATGGCACTAGCACAAAATAGACACATAGATCAAACGGAATAGAGTAGAGACTCCAGAAAAAACCCGACACAATTATGGTCAATTAATCTATGGCAAACTAAGAAATAATACACAATGGGGAAAATACTGTCTCTTCAACAAATGGTGTTGGAAAACCTGGATGTGCAACACCATACACAAAGTAAAGTCAAAATGGAATGAAGATTTAAATACAAGACCAAAACAGTAACATTCCTAAAAGAAAGCATAGACTTTACCCCCCTTTCATTCAGTTTTTTTTGTTTGTTTGTTTGTTTGTTTTTGGATCTGTCCCCTCAGGCAAGGGAAACTAAAGCATAAATAAACATTGGACTGTGTCAAACTAGAAATATTTTGCACAGCTAAGGAATCTCAACAAAATTGAAAAGATGTCTACTGAATGGTAGAAGATGTGTACAAACTATATATCAGATAAGAGATTATTAATATTCAAATAATAAAAAGAACTCATACAACTCAACAGAAAGAAAAAGAAAGAAAGAAAGAAAGAAAATAAAACCAAACAAACAAGACAAAACCTCCTGACTAAAAACATAGGCAGAGGACCTGAATAGACATTTTCCCAATGAAGATTTATAGATGGCCAATAGACACATGAGATGCTCAACATCACTTATCATTGGGGAAATACAAATAAAAATCACAATGGAATATCACTTCATATCTCTCAGAATGACTATTATCAAGAAGACAAGAAATAACATGTTGAGAAGGATGTGGAGAAAAGGGAATACTTTTGCTCTGTTGATGGGAATGTATATTGGTGCAGCCACTACGGAAAGGGGAAATTGGAGGAAAGTGTTCAAAAGGTACAAACTTCCCATTGTAAGATAAGTAGTAGGGATGTACTGAGGCAGAAAATCTTATATTAATGATATTAGTTGATCTGGTTTTGTACATGTTTTTTCTCCTTGCTTAGTTTCTCAGGTACATTAGGTTGATGACTAGGTTTTATCTCAGGGTAAGGTTTTGAAAACAGGTTCAAAGAAATAATAATGGCAAGGTAAATACAATGCCGTGACTAAAATTTTGAGTCATAGTTTCTAAACTGGGCAAAAAGGAAGAATATACAAGAGAAGATTAAGTAACAGAATATATGAAGGTAATGAACTTGATGCCCCTATGCATTTTAATAAGTGTAGCACAGGTTGCTTGGACAACCTAGTTACAGAACAGCAAGTTGTCATTAAGGACTAAGTGTTTGATTTCATGACTTCAGAGGAGAAAATATTTATTTTGGTGATAAGTACTATGGAAGGACCTAAAAGTAAGTGAGGTGGATGAAAGTGAATTTGGAGTGGGTATCTGGGAGCTAGATGACAGATGTTAGATTCTCAGGAAATAAACCTAAAATGATGCCAGATATTGGAGGGGACATGACTACTGAACACTTAGGGCTAAATGAGGGGAGGAGGTGGTGATAAGCAGGCCTGCAGGTGATTGCTCTGAAGAGGGTAAGTGGGTTAATGCTAGATGAACCCTAAAGGAGCACAGATTTTTGCTCAGGTGAAAGCACTTAACGATCTGGACACAGGAACAGGAAACTCGCTGGACCCTGATTTTACTTCTAGGTCCATAGGTGAATGGATTTTAAGGGGAAAATTTCAACTTAACACCATAGAAAGAAAACGGTGTCTTTAGGATACTCTGGGAAAAAATTATGTTAAAAAGATAGAGGGAAACTTTGAAGAAGAGGATAAGGATACAAAGGGGTTAATGATTATTGGTTACAAAGATCTCAGTGGAAGTGTCTGGGAGGGAAGGGAAGGTTTGAATAGTATGAGGAATAGAATTGGGAGAATTTAGGATATAACAGATGACAAGAGAGACCTGTATTTTGGCAATAATAGTAGTTGACAGGGATATAAGGCTTGGTGGACAGTTTAGAATATGTTATAACAAAAGCACATAAATTTAATATAATTCTAAATTTCTTCCAGCTGATACTCAGTTTTGTTTGTTTGTTTTTATCAAGAAAGTTTCTGTGATTTATTTTATAAAGAACCATTTTATCTAGCACGTGCTTTAGACAACCCTTGAGGCAATAAGCCACAATAGGCTACAGTGTTTCCAAACTTAGGTAGCCAGTATATTCATTCAAACATAAAAAGTTGAGTGATTTTTTTTTCTACGTTGAAAAATTCTCCAAATTCAATATGACACAATATTCAACTTAAGATATTAACCAGCTTATAAAGCTATCATCTTTGATAAGTCTATATTTTTAAACACCCATTAAGATAATTGTACTAAAGCCAAAGTATTAAAAACTTGATTAAGGGACTTCCCTGGTTGCACAGTGGTTAAGAATCTTCCTGCCAATGCAGGGGATACGGGTTTGATCTCTGGTTCAGAAATATCCCACATGCTGCAGAGCAACTAAGCCCATGTGCCACAATTACTGAAGCCCATGTACATACAGCCCGTTCTCCACAACAAAAGCCACCACATGGAGAAGCCCTAGCAATGAACAGTAGCTCCCTCTTGCTGCAGCTAGAGAAAGCCTGCATGCAGCAATAAAGACTCAACACAGTCAATTAATTCATTAATTTAAAAAAACTTGAGTAACTATACGGAAGATGCATAAATTTGAAATCTGTATGTGATACAATCTGACTTACAGAATGATCAAAGAATTGAGCACTAAACATACCAAAGATGAAAAAGCACATAGGCCTGAAATGATGCATTTTCAGTAAAGCCAATCAATCAAACAAGTTTGTTCTCTGGGCTATTACAATTCACCTGTCTTTTTATGCTTCTCAATAATGTTCTCTTATTTTCTTTCTTTTAATCCCTCATTTTGCTCTCAATTTTCCCAATTCACTCCCTTCTTGACTGCATATTTCAATTGCAGTAGAAGGCTGTTTCAGAAAAATTCCAATTGTACCTTCTAACCAAATTTATCAGTTGCAGTTAGAATTAGCAAAAACTGAATTCTGACTACAGTTAGTCCCTTGGTGCAGTATTTTGGGGTGAATTTTGAATCCGATGAACCTGGGTTTAGGTGCCATCCCTGTGATTTACTATGTGTGTGATATTGCAAAGTTATTTGAACTCTTATGGCCTCAAATATTGAGCATCCTTGTTGGTAAATAGGATGGTGATGTTGATTACAAAGTGCTATTGGAAAGAATCAAATGAGGCTTTGCATATGAAATGCCTTACACAATGCCAAAGTATGTTCAAAGAACAGCTATTACCTGATCACTTACAGTGTCATATCTGTTGTTAAGAAAACACCATTCATAAACAACATTTACATTGTTCAGCTCTCTTCTATTCAAAATCCAGTGAACATTTAACTTAAGAAGGAATTGCTTTAAAATTTAGGCTTATTTTCATCTTTATTTTGAAAATACTCAAGTACACAATGCCTCTAGAATGGTAAAACTTCTAGGAAGCCAAATTATAAAATTGAGTTTGCCCATCAAATCCATTTGAAGAAAAAGAAGCATTTATTAGAAATGAAAATGTGAAAGAAAGAAGCAATGAGAAGTCAATGCTTGTAGAAGCATGGTTAAGATGGCTTTTGATTATCATTGGTGAAATACATGTGTGAAGATAACAGGATCTCTTTGGCTCCATCATAGTGCAAATGAATAGGAGTTGGGGAAACAACTGGGGAGAACATGTTGTTGAATGGATAGGTAATTGATTAACTGATGGATTAAGTAACTCAAGTGGCTGTGCCTAAAATACTCAAGGAACTGACTAGATATATATCCCCATCCTCATATCATGCCTCAGGTTCTGCCCACCAAAACCCAATGAGTCAGGCCCTGATTAATTTTAAAAAATCCTGAAGCTTAGAAAGGGCTTATGTGTTGCCTATATCACAAAATTAGAAATAAATAGAACTGAGATTCAACTAGGTATTCTGACTTCCACTCTAAATTACTTCTATCTTTACCAAGATAGCAAAGCAAGAGTGATGAGTTCAGACATGATAAGCTATCATAATTTGAAAAGATATATGTACCCCAATATTCATTGCAGCACTATTTACAATAACCAGGCCTTGGAAGCAACCTAAATGTCCATCAACAGAGGAATTGATAAAGGAGATTTGTTACATATATACAATGGAATATTACTCAGCTATTAAAAAAAGGACAAAAAATGTCATTTGCAGCAACTTGGATGGACTTAGAGATTGTCATACTGAGTGAAGTAAGTCAAACAAAGGCAAATATCATATGCTATCACTTATATGTGGAATCTTAAAAAAAAAGGCTACAGGTGAACTTGTCTACAAAACAGAAATAGAGTTACAGATGTAGAAAATAAACATTGTTACTAGGGGGTAAGGGGGTAAGGGATAAATAGGAAGATTGGGATTGACACATACACACTACTACATATAAAATAGATAACTAATAAGGACTTACTATATAGCACAGGGAACTCTACTCAATACTCTACAATGGTCTATATGGGAAAAAAATCTAAAAAGAGTGAATACATGTATATGTATAACAGATTCACTTTGCCCTACACTTGAAACTAACAACATTATAATTCAACTATACCTCAATAATTTCTTTTTAAAAAACATTTTCTTTGCAGAAATTATAAACAACAAAAATCAATAAATAATCATATAAAGTAGATAATTTAAGCTATACTGGATTAAAAAGCAAAAATTAGGTATAAAACTCCAATTTGAGACATCCATGGTAAATATGTATTTTCCTCTTGCTCAATGGCATTTTCTCCTCTGGGTGTATGTAAACATAATTTATTATAATTTAATCAGTATTTATACTTGCTTTAATCAATCTATATTTTGTTAGAAAAGAGCATGTTTGGTTGAACTGGGTTCCTTTATTTCTATGCTATTCATTGTAACAACTGTCCTACAATGTTCTAAAATATGCCCACAGAAGCTACTCTTGCCATATTCTTACTGGGAGAAAAGCAAACAAAAAAGTTCATGGTCAGATAGATTTGAATATCAATGTTTATCATTTTTATTACTCTATTATAGATTCATGATGCACAGCAGCATAGCAATAACTGACAAATCCTGCTTTAATATAACATGTTTAACTCAATACTATTCAAATAATATTGTTCATAGAATCCCTCACTTTTTCCCTTTTATAACTAATAATTTTCACAGATAATGTTCCACAGAAACAATTGCAGAAATGCAAGGTTAATAAGCTAATCATATGGCATTCATTATTCTGATCTATTTGTAATTATTATTAAGCAAAGGGACATATGGCAACTCTTAAGTGTTTTAGGCTCTATCGTACCATTTAAAAAGAAAGGTAAGTTTGAAAGAGAGTTAGATTGCAGATTGATGTGTGATTCAAGAGGCTTGATCTGGCAGTCACCACAAATGTGAGGCTGGTTACTCCACAAGCATTGGGAAACATTTATCATGCTACCTAAATTGCTCTAGTGAGAAATAAAGGACACTGCCTTTGCAATTTCAGCAGTGACATCGTAGCATCTGTTTCTCTCCCTCATGTTCTTCATCTTAAGAATCAAACACTTTCATGTTCTCTCATTTGGTAAGTATTCATTCATCTTCTATTACTTGGAAGGTATTATGGTAACCATTGGAGACTCCAACGCAACAGCGTTCATTACACACCTTCCTAAAACAAAAAAATCTATTAGAAGAGAGACAAGGCTGCCAGGCCTTTAAATATAATGTGATAAGTGCTATGCTGGGGCCCTAAAGGATTACTGATGGAGGACACCTATTTCATCCTACTTAAGTCAAAACTAGTTTTCCAATGGTGCATGTTGAGTGGCAAATGACAAACTCACATACACCAAATGGATGAAAGAAAAATAGAAGTTTCTAGGCATCTAAAAATACATGAAAATTAGCATAGAGACGTGAAAAACATAGTACATTTAGCAAAAAGCTTAGTATGCCTAACCAGGATACAGAATGTGTGTTTGTGTGCATGTGGGTTGTATGGATGGAGGGTTGGGCAGGATTGAGCAATGTGGCTACATAGTTGGGCATGATCAGATTATTTAATATAAAAAGCTGGAACTTTTGGCTAAAGTCTTCAGGAAAGTGCAAAAAGTTTTAAGAAGTGGAGATCTCATAGCAACATTGCAGAGAAAAGATGTGGAAGAAAAGGCTGGAGATACTTATAGAAATCCTAATAAGAAGAAATGTAGAGCCTAACCAAAGTAATGATATAGATAGATATAGATACAAATATTGATATAAGTATATATATTATATATCTGTGTATATATATGTATATGCACGTGAGAGAGAGAGAGAGAGAGAGAAGACATGATAGTAAATTACATTGCTTGAGATTTCATCTTTCTCTAATGGGGCCAACCGTTGAGAATGAGTGATGAATTCCACCTAGTGTACTTGGATTTTAAAAGGGGACATTGGGATATAATTTTTTAAATAAAAATAATGGTGGAAAATTTAAGATTATCCTTATCCAAAGTGATATATATAGACATAATGGAAGATGCCTTAGAGGACTGGGGTGGGGAGGGTGGGGGGGACTCAGGGGGGATCAAGGAAGGGAGGGAATATGGGGATATGTGTATAAAAACAGTTGATTGAACTTGGTGTACCCCCCAAAAATAATAAATAAATAAATAAAATTTTAAAAAATGTATTTTCTTGTTGTATCAAGCACATTCTATAGACAATTATTTATTCTATTTATTAGAATAATGTGTGTGTGTGTCTGTGTGTGTTAATATGTAATATATCTATATCTATATGCATATATCTAATAATCAATTAGAAATTGGGTAAATTTTGTTATATGCTTTAGAAGGTCTTGTTATGTGCTAGATGAAAAGGTGTATATCAGCAGTCCTCAACATTTCTGGCACCAGGGAGTGGTTCTGTGGAAGACAATTTTTCCACGTACCTGGGGGAGAGGATGGTTTTGGGATGATTCAAAAACATTACCTTCATTGTGCACTTTATTTGTATTATTGTAGTATATATTATATATTACATTGTAATATATATTACATTGTCATTATATATTACATTGCAATATATAATGAAATAATTATACTAATCACAATAATGAAGAACCAGTGGTAGCCCTGAGCTTGTTTTCCTGCAACTAGATGGTCCCATCTAGGGGTGATGGGAAACAATGACACTGAGGTGTGTTGCTTATGTCCAGTCTACTCTGTAATCTCATTTTGGTTGCTGTCACTGTAGAAAACCCTGCTTCACAAAGATAGGATGTTGGAAATGGAAGCAGGCTTTTCAGTGCTTTTGTGGCAATATCAAGATATTCCATTTTGACTTTAATCCAGAACATATGGAGATTTGAAGTTGTCTCAAACATACTTTTAAGGCCATTGTCATTTGTGATCTCAAGCAGTTGATTTTCTTCTAGCATGGACAAAGTCGATTCACCTGGCTTATTCACAAATGGGTCACAGATCCATTCCTTCCCAGTTTGGGCGTCTTCTGTGCTTGGGAAGTAATGTTCAAATGCTTTTGAAAGCTGAAACAGGTGACCATGCTATGGATAAAGAAGGTCCTGGCTCATTCTTTTTCAAATTTCTGCTAATGTTTGAAACATGTCAAAAAACCCTATGTTCACACATCACCCTCATAATTCCAGTTGGCTTTGAATTCAGCCACTTTGTCTGCTGACTTGAACACAGTTGTCATTCTCCCCTGACATGACAGATTGAGTTTGTTGAGCAGGTTGAATATGTCACACAAGTAAGCAAGTTTTGTGACCCATTCTGTGTCACTGAAATGCACTGTCAGTAGTGACTGTTTTTCTAAAAGAAATCTTCAGAGCAGCTCTTGTAACTGCCAGTGATCTACCTTTATAAAGCCATCTTCTCTTACACACACTTCTGTGTATAAGAGAAGATGTGTGTGCTCTGCATCCATGTCCTCACAGAGCTACATGAGCAGACCTGAGTTAAGGGTATGTACTTTAATGTGGTTGATAATTTAATCACACCCTGAAAAATGTTGTTAAGTTCAGGTGACATTTTTTGGCTAACTAGCATTTCTCTATGGATGACACAGTGCGTAGACTCACATTCAGAAGCAACCTCTTTGACCCAAGTAGTGAAACCAGAAAGTCGTCCAGTCATGGCAGCCCCTCCATCTCTGCACATACGGACACAAAACGACCGATTCAGTTTTCCTGATATTTAATCACTCAAAGATTTGAATAGTTCTGTATCTGTAGTGTTGGTTGGCAGCAAAAGTGCACATAACATATCCTCATGCACAACCTCCTGAAAAAATACATCACACAAAAACAAGCATTGTTGCCTTGTTAACATTGGTAGACACATCAACCTGGATTGCATGCTATTGTGAATCATTAACCCTCTATAACACTGGTGTCTCCATATCCTCTGCTATTTCATCAATTCACCTAGCTGTGATGCTAGCCAAAAGAGGAATATGTGCCACCTTTCAAACTGCAGCCTCTCCTAAAAGTTCATGACAATTGTCCTTAGCAGTGGGCAGGATCAATTCTTCACCAATAGTAAAGGGCTTAGCTTTAGCAATATGGTTAGCCACTAAGAATGATGCTTTCTGTGCAGACACACTTGATGAAGTGGTAGCCTTCAATAATTGCTCCTGTTCTTCACGTTCACATTTTTTTTTCTCTTGAAAAACTCCACAGGTTTTTCTTTTTCTAATTTACTTTTTAATATTTATTGGAGTATAATTGCTTTACACTATTGTGTCAGTTTCTGCTGTGCAACAAAGTGAAAGAGCCACATGTATACATATATCCCCATATTCCCTCCCCCTTGAGCTTCCCTCCCAATCTCCCTATCTCACCCCTTTAATTCTTCACAAAGCATCACGCTGGTCTCCCTGTGCTCTGTATTATTTTCCCACTAGCCATCTATTTTGTAGTGTGTATATGTTGATGCTACTCTCACTACATCCAAGCTTCCCCTCCCCACAGTGTCCTCAAGTCTGTTCTCTATGTCTACATCTTTATTTCTACCCTGCCACTAGGTTGATCAGTACCATTTTTCTAGATTCCATAAATATGTGTTAGCATACAGTATTTGTTTTTCTCCTTCTGGCTTATTATTTCACTCTGTTTGACAGACTCTAGCTCCATCCACCTCACTATAAATAGCTCAATTTCATCCCTATTTATGGCTGAGTAATATTCCATTGTATATATGTGCCACATCTTTTTTATCTATTCCTCTGTCGATGGACATTTCAGTTGCTTCCATGCCCTGGCTACTGGAAATAATGCTGCAATGAACATTGTGGTACATGTATCTTTTTGAATTATGGTTTTCTTTGGGTATATGTGCAGTAGTGGGATTGCTGGGTCATATGGTAGTTCTATTTTTAGTTTTTTAAGGAACCTCCATACTATTTTCCATAGTGGCTGTATCAGTTTACATTCCTACCAAAAGTACAGAAGGGTTCCCTTTTCTCCACACCTTCTCCAGCATTTTTTTTTCCAGATTTTTTGTTGATGGCCATTCTGACTGTTGTGAGGTGATAGCTCATTGTGGTTTTGATTTGCATTTCTCTACTGATTAGTGATGCTGAGAATCTTTTCATGTGTTTATTGGCCATCTGTATGTCTTCCTTGGAGAAAAGTCTATTTAGGTCTTCTGCCCATTTTTGGATTGGGTTGTTTGTTTTTTTGATATTGAGCTGCATGAGCTGTTTGTGTATGTTGGAGATTAATCCTTTGCCAGTTGCTTCATTTACACATATTTTCTCCCATTCTGAGGGTTGTCTTTTTGTCTTGTTTATGGTTTCCTTTGCTGTGCAAAAGCCTTTAAGTTTCATTAGGTCCCATTTGTTTATTTTTGTTTTTATTTCCATTATTCTAGGAGGTGGGTCAAAAAGGATCTTGCTTTGATTTATGTCATAGAGTGATCTGCCTATGTTTTCATCTAAGAGTTTATAGTGTCTGATCTTACAATTAGGTCATTAATCCATTTTGAGTTTATTTCTGTGTATGGTGTTAGGAAGTGTTCTAATTTCATTCTTTTACATGTAACTGTACAGTTTTCCCAGCACCACTTATTGAAGAGGCTGTCTTTTCTCCTTTGCATGTTCTTGCCTCACTTGTCATATATTAGGTGACCATACATGTGTGGGTTTATCTCTGGGATTTCTATCCTATGCCATTGATCTATATTTCTGTTTTTGTGCCAGTACCATACTGTCTTGATTACTGTAGCTTTGTAGTATAGTTTGAAATTGGGGAGCCTGATTCCTCCAGCTCCATTTTTCTTTCTCAATATTGCTTTAGCTCTTCAGGGTCTTTTGTGTTTCCACAGAAATTGTAAAATTTTTTGTTCTAATTCTCTGAAGAATGCCAAATAAATTGAAGGATAAAAACCACATGATCATCTCAATAGATGTGGAAAAAGGTTTTGACAAAATTCAAAACCCATTTATGATAAAAGCTTTCCAGAAAATGAGCATAGAGGGAACCTACCTCAACACAATAAAGGCTATATATGATAAACCCACAGCAAACATTATTCTCAATGGTGAAAAGCTGAAAGCATTTCCACTAAGATCAGGAGCAAGACAAGGATGTCCATTCTCACCACTCTTATTCAATATACCTTTGGAAGTCCTAGCCACAGCAATCAGAGAAGAAAAAGAAATAAAAGGGATACAAATTGGAAAAAGAAATAAAAATGTCACTGTTTGCAGATGACATGATACTATACAGAGAAAATCCTAGAGATGCCACCAGAAAACTACTAGAACTAATCAATGAATTTGGAAAAGTTGCAAGACACAAAATTTATGAACAGAAATCTCTTGCATTACTATATACTAGCAATGAAAGATCAGAAAGATAAATTAAGGAAACAATCCCCTTTACCATCGCAACAGAAAGAATAAAATACCTAGGCATAAACCTACCTAAGGATACAAAAGACTTGTATTCAGAAAACTATAAAATACTGATGAAAGATATCAAAGATGATGTGAACAGATGGAGAAATATACCATGTTCTTGGATTCGAAGAATCAACATTGTGAAAATGACTATACTACCCAGAGCAATCTACAGATTCAATGCAATCCCTATGAAATTACCAATGGTATTCCTCACAGAATTAGAACAAAGTCTTGTCTTTTAATGCAGGGTGCTTGGTCTCCATGTGGAGAAGCAGTTTTGAAGGTTTCATGGCTTTGTTGGATAGCCAGTCATCACATATGATACAAAGTGGGCTTAGAGAATATGAATCACCTGTTGTGACAAACCCATAATTGAAGTAGGACTTGGTATTTTCTTTTAAATACAGCTTTCTTTTAGTTGGCAGACTTAACTTCTGCTGTCTCAACTTTGGGCCTTTCCCCCTTTTCAAAGAAGCTCTTCAGTGACAGTTGTTTTTTATTCATTTTGGCTAGGGTTAGCTGTGGGCTTACCAAAACTACCTGAGACAAGTCTGCAGTGCAGAAAAGAGGCACGGAAGAAAGTGGAAAATAAAATTATGCGTGGACCATGTGCAGACTAAAGTAAGTGTTGGATTCTGACTTAAAGCCAGCCACCACATGGAACAATACAATTGAAGTACATCAACTCACTTGCCACTATAAAACTTGCCACCAGATGCAGCTTAATTGTCACTTGCCACTCACTGATAGGATTTGATATGGGTCTGCAGGCAATTGGCTTATTATGGTCTCTGTGCAGTTAAACGTCTCTGCTAATGAGAATCGGTATTTGCAGCTGCTCCCAAGTGCTAACATCACCACCTCATATCCACCTCAGATCATCAGGTATTTGATTCTCATAAGGAGTGTGCCACCTAGAGTCCTGGCATGTGCAGTTCACAGTAGGATTCCCTCTCTTATGAGAATCTAATGCCACCACTGATCTAACAGGAGGCAGAGCTCAGGCAGTAATACAAGCGATGGGGAGTGGCTGTAAATATAGATGAAGCTTCTCTCACTTGCCTTCCACTCACTTCTTGCTGTGCAGACCAGTTCCTAACAGGCCATGGACAGGTACTTGTCCATGGCCTGGGGTTTAGGGACCCTTGGTGTATATCTGATGCTAATTCCATTTCAAAACTGCCCTGGATTTTTTTCTTCTTGGAAGTTAGAGTCTTTGACAACAATAGGAGAAGTGTTAGGAAACTAACATTTATTGGGCTTTTACTATGTACCAGTTACAATTATAAATGATGCTTGTATGTTTTAGTAATTGCTACCAAATAAAAAGTGATAAGTTTGGAGGAGGAGGGATAATCTAGCTCTGCTTACTAAAGAAATATTCAGATCAAGATTTGGGGTCCAGAAAATAAATTCCTGATTCTCTGCATTTTTATTGTGGATAGATAACAGAAAAATCTGTCATAACTACTTTAATTCTGTCTTGGAACATTTGCATATTTTCTTTTGTTTTTTTCCCTTAGCCTCCTCCTATTTGATATCTATGATTAATGTGTTGTTAGGGTACATCTTATGTATTAATACTGGATATTGATGAAAAACCCATGATGGTATAAGTACTTTGGTATCAATATATTAATTGTACCTAAATCTCTTAGAGAGTTTTAAGAGAGCTAATGCATTCATACTGTATACCAAAGGGGACGGAATTCTTAAAAAGATAAAATTTAGATGAGATGTCCAAGGACATATGTCTTCAATTTGTGAGAAGTTTCATTTAGAGTCTTGTTTTTGTACTTCTAATAATGTTGCCACTTCTTATGGGCAGCGATTGTTATGCTGACATAAAAGAAAGTCAATTGTAGAAAATGTTGTAATATAGGGAAAGGTCATAAATATATATCTTTGAATAAATTTACTTTATTAAGCTGATCTTGAAACTACTGATTATTCTTACTCTAAATTATTTATGTTGATAACTATATCAAAACCAAGAGCCTTAATTATTAAAAGAGAAGTGAGTCTCCATCGCATCATAAAATACAAATTTTGATATTAGAGCCCTCTTTTTCCTTCTCAATTATGCTGATGTATAAATAGATTATAGATGATAATTTCAAGAGTAAATTCTGGTAACAATGGTCTGGAGTAGGACTGTTTAGAATAGTTTATCACCACTAATGTTTAAAGAGATTTCAGGACATTTCATCACACTAGGGTATTTTAGAAATGGCAGGAAACTCTACCTTTGCCCTCCAAGAGCCTATAGTCTATTATTTGGAAATGTTCCCAAAATATTTTTGAAGATAAAGCCACAGAGAAGGGGATACTTACTAAAAACTCCATGCATACAATCAGAGACACATTTTTCATATTCTTTTCTCTAAGTATATTTATCTGGTATTTTTCTACTGATAATATTTCTAAACCTAGTAAAATAATTGAGCAGGTCAAATCATGACCTACACTTTGCCTTATCATTAAAGATATATGTATGTAATTTTTGCAAAGGGAATATGATAATGATTTTATATGCTTCATGATAAATATTTCAAATAAATCATTTTGCTCACTTCAATTTTTTTATAAATGAACTTTAGATATATAGTAGAATCCTACTATAAGATAGATTCTTAAAGGAATCTTGTTTCAGTGATGTGGTGTGTGTGGAAATCAGCTGGAGAGCTTCTTAATAATATGGATTTCCAGAGATTCATCCCCAGAGATTCTGATTCACCAGATTTGAGGTGAATCCTAGGATCATAGATTTTTAACAATCTCATCACATGGTTATGACACTTTAAAATGATGATCTAATGAGATTAATTATTTACTCTTTCCAAATCCTCTCTTCTAATTTCAAGCAGACTTGGAATTTGGGTGAAAATAGAAAATTTGTTCACCTGAAGCTTTTTATGATTATGACAATTAAAGAGGATGAAAGAAGCCACAGTCAGAAAGACTAGATCAGAAATATGCTAAAGGGGTGACCTGCAGATAAAATTATAAATAAGGTGTAAGACAATGTGTGAGTACGTTTAATGCTCTAAAAGTTGTAAAGCAGGTGAAACTTGGAATTTTAGGAAACCAAGTCACAAATACAGTGCAAATGAAAGAACATTTATTTTTATGCAGTCAGAATGAAAAGAATCCCTTAAATGTCTTCTAAAAGAAATCCAACACCCAAGAGCTAAAAGTGTGTTGTAACTCAGTTATTTTTGTATCAGTGGTGCTGACCATGCAACCTCACCCCAGTGGTAAATGGTAGTGAGAGGTGATGCTTTCTGAATAGACCATTAATGAGTTTGCATGAAGGGAACTGCTGAACAAGCACTACTATAGACTAAACAATTAGGTATTTGTACTTTCATGATAATTGAAGTGGGTGGATATTTTAAGCAGTATTAAATACTTTTTAAGGGAAATATTCTAATAAAGTTCTATTAATTAGCAGGAAAAGACATTTTCATCTATAGTCAACATTTAATAGTAGAAACAGGGCTTTGATGAATAGATAACAAGTATATTGCTATCTCATTTTGTCTAGGTTAAACTTTAAAAATACACCTTCAAACATTTTGCAACATTTGTTGATTTATTTTCCTGAACTTGGTAAGCAGCTCCAAGTTATTTGTGGAGTTGTCATGTTAAGAGTCCATAACTTCCTCTGAATACACATCACGTTTTGTACTTTTCTCACCCTCTCTATACTTTTTATAAGAAAACACATAGAATTATTCTCTCTGTATATTATTATTTTTATTTAAACACATATAAAAGTGCTTATTATGTCCTAGAAAATTATCTAAGGTATTTACAAATGCTAACACATTTCACTTTTGTAGCCTCATGTGAGTTAGATACTTTTATCATCCTTTATTCTACAGATGAGGAAACTCAGACACAGTGAGTATTAAACACAGTGTATCTACATTCACAGCTTTAAATCTGGGGGTCAGTCCCAGGTGTTTGTATTTCAGAATCCACACTCTCATACTCTCCTGCCTCTCTACCCTTGACAATACTGTAGTTCTTGGTAGTAGCAAAGTTAATTGAAGAAGGTGGAGTTTAACAGATAATACTTGTTTAGACAACAGTATGTTCATTAATATTCTTGGAGGGAGAGCTTACTTCTCACCCACTTAAAGGTAGGCATGGGTAATTCCTTGGTGGTGCAGTGGTTAAGAATCCACCTGCCAATACAGAGGACAATGGCTTGATCCCTGAGCCAGGAAGAACCCACATGCCATAGAGCAACTAAGCCCATGAACCACAACGACTGAGCCTGCATTCTGGAACATATGAGCCATAACTACTGAGGCTGTGTGCTGCAACTACTGAAGCCCTGGCACCTAGAGCCCATGCTCTGCAACAAGAGAAGCCACCAGACTGAGAAGCCCATGCACCTCAATGAAGAGTAGCACACCCCACCACAACTAGAGAAAGCCCACACACAGCAACGAAGACCCAACACAATGAAAAATGCAATCCAATACAATAAAAAATAAAGTGTACATTAAAAAAACAGAAAGGTACGCATGGCCATGTGAATTGCTCTGATCAACAAAATGTGAACAGAAGTGGAAAATATCACTTCTGGTCATAAATATTTAAGAGCTTGTGTTCAATTTTACACTTTCCCTTTACTTTCCATGATGCTCTAGGAAGCATGTGTTCATTGGAAGTACCATAAAATCAGAGTAGCTTAGAATACTGAGCCACATCATAGAGTACAATTGCCCTGGAAAGCTGCCCAGTAGAATTTATGTGAACAAGATATAAACAATTAAACCACTGAGTTTGTGGAGTTATTTCTTTTTGTGGCATAATACAGCCTAATAATTCTCAACCAGGAATGATTTTTACCCCCAGGGAGTATCTGCCGGTGTCTAGAGATAGTTTTAATTGCCAAAACTGGGGAGGTGATTAAAACTGACATGTAATGGGTAAAGGCCAGGGATGTTGCCAATCATTCTGCATTGCATACTACAGACTCCACAACAAATTATTATCTGGTCCAAATAGTGCTAAGATTGAGAAACCTTGATATAGCCTATTTTAATACATGCTATTGTTTCAAAGTAAGCATGAGAGTGTGTGAAGCACTTATAGTAAAGCTCACCTGTGATGATTAGTCACATTAGAATGAAATTGTACTTTAAGCTACAATTCCATTTTCTTTCTATAAGAGGCAGCCAAGTGCATCTTACCCATATAATTTCCACAAAACTTAATGTTAAAATCAAAACAACTCCTCATCTCTACTCAGAAAAATCCCTGCTTCTGTGCTTTCCACTCAAAATCTTCTGAGTGTTTTTAAAAATACTCTCACTCCTATAAGATTTTGGACAAAAGCAAATTAGCAGTCACTAGCACGAACATACTAGGTTAAGTAAGTTTGGCAGCCATGAGAGAGACATTTTTCTCCTGTGACTGACTCTTGTCAATTGTAATTAGGTATGTAAATTGTCTATGCTTGGAAAATTATTTTTTAAAGGAAACTTATCAAATACTCTCTGGCACCTGGGATGTGTTCTTATTTCCACTGTTTCTGAAAGGGTTGCATAACACTTGAGTTGTGGATGCCAACGACTCATTGAAAAATGGAAAGAATCTAGCTAATCTTTGTGAGAGCAACCCAAAGGAAATGTTCCTGACTTACAGTATATATTGAATTATTTCCAGGAGACTGATAAGAAACTCCACTTCTACAGCTTAGAAGAGTTAAAGGTCCAGAATTTTCATGGATCAAGAAAAGGACATTGGCAAATATTTCTCTGTTAAAAACCAGGTAATAATTATTTTATATTTTGTGGGCTCCACAGATTCTGCTGGAAGCACTCTACTCTGCTGCTTTAGTGCAAAAGCAGCTGTAGAAAGTTGGTATGCTAATGACTGTGGATGTGCTCCAATACAACTTCACAAAATTATGTGGTACTCTAGTTTTGATCCCATTGGTAGCTGACTCCTGTTCTAGAGGATACTATCATCCTAGAGGAGACCATCAGTCTAAACTTCTTGACCACTACCAAATGAAACAGAATATGTGAAAAGAAATGAACAAAAACTCATCTGATTTTTTTTTTCCACACTGCACTGCTTGTGGGATTTTAGTTCCCTGTCCAGGGATTGAACCTGTAACCTCAGCAGTGGAAGAGCAGAGTCCTAACCACTGGATGGCCAAGGAATTCCCACATTTGATTTCTATTATGTGTCAGGAACTGTGTCAGGGATGACACTAATCATCCTGCAGTTCAGAGGACAATAGTCCATAACAAAAAATTATCTGGACCAAAATGTCAATATTGATGAGGATGAGACCCTACTCCTTGCTAGACAATGTGGTCCAAAATCTGGCAGCATCAATGTCAACTAAAAGTGTTTAAAAATGGAAAATCTCAAGCTCCTTCCCTAGACCTCATGATTCAGAATCTTCATTTTAACAACCCCCCCCCCCCAGATGAATGTCTGTACACACTGAAGTTTGATACTCACTGGCCCAACCTGACATAAATAATACAAACATTATTAGGAAAGTGAGTGTCAGAAATTTTAAAAACTTGCTGAAAGCCACCTAACTGGTAAGGGTTTGAGACAGAACTTGAAGCCACCTTTCTAATTCAGAGGATACAATCTATCTGTGCTACCAAATTATCTCCATGACCAATATCTAAAACAAAAAAACAAAACAAAACTATCTTTAAATCACTGATATTTTCACTAGAGTTAAAGTAGTATATACTTGCGATTTCATCCATAATTTTATATATGTATTTAATGACTTTGCATATATTAATGGGTCCCTACCATATATTCCATTACCTGTTCCAATAAGGAGAAAAGATAAATCTTGTTCTCATGGGGAAAATACCCTTGACCTTTCAGAAGCCAATTATGGTTATTTTTATAATGACTGTCTGTAGAACCTTAAGTGCTGTCCATTAACAGGAAGTGGAAAAGTCAAAATTAGAGTCAAATAGATTCAAATTCAAATCCTAACTTAGTGGCATTGATCAATTTACTTAACTTCTCTGAACTGGGGACTACCCATCATTCTGTGTTATTCTAAAGACCCAATAAGATAACAGTGATCATATATCACTTTCTGAATGTCCTCATATGGACTGAATTGCCCTCTTCTGGAGGAAAAAAGAAATTTGAAAGACTCACTCAGAGTAAAGTAACTTCTTCCAGAGAAGTTTTGCTTGTTTGTTTGTTTTTATTTTTTAGCTCTTTATTGGAGTATAATTGCTTTACACTGTTGTGCCAATTTCTGCTGTACAATAAAGTGAATCAGCTGTATTTATACATATATCCCCATGGTAACTCTCTACCTATGCCCTCACCCAGCCAGTCCTATCCAATGAAAAGTACAATGGCAAAGTTTATATTTAAGATATGACTTTGTCAAGCAAGAGTATTTGTTTGATGTCACCATCTATCTTGCAACAGTACTTGAAACATAGTTCACAATGTCACAAGATATGGTGTAGAGAACAAGCTTTGATGAGAACATTTATAAAGTCAGCATTAACAAAAAGAAATGGCAAATCATTATTTGTATCTCTGTATATCTAGGGAGATAAATTCTAGAACCAGAGTATTCTGTTGGCCATACTGTGAGTTAATTATCTCAGGATGGGGAGAAACTTCTTCTACGTAGCTCACCCTTCTCATGGAACAAGTGTTAAGGCAACTTTGTCAGTGAAGGAAAAAAAATGGCTATTTGGGCATCAGATACTAGTTTTTTTTGCAAGAACTGCATAGTAAAGCCAATGTTCCAATTTCAAGAGATCTTTGAGCATGGAGACTATTGAAGCTCCTTCATCCAGAGCAAGTGGTTTGTCCTATGAGAAGTTTAATACAGGTATAGCCTACTATAGTCAAATGGGTGAGGATGTTCAAATACCTGATACCTGATTGCCTAGGATCCCCATGTGAGTTACCAAAGGCAATTTAGAGAATTACATTTGTTGCATCACAGACATAATTTCAAGCATCAGACAAATAGCATCTGAGCAAATATTGTTGGACAAGATAACTTACAAAATCTTGCAACAATGCCAACTAGACAAGTATTTCTTTCACTGCCACACAGCTCTTTAGACTGTCTGTGTACAAGAGGTTGTAATCTGAACAAGGACCACTTATGAACCTACTCAGGTACTACCATGCACTTCTTTAGAAAACTATAGTGAGGTAGCATTTATTTACTAATAATTTACTAATTCATTGACTTATAAACCAAATATCTTCCCAAATATTTTCAATGTCAGGCATGGAAATATGCATTGGGGATACAAAGCAGACAAAACAACATCCCTGACCAAGAAGTGGAAGCTTTAGCATGCATCATTCATATATATCTAGAGATCAAACTGAACATGAATTTTAATTTTTAATACTTCAGTTTTATTTAAAAACCAATAGTCCACTGGGCTCCAATCAAGATGGAGGAGTAGTAGGACATGGAAGTCACCTCTTTCCACAAATACATCAAGAATACATCTACGAATGCAACAATTCTCACAGAATACCTACGGAATGCTAGAGAAGACCTCAAACAACTGAAAGGACAGGAAAGATCTCCACATAACTGGGTAGGAAAAAAAAGAGGAAGTAACATGCGACCTGTGCCCCTGAGAGGGAGATAAAGGAGAGGGGAGGTTTCCACATCCAGGGAAGCCCCCTCAATGGCAGAGAGATAGCTGAGATAGCAAAGGAGCTTCAGAAGCTCAGAGGAGAGTGCAAAAACTGGTTTGTGGAAAGCCAGATAGAGAAAGACCTACACAGATTATCCATGCCACTGCCATGTGCACCGCAGCCTGAGACACATGTCCTCTGGTACAAGCAGGGTCTGGGTACTGGAATGCAGGGTTTAGATGACAGACCAGGGCACAGGACTGCTGTTGGCTGCATGGAGACAACCTGAAGTGTCTGGAGTGTGGGGTGCCATAACCAGGAGTGTTTTTGGAAGCCTTAGCTGCCATAGAAGTGAAGTGACATAGTTAAAGTGGCATGTGAAAGGATGGGTGGGGCCACCATTGCAGCCTCTTTCCCCACATGCTGGCCTCAGCCCCTGTGGGCTCCAGGAGAGGCTTCCTCCTGAGCAGGCTTGTGTGCTGTGGATGCCACCTTGGCAGGCCCTGAGAACAGATGCCAGCTGTTTGCCCACCTGCAGAGGTGGGGCTGAAATCAGTTCAGGGGCCATGTTACTTAGGAAGCAGTGTTGAAATCTCTCCCTGTGTCTGTGTGAAGTGTGGATTTACATCTCAACTGCTAGCTTTGTAAATTCTGTGCCTGCAGAACATCTGAACAGGTGCTCCTCCAGCTGAGATGGATCTGGCCTTAGCAGCTGTGGGCTTTGTGGGAATGTGCACATGGGGGTTGGGCTATATCAGGGTCTATGTTGCCTCCATAGCTCCCACAGAGGGTCCAAATGTGTGACTACTGCAGTTCTGGGACCTGACATTGGTGGGTCTTCACTGGTGGACTTGTGAAAACAACACTTGAGAAACACCAGGGTTGATTGCTTGCATACCCATGTTTGAGGTGGGGCTGAAGACAATGTCAACAGTAGTGTACTTTGGAAGTCCACACAATAGGTAAAAGGTGACACAACAGGGCACACTCACAAGTGAACAGCTCTAGTGGAGGAATACTCAGTGGCTCTTCTCCCAATGGGAGTGCTCAAATCCTGCCTATCATGCATCACGGCTCAGAAATGCAGCTCAGAAACAGATCTGGGAGTTTCTACTCCAGCAACTAGGGAGCAGACCCTGCCTCTGACAGGGCAGTAACAACCACAGAGCAAAGAGGAGGCCCCACTCAATATCCAGTGCAGGCTCTGGTCACCACAACATCAGTCACACCTCCTATCAAGGGTATAATGGCCAGCACCCCCTGAGGAAAGAGATGGCAGACATCCGTACTAAAAACAGGCCTCACACCAAAGAATATTAAACCCACACAGGCTATATAGGGACATCCCCACATAAAAATAGCCCTCCAAGACCATGGTAAACAATTGTTTCCCCTAAACTCATAGAGCAAGAGATATAAAAGTAAAATTAAGAAGCAGAGGAACTACTCCCAATTAAAAGACCAAGAGAATTCCCCTGGAAGAACGAAGACTTCAGTCTAGTAGATGCTAAATTAAAAAAGGAGATAATGAAAATACCTAAGGATTTAAAAGTCCATTGACAAAAATGAAGGTTACTGTAAAAAGAAACTGGAAACTATAAGAAGAATCCAAGAAAAATTAGAGAATTCATTTGAAGAGATGAAAGCTGAACTAAAGGCTATGAATAGCAGAATGAATAATGCAGAAGAACAAATAAGTGATCTGGAAGATGAAATAATGGAAAGCTCCCAATTAGAACAGCAGATAGAAACCCAAATGGAAAAAAAAAATTAAAGAAATATAAGAGACCAAAAATGGGATAGTATAAGGTGTGCCAATCTATACATAATAGGGATCTCAGAAGGAGAAAATCGGGGATTGAAACTGTACTTAAACAGATATTTAAAAAGAAAATAAAAGACATAGTATAGCAATGACAGAAAACTTCCAGATGGGAGTGGGGGTGAAGGGAAGGATAAGAAACAAAGGAGGTAAATTTAAACCTAGTCTGGACGTCAAAGAGGAAGAAAGACTGGGGGCACTCATATGAATATTACTGTTCCATAACAAAATATGAATATTTAAAGTCTCTTAGAAATTTTCTCATTTGACAAAGGATTTTGGGATAGCACTGGGCAAATGTTTGGAAGCACATAAAATTAACAAGTCTGGCTGAATTGCAATTTGTAAACTTTTCTCAGTTCACTGCCAGTTAGTCTGAACTTTTCTCAGTTCACTGCCAGTTAGTCTGAACTTTTCTCAGTTCAAAGTAAATGATTCTTACTATGCCTTTTTCTATCATAAGACTTTCTACCACGCAAGCTGCAGGGTACTTATTCAATCCAAATGATTAATCTTAACCATTCTTATGGTGAGGGAAAAAAGACACTGAAAAATGGAGCATGGAATAACTACACAATAGGTTTGCCTTGAGAGACAATGGTCTGGCCACAATTAGCTGGCTGGACTGAGTCAACCTTAGAGGGTCATTGTTCCTAAAACCTGCAAACTGGCTACCTATTATGTATAAACATACATGTTTCCACTGGACAAAAGCATTTCAATTGCCTAGGACTACTATGATTTCACTGACCAAGCAGTAGTTTATCATTGGGTAATGCTTATCTTCATCCTTATTTCTTTTTGAAACCTTAGTACACAGCTCTTTTAGTAGGCATACACTCACACACAGACATACAATTTCTGGGTTCAGAAGATTGTCAAGGGTTAAGGCCCATATTCTACCAAGAGTAACCCTTTTTTCCCTCTCATGTCTCCTGATACTTAGGCTCGCTAAAGACCCTTCCTCTTCTGATCCAGAATCTACTGTATTTTCTTGTATTAGGTTAAGTAACACTTCTTGCTCAGGAAAACTCCACTATGTTTCTGTTATATTAAATAGCCTGCATACATAACAGTCACTCTTATCCTAAATTCTCAATATTAATCCACCTTTCAATTATTGAGGATTATCTCAATTTATAGGGCAACATTAGGTACTTAATAAATATTGGTTGAAATGATCAGAACTGAATTACAGAGAAGAGGGTAATTCATGCAAACTTTTCATAACTTATCAGCTGATAAAAATAGGAATAGGTTTTTTGTATTCTTCCCAATAGTTCATAGACTTTGTGGAGGAGTAGCTACATACGCTATAAACTATAATCAAAGTGACAACCACTGTAATATAGATTTGAACCTATAAACAATGTTCACTGAGCACAGAGAGTAGAGAATGATTCATATTGGAAAGTAGAAAACATAAGAACATTTTATAATGAAAAGGACATTTGCAATGGGCCTTGAAGCTTTTGTTAGACTAAGAGGTCTGGCAGTGGAGGTAGGATGCATGGAAAAGAGCGTTTGAGAGAGGAGGCAGTTTGAAGAGGTATGAACATGTTAATGACCATACTATGAGGAGATAACAACAATCTCAGAGTGCTGCTGTCTTAATTGAATAAAATGACAAGCACTGAAGATGCTTCACAGCAGCTGGCACAGAAAAGGGGTTGGCAATTGTTGAATGAATCTGTGTGTTAAATCACAAGTTTTGCTCTTTCCCCCATACTCTCACCCTTTTCTAGCTGTAAATTTTCAATAATTAATGAAGGACCAGTGATGTTCCCTGCATACCTGGTTCACTGTTGGTGGGAATGTAACTTGATACAGCCACTATGGAAAACAATATGGAGATTCCATAGAAAACTAAAAATAGAGCAACCATACGACCCAGCAATCCCACTACTGTGCATAAACCCTGAGAAAAACAACAATTCAAAAAGACACATATACTACTGTGTTCATTGCATCACTATTTACAATAGCCAGGATATGGAAGCAACCTAAATGTCCACCAACAGATGAATGGGTAAAGAAGAGGTGGCACATATATACAATGGAATATTACTCAACCATAAAAAGGAATGACATTGAGTTATTTGTAGTGAGGTGGATGGACCTAGAGTCTTTCATACAGAGTGAATTAAGTTAGAAAGAGAAAAACAAATACTGTTTTGTATATGCTAATACATATATATGGAATCTAGAAAAAAGGTACTGATGAACCTAGTGGTAGGGGACTTGAGGACATGTTGGGGGGGAGGGGAAGCTGCGACAAAGTGAGAGAGTAGCATTGACATATATACACTACCAAATGTAAAATAGATGGCTAGTGGGAAGCTGCTACATAACACAGAGAGATCAACTCAATGATTGGTGATGACCTAGAGGGGTGGGATAGGGAGGGTGTGAGGGAGGCTCAAGAGGGAGGGGATATGGGGATATATGTATAAATTCAGCTGATTCACTTTGTTATACAGAGGAAACTGGCACAACAGTTTAAAGCAATTATACGTTGATAAAGACCTGAAAAAAAAGAAAAAAGAAAAAAGGAAACTGACAAATTGAGCTTCCTCAAAACAAACAATCAAAAAGCAAAAAAACAACAAAACAAAACAAAACAAAACCCTGGCTTAAGTTGAATCCCTATAAAACCAGAAAATCACAGCAAATCACAAAGGCGTCACTTAAAGAATACAGGGTTTGAAGCATGGAACCGAACTGGAATATAACACATAATTGAAAACTAGAGTACTGAAATAACTAGAATTTCAGGGAAGAGAAAGAGATTCAGCCATGTGAGCAACAATAGATTTAAAAATAAGACAGATTCAGGGAAGAAGGTTGTATTTAATATGTATATGTTGACACTAAAGAAGTATTTAATTATCTTTTTTTCAGGCTAGACAGATAATTTGTATTATTTAAATGCCTCTAATAAGAGAAAATTTATTTTATTCTTTACCTTCTTAGCCTATGATCTTTGAGGAATATAACACACTGATGTTTAGATTCAGGACATTCTTGTTCAGAGGTTTTATTTATCATATGTTGTTCCTGTGCATATCTCAATTTTATTTAAATAAATATTCAGTGGAGAGACTTAGTATGGTTATCTCAGACCCTTACCATCTAAAATTATATATTAGAATGAACAGTTTATGAGGCTGATATTATCACTTAGCTTTCCTAATTTTGATGCCTTTAAAGGCCCAGAGTATTTGAATAATGAAGTTCATCTCTTTTCAGTCAGTTTACATTATTCTACTCAGTGTCCTTGGAAAATAAAGTGCTCCCTTTATGTGGATTTACATGTGCAACCAGAATAGAAAATTGCATGTGTTTTTTATGGAAATAAATAGCATACTGCAGTTAAGTACATTTCTTTGTTACTGTGCTCCCCACATAAGTACAAACAGTCATTTTGTCTTAAAAATGTCCCTTCATAAATGGAATTTTTACCTGCAGTGTAGACACAGACAAGAACCGAATAAAAAGATTTCTTCCCAAAACATTCTTTATTCAAAAGCAGTAAGGTATTAATATATACATAACTATTTTACCAAACTGATTTATGAGACTTTTGTTTTTATTCCAACTCCATGAACCTCATGGAAATACTTTGTTTGGTGCAGAGGAAGATTCTGACTTCTGCTTGGAAGAATTTTATGAAATATGTATAAGTACAATATAGTTATTCTTGCTATACATGCACATATCATTAATACATATGCACATGCTTTCTCTCCTCACACATCCTGATCTAGCTGTCAAAAGCTATTTCATATGAATTATTCCAGAGGACATTTTTTGTGCAATAAATGTAACCTTTGCACCCTACTCCTTTCAAATCAAAGATGAACATTTAGTCTATAGCTACAAGCATCCCCCCAAAATTAATAAAATAAAATAAAATAAAATAAAATAAAATAAAATAAAATAAAATAAATGCACTGTACCAGTCACATATTTTCTAATTAACCACCTGGATTTATTTACCTGGTTAAAAACTAGTTAATGAGAGGGCAGGGCCTTTCCAAGTTTATATGTGACTGAAACCTACACAAGTTCAATTGTTGATGAAATAAATGGTTGAAAGTATGAGAAAATTGTGATGTTTAGATAGAATAATGATATCAAAAGTGCTTGAATATATGTGAATGTAGCTTATGCTACTGTGCCCTGCTTACACCTACTAGGTCATTTGTTCGTAAAATGCAGTCTTGAGACTCTCCCCATCCTCAGCTTCAGATAGGAATTTATGAAAATTCAAATCCTTGTACTCCACCACAGACTTACTGAATGAGAAGCTCTGAGTGTGGGGCCCAGCCATCTGTACCATAAGTCCTCCATGTAATTCCGAGGTATTCTTAACATTTGAGAACCACTGCTTTAGTCCTACCATGCAGACAACTGAATACAATTCCTGTATAAGTCAATCATTTAGAGGACTTCCTGTGATTATCTCTTTAATAAATTACTTGAACCCAAATTCCTATTTAGCATCTGTATTGGGGGTAACCCAGAATTAAGACAATGAACTTACGTTATATCAACACACACACACACACACACACACACACACAATATAGTCCTAATAACATGCTCTCTTACAAAAGACTTGTTACTTTGAATTAAAATATATTTTGACATGTTTGTTTTCTTTACCTGAATATGAGTCTTTTAAGAGCAGAGAATATCAGGTGTAATTTTTCTTAATATCTCCTGGGCCTAGGAAAAGTCCTGGCAAATAATTGTTGTTCAAGGAATGTTTGTGAAATAAATGGATAAATGGATAAAATTGATGGTTTTAAAAATATTTTATTAATATTGATGACAGTCATATATCAAAGATTATAGCTGAATCAATGAATACATAGATTTGCTAGTAAACATCTATAGAAAACCAGCATTAGTTAGACACAACCAAATAAGAAACATATAATTATAGCACCATTGAAGATTATGTAAAATACTTCTGAGAACTGAGAGTGAGCTGTGTGTGTAGGACTTCTGTCATTTGGTTTCTAATTATGCATTGCTGTGTTTGAAAGGGAATACTGTTTTGTATTCATATGAGAACATTTGTTGCTACAAATGTGTGTTTGAAGTATTTATAAAATTATTTTTCACATAAATACTGAGATTGCAATGTTAGGATCATTTATTCTTATGGAGAGAAAACAAATGGAAATACTGCCAAACTCCCAATGTGGATGAAGGTCATGACAACGTTGCTGTATCAAATTAAGGAAAAAAATAATTTGAAATTATTTTGCCTAAATGGGAATGTCCCCATTGTGAGAAGCTACTTATTTCTGCAGTACAATCTCTGTGGCACAAATCTCCACTTGCTACCTACTAGCTTTTAATTTTTTTTTTAATTTTAGCTTTAAATGAGTATAGAAATTTTTAGCTAGCATCTATAATATCTCTTTTAGATACATCTTAAGACAAAAGTATTATTATCTGTATTTATTCTCTTGCATCAATTTTTCGTTCATTATTGTAAACATTAAAGGAAAATACGTTGGCAGTATAATTATCATACCTAATTCTTTCCAGAAATACTGTATATTGAGTTTGAAATAGGCTAGGGAACTTATTTAGGCAATTGCTAAAACTTGCAGTGTTTTACCAACTATATTTTAAGTGAATAAAATAAGCTGAGACAGAATTATTTCTAGTGAAACTTGGGAAGGTGTCTTCTTCATTCCAGAGGTAATATCCTAGACTATGATCTTGACTTCTGTCATGGAGAATGAACATAAAGAAGCCAATGAAATTCTTATTTGGGGTGAATTAAATTTAATTCCTCACTCTTTTCAGTTTGTCTACAGCTCCTTTACATCATTCCTCATCTTTTTTTTTAACTTATCTTCCTTGCACCCTTATTAGAATGCATTTCTATCTATTGCTTGAGTATCCTTCTCCACTGTTTCACCTGCAGAGAGGTTTTCATCTTATCCTAGATCCTTGAAATGACATTATCTTTCTGTTTAAAAAGTTATGGGGAAGTTGTTATAAGAGTTCAGCTGTAACATTCTCAACATAATAATAGCAAACTGGTAATTATGTGAGGTGAAGAAAGAGTTAATTAAGCTCATTGTTGTAAAAATGTCTCAATATGGACATGTATCAAACATCACATTATACACCTTAAACTTACAATGTTATTCATAAATTATATCCCCATAAAGATGGTAAAAAGTCAGACTTTTAAAAACAAACAAACAAAAAGTAATGAAATTTCAATCCCCCATTTCCTTTTTGATGATTCTTCTAACCAAGATTAAAATATCTTGTTGACATTTATTTTCTCTGATAACCATAGCATATTGTTGATACTTTATAAATAGTAAATAAAAAAGAAAATTATCGTAACTACAGGGTAAGAAAGCTGAATTACAAAGGAATCTACATTAGTTATTCCCTTCAATAATGGAACTCTACAGCAGCAAATTTTGCAAAGAGAGAAAAAAAGCAGGTAGCAATTTTCCTAACTTCTCACTTGCTAGCCCACTTTCTTTTTCATTGGGGAGTGTGTTTTTGCAATTTAGCACTTGCTAAAAAAGATCATATTTTGAGCCCCAAACTGGGCTGTAAGTTTTGAGGTAATGCATACTCTGAATTGTTTTTCTTCAACACAGAACCACTGAGGCAAATTATACCACAAGATTGCAGTTAAGCAAAAGAAAACGTGTCCTCCCCTGGAAAAGAAATTATGTGGAAAATAATCTCTCTTTTGGTGGGGCTACTGCAAATTAAAAATAAAGATGTCAGTATGCAATAGTTGATGATTTGTTACCAATAAAAGAAAGAATAATTATCAGACTTCAAATTGAGTAAAAGAGCAAACAGGGCAAAGAAGTCTATGGAAGACTTACAAAGCACTTTTGGAATCTGGAGACCAATGAAGGTACAGGTGAACATCAAAATGGTAGAAAATAAATCTCAGAGGACTGATAAATGAATTTAATAAAGTAACAGAAGATGAATCAATATTTATCAAGTTAATCATCAATTAATAAAGCTTCTGATTAAGAGTCACAGGCTAAAGTAATGTGGCAGATGTATCAAACTTAGAGCAGTGGGGAATATCAATATCAGAATAAAAGTGTCTCCAATGACAACAAAGAAACAAACAGGGAGATGATACATTGTGAAAGGTCCTGGACTATGTAAACTGATATTTATAATAATTAGTTCTACATGGTATAATATAGTTGCTGTTTTAGTTTTATTTTATGTTTTGTTTTCTTTCAACCCTTATTCTGGTGAAGGCTTTGATAAAGGACAACGTGTTAATTTAAGCTCTTTGCTAAGGACTGGGATTTTGTTTTGTTTTATTTTGTTTTGTTTGTGAGTGTCACCAGCCTCTGGAGGTAGTGGAAAGGGCAACTGCAAAATAACTTCATTCAGATTATATCTAAAAGAAAGTCAATTGGAATTTCTGAATAATTTGTTAGAAAATAAGCAGATACTACTGTACTTGAGTTTGTTCATCTTTTTAGCTCTTATAAACTTCTTTAAAGAACTAGAAGTTACAACCTATATACATTAAGTTGTTGGATGACTTAAGTGAGTCAAGTAAAGGAGGTCAGGTTATTTAGAACTAAAAGTCCACTTATAACTGCAAAAAACACAAATGTGGAGGCTAAACAATATACCACTAAAAAATGAATGGATCACTGAAGAAATAAAAGAAGAAATCAAATCCTGGAGTAAAACAC